>NC_043959.1:31682525-32020025 GCF_902148855.1 Sphaeramia orbicularis
TACTTTGACCTTGAAAGTGGACGCATTATGAAAAATAAGGTAAAACAGGTCTGGGGGTTCTGAAAGTGATGTTAAATGATCAAGATGCTCACTTGATGCATAAACACCCCTATTTAGAAATCTCAGAATGAAGCAAGCCATGTGGAAATCTGTATAGTGAAGTCACATCTATAGAGACACTGCCTGTAGTCAATCCCCCAGGGCGTACAGGCCCATCTGAGGCAGTGGCAGGATTGGCCATGGCATCTACATGATAGTATACATGGCAATAACAGGAAAGGGGCATAGGTAGATATTTGCATTCAAAGTAGTGCTGTAAAACTATTAAAATTAATAATCAGATTAATCACAGGGTTGCTGCGGATTAATTTCAATTAATCACAATTAAATATCATTCATGTTTAATCTATATTAATCGAGTTTCATTTTCCATGAGCAAACAGACTCAAGAAAGAAGGGAATATATATGCACTTAACTTGTTTGTTGCCAGCTGTGCAAAACATTAGCCAAAGTGCTAGCAGAATCCCCAACTAACGTATGCTTCTCGTTTATGTGGTATTTTAAGCTAGAAGTACTTTGGTGATAAAAAAAAAAAAAAAAAAAAAAAAAAACTCCTTCCTGCAGAGTGTGCATAATATTTTATGTCGGTCAACTATTCTGTCTTGGGTTTTTTTGTCCTCATATTTCCATCTAGAGGGCCAACGTGCTGTTTAGCGTCTTCCATCTTTATGGGCTGGTTCTGCTGTCTGTCACTACTGGATCACCTGCCCATTTGCGCATGTGTGACGCTAACTCTACTTGGACAAGCTGCCTGAAATGCGTTGCCAGAGACATTCAGAGTCATTCTGCGCTGCAGATGAGTTAATTCTGTTAAAATTTTGTAATCAAATTAATCATGATGATGGAATAATCTGTGTCAACGCGTTAATTTTGACAGCCCTAATTTAAAGCAACAGACACTGAAACAGCATGTTCGGAAAAGGACTGAAAACCAGAAATATAGTGAATGATCTGTTAAGTGTTTTGAGCTCAGAAGTCATATACACATTCTCAGGATACAAGAGACAACTTTCACAACTTCCACCAACTTTGGTAAAGAAGAATAGATCAGTGAGTCAAAAAATATTTGGATTTTAGGACAACCATTGACAAACCTTATGAAAGTACATGTTATAAGCCAAACCATGATGTCCTCTAAAGGTTTTGGTTCATGTCTAAATTTAACCAAAGCTTTAATATCCGACGAGGGCTGTTCAATAAGTTCATGGCCTCACCCAGAAATACTGGTTGTTATAATACAGGATGTTACATTCTTTCGTGATGGGATAGTGATGCTTGAACATCGATGGACCAAGTGCATTGCTGTAAAAGGAGATTATGTTGAAAAATAAAATATAAATTATCAGTCTGTGTTGTTCTGTTCTGGGTGAGGCCATGAACTTATTGAACGGCCCTCGTATAGTGTTACAACTAAATAAATGGAGCAGTGACCTTTTTTTTTTCAGTTTAGCTTTATCTGTGGCTTTTCTGAGCACTTCTCCCGGCCCTGACACTCTCATATGAGTCGTGTAGAGGTGAGGGACAGATGACTGCTGGATCACTCAGACTGAAAGGCTTATTGTTGTCTTTTAGTCACACAGCAAATTTTCACGTGTCATGTCAGCAGTATCTTTGCAACTTTTTTGTTTCCAACTTTCTCCTCCATAGGCTGTGAGATACAACATCCTGCTGACTCAGTTGGCCGACACTTGAAAAAAGTTTGTACTGAGCCTAGCCAGCTGTCAAAAGGCACAGACTGCTGCAGTCCACTGTAGGACAGTCAAAGCAAGTGAATGATTTACTGCATTACAGTTGGACCAAATGTCATATCAGGGTTACCAGAACAAAATTTTTGATACTTTGATACTTTGAATGAAGCGCATATGAGAGGAATCAGTCAAATTCTCACTGGAAGACACATTTATCCCATAAACACCCAGTGCTACTATTGTGACAGTCCCCAAATGAATTTTTCCTCTATATTTAACTTTTCTTAGGTGATTTATCACTATTTATTATAACATTATTCTCTGTATTTAGCAGTTTTTCAGTGGAAATCAGGTATTTTCCTATATTTAATTCACTGATCATGTACAGTAGATGTTTATAAAAGCTTAGATTAAAGTTGAGGGTTATTATAGCAAAAACTGAGAAAACTGAAGAAAAAGTGACTTTTTCCATAAAATATATTATTAACTGAAAATAAACCCAGTGTCTCCATCCACTATCATTGACAGAATCCATGGGTTTTACTGGTGAATCAATGTTGTAGAAGATGACGGTGTTTCCACATTCACTATGGAGCTTCTGAACGTCCAAATGGGTCGTATCTGATGACCATGAAAAGATGATAAACTGCATTTTACCTGGATTATTTACATGTACTGATAGGATTAGTGGATCAACAGGTATTTGTTTAGATCACCACATGATTTTAGTCGCCAGTGGCTATTTGGATCTTTATGGGTTAAGACAGTGATGTTTGATTTCATCCTTGGTTACAATAGAGATCAGTCCTGAGATGAACTGACATTCTGGTTGATTATCATACTTTTAGAAATTATAATATCTGTCACTTTAATCATGACACACCTTTAACTTGGTAGTCAAGTTAAAGGTGTTCATGATATTGTAACTTCTCTGTTCTTATTTTTTTATTTTATTTTTTTTTAACTTTTCCTAAATGCCTGCTGCTAAAATATCCACTGTAAAGCAATGCTGACAAGGTGATTAAGTCAAGTGATATTCACAAAAGAGGTTAAATCAGACACATTTGGTCACTATGGATGCATTCAGAGTAGTTCAGCAGAAAAGTGGTATTAAGAACCTGCTTAAACACCAAAAAGGTCTGTTTATTTATTTTTAGTGATGTTTTTATTAATGTAATATTGTTTTCATTAACTTGCTGAAGCGAGGAGTAGATGAGGCATATTGAGTGTTTGAAAAATATCCGAGAGCAGTTTGTGACATTTAAAGTTTAACTTGTCACTGAGCAGCCCTCACCTGCCAGTTGATGTGAGGGCATTGGACATGATCACATTTTTTGTTTTTCTTTTGCTCACGGTAAGGTGGAACATTTTCCCCAGGAAGACACATTGTTTTTCACGCAATTTTTGTGACTTTCTGCTTAACTGTAAAACTCCTGCTTCAGTTCAAACAGATTCCAGAAGGAAAGTGGAAACTGAATTTTTCCCTTACCACTAAGCATTCTGGTTCAAATATTTGTCTCTTTAAACATTCCTCATTTCACTGTCATGGTCCCCATCCGTTGTCAGTAGGCTGGAGATGTATCTTATCTACTTGGCTGACCGATTGCACATTCAAGTACACCACCTGCCAACAGTAGAAATGTATCTAAACTGAGGCCTTTTTATCCCAGGGACACCTGGAGAAAGTCCTCCACATACTATGACTCACTCTGTTCCTCTCTGCAGTTTCTTAAAGTGCTTCTTCCCCCCTTACAACTGCTCCAAAATGCTGCAGCAATGCTTAAAGGAGAAATGATCTCTGCTGCAGCTACCTGTGAGTTTCAGAATTGATTTTTTAAGATTCTACTTTCATGGCTCAGCTGGCTATGTCCCATGGCTATATCACAATCCTTGAAGTCCTGTGCAAGCCGGAGCGCATTTTGAGATCCTCAGGCAGGGCTCTTTTGGTTGTTCCAAGGTCTTGATTGAAAGGAAGAAATTTATTTTTTTGTAAACTACATATGTGAGAAGTGTGAAAAAAAAGTTCTGACTGGCATTAATGGTTGAGTTTATGCACTGATCCACAACAACCAGTATGGAAACCAGTAAGGCGGCTTTGATATATTTGCAGACAGATAAATATTTACCATAGTGATTAGTCCTGCTGAAGATAATCTTGGTGAAACGTGCACTGGAGGTATATTTGGATTAATTAGATTATCAAATATTCATACTAATTCACCTCATTCTCTTGCCATTCATCATCTACATTAAATACAAGCTTTGAACGTTGATCTTCACAGAAATTATATTATAACGTTATTGTTGGTTCACTGTGAATAGATTGTGCTGCAGCGGCGTATCATCTAAGATGACTTAAGCACTGTTTTATCCTGAGATAATACTCTTAGATGTGAATTATCTGCTTATCGGTTAATCCCATCACACTTATTTCCGCAGGGGTACAGTGGGCTAATGTGATTCCAATGTGTTTTGACATTTCTCACCATAGTATGTGCAAACATTGTCATGGTAAGCACGCACACATGCATGGAAAATCACACATACACAAATGCTTACACTGTCATCTTATTGTATAGCTTCCTCAGAGCGGAATGAATTCCCGCGTGACTCGACAGTATCCCTGCAGTGAAACAGGGCAGGAAGCTTTTATCAGCTGCCGTTGCTGGTGACAATTAATGTCAGTGATGTGATGTGTCTCAGCTCTTGGATAGGGATGTGAGGGGGGAGGACGGGTTAGAGGTGAGCATAGCCTCGATCTATAGACTGAGAGGGAGGCGGTGGTGGGGGGAGGTGCATGTCTGCTGGCTGAGAAACTGTGGAACAACGCCAAGTTCTCCATTAGGGAGCCCTGCAAGGTCACTCCAGTATGCAGTCCTTGTGCCAAGCGACCCAAGCTCTTTGGTCTGTCCTATAGGGAAGGAAAAGACAGAGGGAGCAACAGATAGAGAGAGACACAAAAAGAGAGAGAGTGTGAGCTAGAAGAAGTGTGGGCCTCGGTCCAACCCATCTGGGATGCGCTCCACAGACAGTCGGTGCCAGAGGTCACTGACAAAGCCGACCCCATCTTTGTAGAATGTCTGAAGGTTCCCTGCGAGAAAATGAGTTTTAGGAGGGAATAAAAAATGCCAGCGGTCTGTTCAAGATCCTTAATCAGAGCAAAGGTTCACATGAAAACAAGAATGTCGAAGCGTAGAAATACTAATGTCCCCCCCTTCTTGCAAGAGTTTTTATGGCAACGTGCCAACGCTCGAGGAGGGGGGTGGTGGTTGACATTATAAAAAGACTGGACTGTAACTCCTTTGCCCTTGAGACAAAAACAAGTAAAATACTTGTTGTATTTCTTTTTCTGTCTCAGCTTCTGCGGCTCCAGAATGTTAACTTTTGTTCCCAGGGGGAGGACTGATTTACGGTTGCTAATATGATGAGCGGTTTTCAAATTAGGAGGAGAAAGGAGGGCCACTTCACAATAAACGCTGTTTGTGTTTACCACTTTAAAGTACCACTTGGTTGTCGTTCATGGTGTTGATAGTCTTGCGAGGAAGCTTGCACACTGCAATACAAGTCTATTTAGAGAAAATTGGAGCTCATTAAGAGTGTATGTTTGTGTGTGTCGATACGAGTGTGTGTGCGCTCAATGAAGTCCATGTACCTGTATGCGAGAGGGTTTTTCAGCCTAGCATTTATCCTAGCTGCTCTCCCCTTCAGCAATACTAGCTTTAGAGCTTTTAAATTGTAATGTGATAGGGTTCACCTGCAAAGCTACCACAATGAATTATTAAGCTCTCTACTATGGATGAGTGAGTCTCATTATAGCTCCCCTCAGTACTGCAGAAAGATAAGCATGGCTGATTATTCCTGGGTTCCCTTTTGCCTTGCTTTCTAGAGTGCCTGGAAAAAAAAGAGGAGAATTTGGCTGTACAGCTGGAGTGAGATAAGATTTCGAATGTGTATTCAGATGTTCTTTCACGCTCTGGGAACTGGATGCAGAAGAAAAGGTATGGCGGCGCGATTCGACATCTCCCTCTCTCTCTTTCTCTGGCTCTTTTACACTCTCTCTCTCGCTCTTCATCCCCAACAGTACAGGCTGTATGACGATAACTTTTCAAAGTGAACAAAGGCATCAAAAGGATGAAGGAGACCCGGGGATTATTTAAATACTAGGTGCATTAGAAGTCCCGGTGTGCTTTCCATCCCTTAAGTCATCAACAAAAACCTGCTCCACTTTTCTCACTCTGGCTGAGGAGCATGTATACTACTGACAAAAGAAAAGGAAGATGGGGATAAAGAAGACACCCTGGCAACCTGGCTTAAAAGCATTATGCTGTGTTATACCCACGAATAACAGAGAGAAAAGGCGCTCTATCCATGTCAAGATAACAAAGAAAATGTCCGTAATCATAATCATCATCTTAAAAAAGAAAACAAATCTTGTGTCAGAGCATAGCCTCCCACTGCATAATCTAGTGTTCCATGTGGCTATATGACACCAGCCTTATTGTCTAAAAGTGGCATTGTTGCTTCACAGCCATTCACAATGCAAGACAGGTTAAAAAAGATTTGTGCAAGTGCCAGTAAAAGCAGCAGAGAGCTTTCAAGTTTCTTATCAGGCTTTGATCAGTTGATACGATAACATGACACCATATCGCAGGCAGAATCGGCTCGTGGCATAAATCTTTTCGTCGGTTTGGCATGTTGTCTGCCCCTGGTGGTTCAGTGAGTGGCGTATCATTAGTGCTGGCTGTCATCACTATACCTCGAGCCTCAGACTGAGATTATTGTGTTTCTACATGCACTTTATGACTTGGTGAAGACGGAAAACTATCACTGTCATGTAATTTACCAAAATGAGAATCATGCAACTCTTTGCCCTTTTTCAAACCTTGTCAGATGAAAAAAGTAATCAAATGCATGGCCAAGACTGCTTTTCATGGCTTGTGAAAAGCTGACGTGTTAGATATTAGATATTTTTACATGTGCAGTCAAGTCTACATCTGCATAATAATTGGCTTAAAGAGATTTTAGCCAGATGAACAAACTCAGTGCAGCAGAAGAACAGAGTCACACTTGAGAATTGACATCTGATTTTAGTGTAATTACCATAAAAGAAAGACGAAACAAGATTATCAAAGAGTTTACTAAATATCACCTCAGGTGACTGTTATCTGTTTCTAATTATGTTTAAAGGTGTAATAAAAATGTTGAAATGAAAGATGAACGACTTGTTTTTAGAGGCAAGCAACTCAATACAGCACCTCAAAAAGCATTAATGGCAGTAATACTCTTCACTCCTCAATCGATGCTAAGCAAAATTAATATTGGAAAGTAAATCTTTCATTTTCGTGATTGATTACCATCATTAAGAACATTGATCAGCGGCGAGAAGAGAAGGCAGTGAGTGGGTGGGGGAGCAGCTTGTAGCTTTTTATCTGCCTCAGACAACATTAAAGAGGGAAACAGAGGCTCATCCTCTCCTCACTGCTCTGTCTGGAACATAGATGTCAGAGAGAAATTTGCAACCGTCAAGGGAATGTTTTTGTTCTGACCTCCTCTAGCTAAATGAACGCTTGTCCTTGATCGTGGGAAGTGGATGCGTAAAGTGTAGGAAAAAAGAAGAGATGCACGCAAAGTCTTCAAGGTTAATTTACTCTTAACTCTTATTAAGTGTTCGTCTGTTGGGGCTTCATTAGGGTGACATGCTAGTTGCGGCTGAGGACGAGATTAACCTTGCGCAGGAGGGGGAGGCAGGCTTTCTTTTCCCATCTTCCATCTATCCTCATACCGGCTCAATCGCCGTGGGGAGGCTGACACACGTGCTCAGTAAACATCTGTAGCGCGTGAGGCATCTGGCATAACAAGGACAAGGAGGCAGAAACAGCAGCACCGAGACAATGTGGAACTGAGGGTCAACAGCTCAGATTAATGTAATGAGCTTGTGAATAAAGACAACAAATTTAAAGTGCACCGTAGGAGTCATTTCACACATACAGGCACACACATAAACTAAAAAAGTAAGCATGTTTTTTATATTTTATACCATTAAAACCTTTCAGTCTCTGGTTTTCTGGCAGCCAAAAGCAAAGAGGGTAGACTCTTAAGTTGCATTTCATTTAGGTGATTGGCAGCATTAATTTGTCAAATAGTACTGGCATTGAACAACCTGAAAAATGTTACACAGTACTTTATATTTTTACATCAAAAAAAAAGGATAAACTATGTTTTATAATTACTGGTTAAAAGCACTAAGTAAAGCTACAGTATCTACTTTGAAATATTCCTTGAAGTTAGTTCAGAAAAAAATTAACCTTTCACTAAGAACTTTACTTCTGTTCCTGGTTTGTATCAGTGCAGTGAAATACACTTTTGTGTGTTGGCTGAGCTAAGTTACAAACAGATCTACTGAGCACTAATGAAGCAGATCAGCAAACTGTTAGGCTGCTCCTAAACTCCTAATATGGAAGTGATCGGTTTGTAATGGTAACTGTTAAATGTTAAGTGTGTATGACTTAGGGAGATCTACATGTAGAAATACAGTATAATATAACTAGGTCTGGGCAAGTTAACGCGTTATTACCGCGTTAACACATTCATTAAATAACGCCGACAATTTTTTTATCTCACATTAATGCCGTTTTATTAGAATTCATATTATTCTGCTCCTGCTTGTGTGCGTGTAGCGATTAGCTCAGCAGATAGACGACAGGTTTACCAAGAAAAGCCAGACACCGAAAACTTCTCTCCAAATCTTTTACTTGAGACTCACTGTAAAACTGCGACATACATGCAAAATATGTCTCAGTTATGCTCATTGCCTTAGTACATTTACATGGCATTATACATTTAAATGAATGGGAAAAAGATCACTAGCTCGATGCTAAGTTGAATGGAAAAATCCATAGACATGCTAACAATTAGCATTTACAGATTAACTTAAGATTTACGTCTTTTTATCCAGCAACAAAGGTTCACATCAGAGGTATTTTATACTATTCATTCTTACAACAACTGAACATAAAATACTCACAGGCAAACGTTTTTTGGACCATACAAACAGAGTGAAAGAAACGTGTCTGTTAGTTCCTTCTTATGTCCGAACTGACTACGGTAACACCGAAAGGACAAAACATACATTAGTGCAACTTATTCCGACCACTAGAGGGCCCCCTTTGCTTGCTTTTAACAATTGAATGTCACATATTATTGGGCTTATTAGTATTAGTACTTATTAGTGGGCTTAAGACTCCTGTCAATCACTCACAACCGGAAATAAACTGGTGGGGACATAAACATGGAGAAAAGTACCGGTCTTTTACATGGAGATTTTCATTTTAAATGTCTTCAGATGGTGGGGTTGAGAAGGACACAGGTGTTTGTAAGCACTACAATGTGGGATTATTTTTTTATCACTGGAGTACTTCAAGTCTTAAATATCACTTAAAGGCAATACACGCTGTTGATGTTGGCAAACACCCCCCCATATAACTATGTGATTAATTGTGATTAATCGCAGAAATCCAATCTAATTGCGATTAGAAATTTTAATTGCTGCCCAGCACTAAATATAATATAATATAATATAATATAATATAATATATAGGGTTATTCAAAAAGAATTAACTGATTTCATTACGCAATATTTTAGTAAGGAAAAGCAATAGAAAACTCCAGCCAAGTCACAAGTATTCTACTCACAATCAACTTTTATTTCCTGTCTTACAAGTGTTCAATATGGCCACCACCTGCAGCATGGGCAACATCAATGCGATAAGAGGATTCCTCCCAGATGTGTATCAGCATATCACAATCCACTGAGTTGATCGCTGTTGTTATTCAATGTTTAAGATCACCGAGGTTAGTGGGAAACGGTGGAACATAAACGCAATCTTTTATGTTTCCCCACAAGAAAAACTCACACACGGTGAGGTCTGGGGATCTTGCAGGCCAAGCACAAAGAGCAAGGTCTTGGGCCCCCTTCCGACCAATCCATTGCTGGGGCACTTTTTCATTTAAAAAAGTTCAAACTTAGAAAACTCCTCTTTCAAATGGTCACTGACTCATTCCATGATGATGCTTGAGAACTGAAGCAATGCGTCATGAAATCGGTTCATTCTTTTTGACTAACCCTCTAATATATAATATAATATAATATAATATAACATAATATAATATAATATAATATAATATAATATAATATAATATAATATAACTAGAAGCACTCGGAGAGCGCAGACCTCAGGCTGATCAGTGCCCCCCCCCCGTGGGCCCCCCCACCCCCGATCACCACCAAAATGTAATCATTTCTTCCTTATCCCATTTCCAACAAACCCTGAAAATTTCATCCAAATCTGTCCAAAACTTTTTGAGTTATGTTGCACACTAACGATCAGTGCCCCCCCCGTGGGCCCCCCCACCCCCGATCACCACCAAAATTTAATAATTTCTTCCTCATCCCATTTCCAACAAACCCTGAAAATTTCATCCAAATCTGTCCATAACTTTTTGAGTTATGTTGCACACTAACGATCAGTGGCCCCCCCTCGTGGGCCCCCCCACCCCCGATCACCACCAAAATTTAATCATTTCTTCCTCATCCCATTTCCAACAAACCCTGAAAATTTCATCCAAATCTTTCCATAACTTTCTGAGTTATGTTGCACACTAACAGACAGACAAACAAACAAACAAACAAACAAACAAACAAACAGACAAACAGACAAACCCTGTCAAAAACATAACCTCCTTGGCGGAGGTAATAATGAATGAACATGGTATTGACAGTGCATTTACTATAATATAATCATCTGAATATATGAATTGTTGTTTTTGTTGCCTTTGTGTGAACAGTATGAATCCACAGAGGGACCAGGTCTTCTTCCACACACTCCACCATGTTGTCCTTTGACATTTCCACAGTAGCTCAGAACAGACTTCTTTTTCTGTTTTATTGCAAGTAAAAAGTTAAAGTGCATTTCTTCCACCTACTACATGTTTGACTGCGGATCAGAGATGTTTAACCCTTGAAGGTAAAGCCCAGAACTGGCAAAAAAAAAAAAAAAAAAAAACTGTCTCAAAAGAGAGACTTCAATTTATGTGTTTTAGCGCAACAATAGGTGAGAGTGAGATGAGGGGAATTCATTGGTTGCACTCAGTAATTGCTTGCTATGTAGTAGACATTTAGAGGTATATAAAAAAAAAGGATGAACTTCCCTTAAAGCACTTCCAGATTTACTCTTATCAGTTCACTGCAGTCAGTTCACTATGACAGCATCAATATACAACATCATATGGCCAGGGGTCAATGAAAAATCCCAAAAGGTTCCATAACCAGAGAAAGGGTTTGTCTCCTTCCTGTACCTACCTGCCCACTTTCATAGACTTACTCAGAAATAATTGCATTTTTGATTCCATGGATTGTCACATCAGCCTCCAGACGTTAGTCTGGCTTTGTCTGTTTTGTCTGTCATTTCCTGTCTTATTTTAAGTCCTCCTCATGTGTCATGTCTGGTGTCTTTGCTTCCTGTTCCCCATCACTCCCACCTGTGTGATTACCTTTCCCCGCCCTGATTTGCTACACCTGTGTCTCGTTTTCTCCTCTCCCTCTTGTATATTTAAGCCCTGTGTTTCCCTTTGTCCTGTGCCAGTTCGTATTCTACCTTCGTGTGATACTTACCAGCGTTTTTGGATCCTGTTTGCCTATTTTTTGACCTGGATTGCCTTTTTGACTCCTGCCTTTTGCCCTATCCTTGTCTGTGCCTCTGCCTCCAACTGATTCCACGTGTGTTCGACCTTTCGCCTGATTTACTGGTACGTGAGCCTGCCTGTTCCTTATGTCCTATTGCCTATCTGTTTGCTTCCCTGTGTATGACCTGGTTTGGACTCTGACAATTCTCTGTTTTCCCCTAGTCGGGTTACCGGTGCGTGTTACCGGTCCGGGCGGTGAAGCCCAATCTCCGGTCCTGTCTCTGGATCCTGTGAAGAGTCCGGGACCCATTGCCTTCAAGGATCTGATTATTAATATTGTCTGTGAATTGTTATTTATTACTGTTTAATAAACACAGTGAACTTTTACGTCTGTCTCCAGGTCTTGCAATTGGGTTCAGTTCCCGTACTCTGACCATTACAAGGATCCCTCCAGATGTTCCTACAGCAGCAGCTGAACTCACCCCCATTTGCCCTCACATTGCACCAGCAATATTTCCTAAAAATCGCATCAAAGCTCTTATGCAATTTGATCAACTTATCATTCATGCATATAATACTTAAATAGTGCCTTTAAAATGTATCCATCTCCATATAATGACAAAACATGACCTTTGACCTGAACGCATTTCAATATTATGTTGGAAAATGCAGCAAAATCATTAGGTTTGACTTTTAAAATCTAAAAGAACATTCTTGCCCACCTTGTAGATTCTGTTGCTTGTAATATGAAAATATGTAAGCTTTAGAATCTACGAGGAGGGCAAGATGTTCAATTTTAAGGCAAACGAAGTAGGTTTAAAAAAATTATGCATTACATGCAGAACTGAAGGTAACATCCCAACTGATCACTTAAACATGTCTTAAAGAAATATGAAAAGAATGTAGTTTTGTTGCTTAATAAATGTAACATCTACTTTTTGTTCCCACACATGGTCTTATTTCTTAGAATTACAGATATTATCACGTTAAAAGGGATCCAGCAACTGAGTCATGCATCACTGAACATGGTCCAAAATGATTTTCTAGATATAATTATGCATTTTACTGAGCAAGACACACCTATTTTTTTTTTTAAATAAATCAAATGTAGGCAAAACAGAATACCAGAACATGTCCTTACTCTCCAATCAGCCTTGAGTAAGAAAAAACAAGTGCTAGGTTTATACAGCATTCTACTGCTGAGTATTCAGCAACAAAGATATGTTTTAACACCTCATACACAGCTCCAGTCTACATACACGTGTCAAGCAGTCATCCTGAAAAAGGCCACAAGAGGTGACCGGGGCAAACACTGGCCTTTCTCTGCAGCTTCCAAAAAAGTTGTGTGTGAGGTGAACTGAAAACTTTATATTTCCCATGTGAGTGTGAACATGTTTGTCTGTCTAAATGTGACCCATCAAAGGTTTTCCCTGCCTCCTGCCCAGAGTGTACTGGGAGAGCCCTCTCCAACCCTAAACAGGAAAAGAAGGTGTAGAAAATAAATCGGGCCCGTAATAACAACCGAGTGGTCCACAGTTTTATGACCCCTTAGTCCAAAATCTGCACAGAGTGGCTATTGAAAGTAATTGACTTTTTCATAAGTGTTACCGCACATGAAGCGTAATGTCCATTAGCAATATTTGTTTTCAACAAGCTCATATGGATGTTTAGGGCTTTGTTGCCTCATTTTGTAAATAGAAACATGTTTATATGTCATTATTCCTTCAAGACTAATTAAATCTTGTAATAGACAAGGCTGACATTAAACACAGATGAAAACAAAGATTATTTACATGCGTAGTCATGACCTTTCTGTTGATTGGTTTTCCAACAACCAACAATTCCCAACATCTTCCACAGTTTTCGTGATGCTGAAAATGGCCAACCTGCTGCAGAAAAGGGGCAGCTTCAGGAATAGATAACAGCATTAAGAACTGCTCAATGCACCACACCGTAGGGCTCACATTTATCCACACATTTATTAAAACCTATGTGAATTTCTCTTTTTTTTTTTTTTTTTTTTTTTTGCAAGACTATTTCTATGTTATTCTCTTTTGAAAATCCTAATGCCCAAATATGCAGCCAACCCACAATCTAAATATTGTGTGAAATGAATAAAAACCTCAAGCTTTTGAGCTCTGGCATCCATCCTATGGTGTTTGGTGCCAAAAACAACACCTTTTTCCTGCCCAGGCAAAGGTGCTGATGCTTCAAAGTGTCAAGCCGAATCCACACTAATGTGGTTTAAGGTTATGGCCGGGTTTCAGAATAGGTCACAATTAGATTAGTGAAATCCTGCCTTTGTTTATGACCGTGAACTTCCCGTTCACAACATGCCTACTGCAGAAACAGCGCATATCCTGAAAATGAGAGATTCTGCAAGCTTCACCCATCATTTGTCTTTCTGCACCTACATTCTGCAGCAAAATGATCTGCATTTTACTGTAATAAAGATATAATTGACCCGTGCACAGCAGGAGACACGAAGAAATGGGATTGATGTCCCACAGTGAAATATTTTCTCCTTCTGGGTGAGGGTGGCAGCAGCTAAATACTTAGGTATTCAGCCCCTCTATCCCACACCCCAGCAACGACCCTGCCGCTCTCTATTCCCAGCACCCGTTTTTCATGTCACCATCAATTATTTTCCTCTGTGCTCTCCCAGAAATAAGAAAAATCTCAGTTGCAAGAGAGTGAACACACAGTCAGACATGCAGGGATGGCTTTAGTCTAAAAAAAATTGCTGTTCTCTGTGAGATCTTCATGGCTTCAGGGAAAGGGCATGCCACATGCTTTTAGTATGTACAGAAATTTTGAAAAAAAAAAAAAAGAAAAGAGCTTAATATGTTAATATTAGTCTGTTTCATATATATTGGGTTTTTTACAGGGTTAGGAAAGGCAAAAGATATATTCTGAGCACCAAATAAAATGAGGAAATAGTTCCAAAATGCCTGTCTGTGCCAGCTGTCCTTATTTATTTCTTTATGGACAGAGATGGGAAGTAAAGCACAAATACTTCATTGTAACACAGTTTTATTTATTATACTTAATGGTTGTCCTTAAATTTTCAAAACAGGTTCATTACATTGTTTTAATTGCATTTGAGTGGAATTTACAGTTATTTTTATTTTGCATCACTGCACATGTGGGCGGCATTGCACTGGCTAGCACTGTCGAATGAATGACTGATTTCATGCTAAAGAAATCGGTCCTAGAAGGATGGGAAAATAAAGCAATAGCACGATAACATGGTGTATCCATCAATGCACATCACATGACAAATGCAACACAATGAAAAACGACATGAAAGACATAATGTGACAAAAATAATGTTAAAGACGTAACAAGATGTTATCAAGCAATCAATCAAAATAAAGGAAATGAGTGTAATGTAAAAGGAGAACACAACACATAAAATTTAACAAAATGAAAATGATTAAAAAGATGAGATGAGACAAAATGAAATAAAATATAAAATGAGACAAAGACAATGGAACAGGACAAAATCAACATTAAAAAATATTACAATATATAATGAGATGACGCAAATGATTCTTTTGACTTTTGGTTGAGTAGGAGTTGAATCAGTACTTGCTCTTGTACCAGACTATTTTTTGTCGTTGTTTTTGTACAAGTATATGCACTTCTACTTGTGAAAAGAATGTGTGCACCTCTGAGTATGAATATTTACACCAACAGATAGACTGTTACATACATCCTACAATAGGTTTAGACCAAACATAGGAAACCATTGTGACTTCAACGTGACACTCACACACACACACACACACACACACACACACACACACACAAACCTATACATACACACACAGTTTCTCAATCGTTAAAGGTAATTTCACACCCACAATTTACACTATTTTAAGTAAGCAAAAACAAAAATTAAAAAGCAGTTTACAATTTAAGAGTGGAAAAAAATCTGGCCTAATTCCTTAATGTCTGACTCAATCATTTTATAATAAGTAAACAGGTTTGCCTTACTTAGCCATCATCCTTTTTAATCAGTTTCATGATGGTGTCATGCTTCTGTTAATTCAACTAATTTCTTGCTAAAACAAGAAATTGTGGTAGGACATAAAGTGGAGAAAGGCTGCTCAGAATTGAGCAGGTGGCAACAGAACCAACACAGCCAGTGACTCACTTTGCTCATAATCTTAAGCTTACCAAAGGAAATAAAAAAAAAGGAAAAACAAGAATGCACACATACACACACAATGAAAATACAAATGTGCCGCTCAAACAACTGTGCTCTGGGTGAAACAAAGCGTTAAAGTTAAATATAATAGCATTCAAAGCACCACAGATGCTTTTTTCTTCCTTTTTTTTCCAGAAAGTAAGAATTCTAGGAGTTTAATAAAAGCATATAGGAACATTCAGGGAAATATTAGTCATTCTACTGTAAATGTACACCATCAATAAAGCAGAGAATTCTCTGTAGAGGGAGTATATGTCACACATCGCTGTGGGCAGTGTTATTGTACAGAAGCAGACACTTACATCAAGTGACTGTCTCCCATTACACAGGTACCACTGTAGTCATTAATATGCATATGGCATATGATTAAATGAGCGGCAGATAAAATGTGACGCAGCATAATGAATGGAAATTTTAAGGCACATATTCAACCTCGATTAATCATTTAAGGCTATCACAACGCCACGTTTATCAGATGGCTGCAGGAAATCAAAGAGTGATGAAAAATTAAGATCAGACTAGCATTTCTGCAGCACCTGGCCAAGCCCCATAGATCACTACCACTGAGCATTTAAAACATCATGTGACGTGAATGCTCCTGAGACAAAAGGCACTGAGATTTTAATGAATTGTGATACTTCCAGACTGCGAAATTAGGCATACAGTAACACACAACACACGAGTTCAAAAGTCTGACATAAATTATTACCGTGCATGGAAATGCTTTGATTAATGATGACATCAAACCATGTCTGTATATGCAGTAAACCTATAAATCCCACATTCATCGCTTTTGAAGTGTTGCTCTTGCAGAATCGTCAGCCTCCAGTCCTGTGCTGACTCATTCATGCAAATTATTTTTAGAATTTTTTTTTTTTTCAGCTTGCTCTTACTAGCACATGAGTGGGCTTTAATTTATCTGGAAATTCAGATAATATCAAGGAAGCAGTCCATCACTTAACGTTATCCTACATTGACTTTCCCGTGATTGCCTAACCTTTCTAGCCCTCTCGTTTCCCTTTGTGGTCAACCACACCCATCTGGGACCTAATTAGGCTAAAATGTAACAGCAAATAGAATTTGAGCCATGTAAGGCTCTCTGTTACATTTACTTGAGAGGTGCATTAGATGTATTTTAAACCGCCACCTCTGTGACAAGGTGGACCTGCTTAAAATGCAAAAGGCCTGAATGTCACTTTTGTTTATTGATTTTTAAATCTTGTGGAAGACGTATTTTGCTGCTGGTAGTGGAGAATACGGGTGCAGCGGCATAAGTGGGGTATGACTGTCATTTGACCTAGCAAGTCCATTTTAGATATCTGTGGTATCACCTTTCAACAGATAGTCATCTGTTGAATAAAAAGTGTTTTTCTAGGAAAAAGGTCACGGACAAACTGGTATTTAAGATTGAATGTTCACTCAGCAGGCAAACAAACCCAAAACAAACTCTGCATTGCAACTCAGTGTGTACATTTTTGAGAAAAGAAGAGATCAATCAATCTCAGACATCAATATCCGTTTGCATCCCTTTAGCCGCACACGTTTGCCAACTAATGAAATCTGTGCATGGCTCCCCTGTTATCGATTTCAGAGAGGCCCTAATTTGCCGCTTGAGATCAGGCAGCTCTCTCTCTCTCTCTCCCTCGCCATCTTTCCTTTTTTTTGGCTCTCTGCTATGCAAGCACTCACACATACACATCTCATCATGTGTAACACAGTCATGCCTTGGGCAGCATATCGAGCACTGGCTGCAGCAGTGGGGAAATCCTGTAGGGCAAACTGTTTAGAGCAGTATCTGAAGTCGTTAGATATGATTAATAATGTGCTGAGAGGAGCCGTAAGCCATCAAACAGCTCATCATAAGCACATATCACCTGGTTACTACAGATTCACATTTTCCCATGCATTTATATCTGCCATTTTGCACTGCAGAGGCTTATCGCTTTACATTTACAGCACTGGGAGCACATGGACTTTTAGTGTGGGAGGCATCAATATGAATCAAGATCATGACTTGAAAACCAGACTTTGTGAAGCTGAAACTTTAATGACAATATTGAAAGCGATTTCATCATTAATTGGGAATCTAGTTTGATTTTCATTTAGAGAACAGCAATTACTAAAAACAAACATAAATCACTTTAACTTGATAAAAGTGAGCAGTTGATTTTGCCCTGTGGCTTTAAAGTTTGTGAGCAATAGACTCAACTACTGTTGGTTCAAGTACAAAAATACACAGACTGCGTTAGCAGCTCAGAGTTAGCTTTTCAGTTCAGTTGAGTTTGTTTTAATTCATTATTGTCAATTCACATGAAACTTTCTGGAGGCTGTGGCGCAAAAAACCTTAATTACAATAATAATAACCAACATAACACACAATAATAATATAAAGTGCACAATATATAAAACACAATGTCTGTTTTCAGTTACTTCACAAGAATTCTGTGGTAAAAGTGACAATCAATGAGAAGACAAACTAGAGACAGAGTGAAAAAATAAAGATACCAGGCATCAAGTATAGTATCATACAACAGGCTAAATCACACCATTGGGAAATAACATTAGATACCGCAGTGTAGCAGAGCATCAGAGTGTACTGTTGACTTTAATTAAGGTGGTATTAAAAGCATTATGGGTGTAAGTTTAAGTCCTTGAAAGATGGCTAAATAGTACAGTGACATCAGGGAGTGCCAGATGCTCACTAAACATTCCTGGGAAGCAGCCCCCCCTGCCTGCGCTGCAGTGGGTGGTCTCCAAATAAGACACCGAATGCAAATTGAACTGAGACAAGAGCAATATCTGTGCAATGTGTCATCTTCCGGTTATGGCTGGTTTGCGAGCACAAAGCGGATCGCGGTCATCGCCATAGATGCACAGACATGTCGATGACAGCTAAAGATTCATGTGAAAAGATAGAGTCCAGTTATTTGGAAAATAGCAAAATACGTTTGTTTTTTCAGTAAGTTTGTACTATAATTTAATTTTCATTCACGCTATCAACATGACATTTGAAATAAAAGGCAACAATTAAGGTGTCAGCACCAACAAATGTGCACTGGCCTACTTTGGACTGTTCACTAACAAACAATCAAACACCCACATAAACCAAACACTGCAGAGAGCCTTCACAATAATTAAAGTATCCAATGAGGTATTTGACCTCTAATTACCCTGAAAAACAGCGGTTAGACGTAGCGACATATAACACTGCTTCTATTATTCAATCTGTTCAAATGATTAGGATGGAAATTCACAGATACAGATTTATAGTGAAATACTTAACAATGCACCATGTATTCTGTAGATAAAAACAATCCTAGACCAAATGTACTCAAATTGATGATTAAGCCTATGAGTCTGTTAGAATATCTGCAAAATGGAAAACATTTGGGATCAGTTTGTAATTTTGTGTAAAAAAAAAAAAAAAAACACAAGTGGTACCAGGCACAACAAACCCCGCCCCTCACATGTATTGCAGCTTATTTTGGCATGGATCCAGCTGATGTCATCATGTCTATGCATGTGGTGATGTCAGCATATCAGTTGCCTCTATATATGTGCCAAGTCTGAAGTAAATTGAAACAAAATTGATCTTTTTAGAGATGTGAAATTTCGGTCATTATAAGTAAATGGGAGAAGAAAAAAGATTTTAAAAATTCATTAAAAATTTGAACTTTGACCTACTTTTCCCAAAATGTAATCACATCTATTCTATGTCACTGGCAATGTATAAATTAAATTTGGTATGAATTCAACCAATAGTTTTGCTGCTACTGATATTTGAAATTTTGCCCATTCTGAGTGGGGAAAAAAAAAAGATTTGAAAAATTCATAAAAAAGTTTGAACTTTGACAAACTATTCCCAAAATGTAATCACATCTATTCTGTGTCACTGGCAATCTATAAACCCAGTCTGGTATGAATTCAACCAATAGTTTTGCTGCTAGAGTTAACAAACAAACAAATCAAACCAAAAACAATACCCCTTGCCTCCCCTTCGGGGGGCGGGGTAATAATTTTGTCTCTTAATTACCCAGAACTGTTTTTGCGGCAGCTCCCAAATGAATTATTCTCAACTAGGGCTGCACGATTAATCGATTTTAAATCGAAATCGGATTTTTTAATTAGGACGATTTTTAAAAAAGGGAAATCGTAAAATCGATTTCATCTCTCTCGTGCCTGCGGGCCGCGCGCTTGCGGGCTCCCGTAGGCTCCTCCTCCTATCAGTGACAGCGGTCTGTCACAGAACTCCGTGCAATGGCCGGACTTTAAATGTGTTCATGAGCCCGCAGTACTTATAGCACTGTAAGCCGTGGCTTCACGCACGGATCCCGCAACTGAAATAGAACTGCATGCGGATCACTCATCTTCCGTTGTCCCGGATCCGTACCGTACTGTCTTCTTCCGATCCGGGTCCGGGTCTCGGGGTCATCAGCCTCAGCAGAGGAGCCCACACAGCCCTGTGCCCACACACATCAACCAGCTCCAGGATAGAATCCCTCCAGCGTGTCCTGGGTCAGTCTATTCCACGCACGGATCCCTCAGTTTAAACAGAACCGCATGTGGATCACTTATATTAACCTGGTCCACGCACGCACGCACGACTGATGCCTGTCACTGACTTACATTGGTATCACTTCTGTGGGCCCAGATACCCAGGAAAAAAAACAAAAAAAATAAAATTAAAAAAAAAAAAAACAACACACACACACACACACACACACACACACATATATATATATATATATATAAAAATTAAATAATTAATTTAGTCCTCTTACTTGCTAAATTTTTCATTCACAAATGTAAGTTCTGTAACACAAAAACAAATATTATTTATTTTTTGAAAGATGTTGAACTTTATTTAAAGCTGTTAGATAAATCTGGAAACAAAAAGGCTATAAAAAACATAAGTATTTGCTCTGATTTGGACATTGTATTATAGTGTATTCCCCCTGGCAAACTTCTGTTATTTTCTTGTTGTATACCTTGTTTGTATACTATATTTCATTCAATAAAGATTTAATTAAGAAAAAATAAACTTCTGGGGGTTCATCACGTGATACCATCACAGATTTGAGGTCAGAGCAGTGCCTTGCATTGTGGGCTGCTCACGAAAACGACATGCTGACTTCTGTTGTCTTTTGTAGTTTTACCCAAAAATCAAAATCAAAATCGAAAATCGAGTTTTTAGAGGAAAAAAATCGGGATTTTTTTTTTTGCCAAAATCGTGCAGCCCTATTCTCAACATTTAATGTTAACTAAGAGATTTATTATAATATTATCCTTTGCATTTCTCAAATAAAAACCGTAACCCGTGTTTTTCCAACCTTCTACCAGTGAAAATGCACTGGAATGGCAGTCAAACCTGTGACTTCCCACCTGTGAACTTGTATTAGATCGATGTACTCCCAGTTCCGTGTTCTGACATCACATAGGCTGTGAAACAAGAATGGCGGCCCCCATGGATGTAGTGTTCAGAGCCGCCAGGATGGTGTAGGCAAGGTAGGCAGCTGCCTAGGGCCCCCTCGCTGAAGAGGGCCCCCGATGGCCGCATGGTCATTTATCTGTACAACTTATTAAAAACCATCCATTGTAAACAAACCACCACAGTGAGGCAGCGCTAACCCTCTCCTGTACTGTTTTGTGACTGGGACCCCCCAAACTAGAGGGATTCCCCCTATGCAATGACAAACGCAATGAGGGTCATGTAGAAGTGACATCTGCCCTAACGCACCCCCCATCACACCCCCCACTTGCTGTCAGTGGAGGAAGAAACGGTCTGTCCACACTGAGCACGACGGCGGCCATTTTAAAAGAACATCAATGATGAAGCGCTCCTACCCTTCAGGGTTTGCAAAAAGACAAAAAAAGAAAGAAGAGGAAAAACGCCAACGACACAGCGGTAAGTATTAAGTAAACTATTGTTTTCTCCAAATAGGCTACAACTGTGTGATATGTTTGAAAGTGTGCAAACAAAAGCCCTCACATCAGTGACCAAACACACAGACAGATGTTAGCATGAGAGGGAGAGGATTCAGTTCAAGAACTAATCATATACACACAACACAACTGTGTTCTATTGGAAGAATTTAAGGAGAGAATAAACACAACTTCTCCATCGCCCTTTTCTACTGTTGTACAGCGTTCCAAAACTTCCTTTGAGCTAAATAATTTGGATGTGGAGGACCGAAGTACGACAGCATTCAAAGTATGTTGTCATGAAAAGCCAAAGCTAAGCCTACTGAAGTGTTTTCACTTACTCTGGACGGTTGTCTGCCTCCTGCTGCGGTCACCCACACAACTTTATTCCAAACTAAATTGTCTGGTCCTTTGAATCCCATCCAGTTTGGACAAATAATCCATCCAGTTCAATGGACATTTTCGGTTAGCTAGCAATTTCCGTTGGTGATCTGTCCATCCCATTAGGAGAAAAATGTCCCTTTTCCATTGTGTTTATCCGTCTCATCGTTTGTCCTTGTGTGTCAGCTGGTTTAGGCACAGAAGAGGACTAGAGTAGGACTGCAGCAAAAGTTTGTATTTTCAGTCCAACATTAGTTCAGTCCCTCACATCAACTCTGTGCCCTCACTGCGGAACTGAGTTCTGTTCACGTTCAAGGAGGCACACGTGAACAATACATGAGGTGTTCAGGAACAATTCGAATAATTAGGAAATTACAACACTTTTCAAAATCGTCAAATATTCAGAATATTCAAATACAACATAAAGAAAATGAATGGCGGTGTCTGTGAACCATGTAACCACAATCCTACATTTTAAACTCTGTAATTATCTATATTTCCCACACTTGCCCATCAGCACATCACAACACTTTGCACCATGTGCTCAGGTAGTTTTGCCAATGAGGTCTGACGTTACATTTTGGTGCACTTTGTTCCAAAAAGTCTTGGCATGTATAGTTCTTTTTAAGAATAATAATAATAATAATAATAATAATAATAATAATAATGTTTTACCATGTTTTTGACTTGTTAACAAAAATAAACATTAATATAACCAAATTGTGTCAGTCCCATCAACAATGCCTAATTGAAGACACTGTGTCCTTTACTACACTCTAGTGGATACTCTGTGTAGCGTAATACAGAGTAATTCATGACTCATTAAATGCACCAGAAAACAGGAAATTGCATCTGGATTTTATTTTTCTTCTTCGGTGATTCGACCACCACATCTTCGTGTATTAGGGGCCTCACTTTACTTTCTTGCCTAGGCCCCCCAGATATCTTGAAACGGCCCTGGTAGTGTTATGCCAATTGTTTATTAAAACAAGTTATTACTCTTACATAATTTAAAATGCAAATGTTCTGCAGAAGTTCATAAAAGCTCAGAGTATAGTTGAGGATTTTTATATCAAAAATAGAGAAAACTGAAGAAAAAGTGACTTTTTCAGCAAAATCTATCATTAATTGAACATAAACCAACTGTCTCTATCCAATGTCATTGATCCAACTCCATGGTTTTACTGGTGAATCGATGTTGTAGAAGATGACGGTGTTTCCACGTTCACTACGGAGCCTCTGAACGTCCAACTGGGTTATATCTGAAGACCATGAAAAGATGACAAACTGCATTTTACAACAATTATTTACATGGATTAGTTAATCAACAGGGATTAAACCGTTTACATCACTAGATGATTTTGGTAGAGGGTGGATAGCTCTAATGGGTTAACCAAACATAAAAACAAGCATCAACAGCCACTGTCATTTTATTGGCGAGTCAGTGCTGCAAAAAATGCGTTTCAGCATTCTCAAAGGAGCCTCTGAATGTCCACATGGGTCATAACTTGAGCTGCTGAGAAACTGCATTTTACCCATATTATTTAAATATATTAATAGGATTAGTGGTTCAAAAGTTATTAAATATTTTATATCAGTAGATGCTTTTAGTCGCTGCAGGCTGTTTAGGTCTTTGGGAGTTTTAACGCTCGTGTTTTTTCCTGTGTGATTGGTGGAATAAAATGCTTTGAGACACTGTGTTTACAAACTGTTGCTGTAACACAATGCTCCTTTACTCCTATTTTTAAAAAGTGAGATGACATGTTTTATATTCCGTTAGCATATGATACCAAGAGCAGAACATAATGCATATCGACGGATCATAAACCATAGATGAGTTAGGGTATAAATAATGCTCTTACATTTCAAAACATCAACATTACGTACACCTACAAATATAAGAGAGAACAACATCCCAGTATTCATTAGCTGAAACAAAAAAAAGGGGGATGTCTGAGTTTACTTGCACAATATTTAGACAGGCAGGTCTGGTGCTTAGTGCCATTTGGAGCTGAGTCAGATTGATGCTTCGCTTATTAGTTTTCAGAAATTGCATGAAGTAAAGCTCCACACTTTGAAGTACTTTTAAACTGATGAAAGATTATTAAGTTGGGCCATTTTGTGTAACCAGTACATTCTCTATTTTAATAAAATTGTTCTTATGAGTTTGTGCATGGCGTCACACCTAAGTATAATAAATAAATTGTACTGAGGCATATACTGCATATCTGTCCACACAGCATTGCTCAACTCATTACTATTTTTTAGAGCATAAAGATTCACTGTCATAGAATAGGTTCATTTAAACCCATGCAATGAAAAGTGGACCAATCACTCCAACTGGAAAACTTACTATTCAGTTCCTCTATCACACTCTTTTTGTCTTTCTCACTTAAATGTTACTGTCAACACTGTTGCTGGCTTCCATTTTGTTCTATTAGTTGTTTCCTATGCAGTGTTCATACTCACTACTTTGCACAGCTCAAGTGCTATTAAAGGAAATAAACAGCGCAGTGTGCTCCTTTACAAAATGTTTTGAAACTGGAGGAAGAGTATGACTCAGTCTGTAATGCAGTGCATTTCTCCACTGACAAACACAGCATGGGGGAGGAGGAGTAGATATGGCAGACCTCCTAAAAGAACAAATATAATATGGAAAAAAGTATGGCTTCAAATGCACGCTGTATCTGGTGGGTCAGGTGTTAATGATGTGTTAATTCATTGCCTAACATTTGTTGCCATTCTCTAGAAATTACCATCACTGCGAGCAAGCATGTGTGCATGTCTGTTGTGTGAAGATAGGAGTATTGGGGCACGTCGTTGTGGTGTGGGGGGAGCAACAGCAGGCGGCAACAGACGGCTGAACCTTTGGAGTAAGACTACATAAGGCCTGATAGCTGCTTCTTCACTGATTCTCGTCTCAGGGCAATCTGACATTTCAGAATGAGAGAAGCACATGAACAGCTGGATCTTTTTTCGAAGTGAAGCATATGAGCAATCAGCCTGTCTTTATTAAATATAAAATGGGTCGGTATGCGGTAAGAATGATGTAGCACATTACATCTCTGACTTAACGGACTATCAAACTTGCTACTGTCATGTATCTGGTGTCACCATCGAAGATATCTTCATCGCTGGAGACGATATCACCGTTAGTCTGCTACTAAGCCTCTCTGTAAAAGCTTTATGTTCCTCTTTTTAACTGAGATTTATCAGCACAGCGCACATTGCTAACATGCCTCTTGTTATTGTAGCACGGTGCTAGTACAACACAGGACCACCAGCGTAATCACCCTGCACACCGCTTCGCTCCAACAAGATGAAACACTACGCCAAGTGTGAGCTGCATTGTGTTACCACATACTGAATAACAGGACAACACCTGGCTCGTTGGTTGAGTCAGAGGATTTTTCTCCAACCTCATGCTGCTGTGACTCCATTAAAAAAAGCCTCTGATTAGAACAGATTTTCAGCGTTTAGACACATCAAGGATTCCAAACATGTTTCAGCTTTTTGCCCACAGAGCGTATCAGGTGGTCAATTTTTTAAAGCAGGATTTATGACAAAACGAGAATACAACTAGAGACTCTAGATAGTCATGGATAGAATTTATTTCTCACTTGCTGTCTAGCAACCGTCTAGCTAGAAGAAGGCAATTGGCTTTTGTGTGCCTCATCACACTGGCTGCACCCGTACCCTGACACTTTATAACATAGCACTCCCACTGCTCTTGAAAACCAATTTTCAACTATCACATTTCATGTTACACTACAATGAGAATGGAGAATCTTAAAAACCTGAAGCCAGTACGGTGGTGTCGACTGTACACTGTGGGCACCACGTCCTGGGTGTGGGTTTATCTAGGACATCTTAGTTCCTGTTAAAAATAGGAAAAATATACATATATATTGTCACGCTCTAAATTTCTACTGTATTGATGTCATACAGTGTCACTCTGTAAACTATACGACAATCTTGGAAAAAACAAGGTGACAGTTTATTAAGAGGATTCAATATTCACAGATATTTACTGCAAGCTTTTCATTTAAAAGCATATAAATTAGCTTCTCATTTATTTATTTAATGTACGTAAGAAAAGAAAAACAAGACAAACCTCAAAATACAATAAACTGTGCAGAAGAAAAAACCTCAAGAAGATTTATCAAATTATCTCACCCACATCAAGACATGCATCAAATAAGATGATGAGTGACAATAAATTAAAAAAAAGAAAAAAGATTGTATTGTACTCAGTGTATAATGGTTTTTGATTATGTATGGATGTCAAAGCGAGATTCCACCCCCGCAGAACAACTCATGTACAATTGTTGTGAAATGCAGGTAAAAGAGGAGCCTGAGCCTCAAGTATTACACAAAGCTAATAAAGATCAACTATTTACTGTCTATAACTTCAGCTTTTTATTCCACACTTTTCAACCTTTGTACATCTCTATAAAATGCAGAGAAGGCAGTGGGTTACAGCATTAGAGAAAATCTACCTTAACTCATGGTGTTAGCCGTCCCTCAGTTCTGAGGTCAGGCTACAGTCATGTTGTGCTACTGTCTGCACACTTTGCCCTGTACTCTGTCCTCCCTCTGGGTCTGCACACAACATGTTTCCAGACCAAGGTTCACAGACATATTTTGCAAAATCTGCTTCTGTCTCTTAAAAATGTGCACATGAGAGTCAGTTGCTATATTTTTCTTAATTTGGACGCATAACTAGGACCATATCAAGTTAAATAAGGGAGTGCATTCAGAACCATCCTCTGTATTGTGCAATCTGTTCCTGTAAGCTTGTTCCAATAAATGTTTCCTGATACATCTAGAGCCTCTTCTGAAAGTTCCTTGATCTTCAGTGCCTTTCTACACCTGCTCACAGAGAAATTCTCTATCAGTCTGTAGGGGGAGGATGTCGCTGCTTGTTCAATAGGTGACTGATAAATTCAATAAACTTTGATCAAAATAAAACATAATCAGCAGCTCATGGGATGATAAAGTTTCCATTTGAGAAACAGCAAATTAGGGCCTTACAGACTGGAAATGAAGCACTGCTTAGGGCGTATTCACAGTGACTCATTGCCTCTGTTCCTATTGGGTGAATGGGGTGGTGCCTGTCCATCTGGATGAACTGAAATATAGTAAACATACATACTAGAGTAAGGAAATTGATTTTTAGAAGTGTGAAATAGAAACAATTAAAATACTTAAATCAACTCATAGAAATACAGTTGAAAAACTTTAAATATGCTGTAATTTCATTGACAAAACTTTGATGAATTATATTGTTAATTTACCAGAATACATTACAGAACTGCACATTTATTGCACGTTATACACTGTGATTCTAAAGAACATCAAGAAGCTATAATATACAATACTTCGTAGGTGAGTTACTGCCAATTAATACTAAAAAAATTTACAGAGAAAAGCCTTGCAGTGCACAGTATACCAGGATATTTAATATAGTATACCACTGTCCTGTGTAACATGGACTCTGTACCTCTGAAATGTAAAGCAAAGCAGTAAAAACATGTAACTCTATGCAAAAAAAAAAAAGATAAGACAAAACATTCACAGAAATGTCACAATAAGTTTGTCATAGATAAATATATATAACTGCAAAAATAGAAAATAGGCATTACGTACATTTTATATGACAAACTGCAACTTAATTGTATTTTATGAAGACTTAACTTAAACGTAAACAGTGCAAAACACACACACACACACAAAAACTGCCTCTGTAGCATTATGCATTAGAGCATTTTACATACAAAAATACACTAAATCCCGATTACTACACACTTTTGCCACACCTTGAGGAACACAACATCTACAGTAAGTGGATAATAGTAAATCATATGACAGAACTGTAAACATGGACCCTTCAGAATAAGTCTCTTGGCTGTCTGCTGTCCACAGCCCTATTTATATTATATAGTGCAGCAGTTATATAGACTATTATATGTGTCCAAAGCCAGACTCATAAAAAAATGCTTTTTGCAGTTTGGTGTGGCCTGCACAGAACCCTGTCCAACATTGCTGCAATGAACTGGAACGTCTACTCAAGCCCTATCACCCAAACATCACTGCTGAACTCGCTAATGTTGCCGTGAAATTCCCTACGGCTGGACTGAAATATTCAGCCATAACATATGGCATATGCTCATGTGTCTGGATACTTCTGGTCATACAATATTTGCAAGTGTCAGAGATCTTATATAAGAAAACGCCCTTGCTACATGTTGCTGGGCAGCACTTTTTTCTGGTATTTATATTAATGCACACACAAGTCCAAGCATTTTGCGTCTGAATGTGCTACTGTAGTTACACCTCTGCTTTGTGACACTGCGGTGTCATACGGCGCCTGCAAGTTCCAGATGAGATGACTTCGGAAACAGGATGGTGCACCTGGCCGACAGAGAATGTGGAGAGAATATGTAAATTGGCCAGGCAGTAGAGGTTATTTGGTATTTGTGAGATGAATGAAATTCTCCCCTCTCTTTTCCTCATTTCCCCTCTCACATTTGTGTGACTAGACTAGTTAAGTCCCTGTCACTCAACCTGCCAAGGTCTATGGGGCACCGGAGCGAGGAGCCGAGTAATATGAGAAAAAGTGAGAGAGAAAGGGGGGGAGAAGGTGAGAGAAATTGGGCCAGGGATGATTGCAAATTGTCTGTCTAATGGCTGCCACCCAGGAAGCCATTTCAGGTGACTTGTTATCCGTCATGAGAGAGGCAGACCTGCCAGGATCCCTCTTCTCACTCTACTTCTCAGTGGGCCACCATAACTAAGAGCTTCAGGCTATCACCGGTGACCTCACCTCTTAAAACTCCTCAGTCTCCAATTTTAGATGCCTTTCTCTTCGTTTCTCCCTCTCCGTTGCTTTCTCGACGTCTCTCCCTCTCCCACTTCGCCTCATCCTCCCCGCAGTGCGTCTCTCTGGCTCCTGCTCAGCAGCTGTTGTTTAGTGATAGATCAGTGAAGCAAAAAATGATGCCGGGTATAAAAAATAGATCTTGAAGCAAAGCACAGCCTCCCTATTCTCACTACCTATTGTTCTGCATTAGCAGCGAGACTTTAGGGATTCATTCAGAGGTAATCATTTGTTACTCAGGGGCACCGTGTCTTTCAGGCACCGATGATGAAGTCACCTCTGAAAGGGTCACAAATGAGAGAGAAATTATTTGCTAACTCACCATACTGGAGAACCATTGATAAGTAGAGCTACTATGAGAAACTTTAATATCTAGAAGTCATCTTATAAATCTTTTAATAACCTCCTGTAAGACAGCACTGTTTACTTAGCAAACACAGATGTGGTTTTTAATTCAGAGTTATTTGCACAGTGTATTGTTAAAAAAAAAAAAAAAACAGGATTCACAAAAATACACTAACTGTTACCAGGGTGAGGAAAAAAAAAAAAAACCCTCACAGATCCCTCCAAGGCGTCAGATTGACATTAGAGAGGAAATTGACATGCAAACCAAGTCCGCTGAAAGTTAATCTGTATGTGCACCGTATCACGTGGATCACAGCTTGGAGGCAGCTAGCATTAAAAGGAACCTGTCAAGCTAAGTGTGCTTCTCAACCTTTCTGCCATTACTCTGACATGTTTTGTGACCCGTGAATTGAAGTCTTGTCAAGACCTGGTCATTTTACCAGCTCTCAACACAGAAGGGAGGCCTCCTTGTAAATCTGCCTCTCCTAAAAATGCTTTCTGCCTCTTCTGCACAGCAGGTGGCACTGATTGGCTCTTGCACATATCCCTCACTTGTCAACTTGTCCCTGTGATGGCTCAAGGACTGCCCATGAAAACCTGGCATTAGCCACCAGCGCTGCCAATAATCATGGGGTGAGAGGAAATGCGATCAATCAGAAAAGATTAGACGTCAACACATCAGATCAATGTGATAATTTGTTTCTGACAAACTACTGTTGCTCAAGTCTCAGTCATGCTTAGTGATACAAATTAGAATTTATTTTTATAGACTAACACAAAGTAAATATCTTTGAATCTTTGGATTTCCACATCAGATAGACCAATAGATACGTCAGAAGTGTCCACATGAATTTAATCAAATAACAGTGTTATTATTTTACCTTTTTTTTTTTTTTCTCTTTTTCACCAATGTAACTTTGGATGCATTTTTTCTTACAATAGAAGAGACTCATCTGATAATTTATTCCACATACATGAAAGCAAAAATTTATAGCACCATGTATAACTGTCAAATATATACCATTGTGTGAAGTCAGAGTCATACATAAATAGTTACTTTAACATCTTGAACCCTGCCCAGAAATTATTAATATATATGCTGTTACCCATAGTTGGAATAATTTCATTTTCAGACACATTACTCTTTTTATTCCTATTTATACACATCAGTAATCACCTTTGACCTGGTACAGTGATTACATACTGAGTCCCAGATACATGTTATTTATCAAGAATAAATCATATTGTCACAATAATTTCATGAGAAGAGGGGAAAGAAATATCTTTATTCCAACTTTATGGGCAACATAGGCTTTTTTTTTTTTTTTTCTTTTTTTCATTAAATAAATGTCTTGATTGGAAACGGCATAATGCAACAGTTTTTTCAGATACATTTTTTGGTTGTTTTTTTTTTTTCTTTATAGAATGTCCTTTGCAGTGGACAGCGTTTTGTTTTTTTTGTTTTTTTCTAAGTAAAACTGTGAAACTCTTCTCCCCTACAGAAGACAAAAATGTATTGCTGGATCTCAGGAGGATACATCATTACAGCACCACTTCAAAAATCTAAATCAGGGGGAAAATATGCCAGAACTTGTAAATACACACCCACCATCCTCTGTTCCCTCCTCCTGTTTTAAATCAAAACATTAAATACAGTATGACCTGATGCTGTTTCACACATCTGTCAGCAAATCTGAACAGCAATCAGTAATTACCTCTGTCAGTCATGTATTTAACCCCTCTACTTGTCTGAAAACACCCACGAGGAAGCAAAAATGAAAATATTTTCTTCAACCAAAAACCACAGAGTTCACAGAAGAATATTTGATATCCTGTCAGACCACTTAAGTTACAATATGCTGAAAGGTCATTTTTGAGCTTTGACACTAAAATACTTTTTTGAAGGTTAAACCAAAACCACTAAAGTCCACAAGAAACATCCATAATTTGTTTTTAACCCATAAAGACCCAGTGCTACTTTTGTGGCAGTTTCCAAATGAATTTTTCTCTCTATTTAACCTTTCTTAAGTGATTTAACAACATTTATTATATATTGTCCTCTTTATTTTTCATTTTTTCATTGAAAATCGTGTATTTTCCTGTGTTTAATTGACTGATCATGTAGATGTTCATTAAAGCTCAGAATAAAGTTGAAGGATGTTATATCAGAAACAGAGAAAACTTTTTCAGTAAAATATATCACTAAGTAAACCTACAAACAAGTATTTCCATCTACTGACATTTGTCAAACTCCATAGGTTTTACTGGTGAATCAATGTTGTAGAAGATGACAGTGTTTCCACGTTCACTACGGAGCCTCTGAACGTCCAGATGGGTCATATCTGATGACCATGAAAAGGTGACAAATGGCAATTATTTGCATGTATTGATAGGATTAGTGGATCAACAGGTGTCAAACATTTTACATCAGTAGATTATTTTGATCATCGGCGGCTGTTTGGGTCTTTATGGGTTAAATATATTTTCAACAAGTGAGTGCAATGGTAGTTGGCACAATATCGATATTAGCTATAGTAGAAATACCAAAAACAGTAAATAAACTAGCCTTGCCTAGCTGATCTGTATGTTACCCCTACACTGACCCTGCTGGTATTCCATATTCTGCAAATAACTGCATAATTATGCCATTAACTCCAGGAATAGCAGCATGTCGAGTTCATTTCTAGCTGAGATACACTGACAGACTGTGACTATATGCCATGTGATCTGCTACCAGAAATGTTTGTATAGCTAAACTTTCAACCTATTGCTGGAGTGCTGTCAGCTTAAAAATAGCACATAAAAGAGTAACCCTTAAAAGAAAATTCCGCTGGAACAAAAAAGACTTCAAATATTATATTATACAAAGCCATTGATGTATCACACAGACCCAATACTACATAATCAGCCCTCACCTAAAGATCTTTTTCAAGTCAGCCGCACTGTGTTAGACTCTCTGGGGATAGTTGGACAGCATGTTTTGATGCTGCAGGGCTCTCCAGGCGTCTGTCCTGTGGAGCCTGATTGCCTCACAGCCCCCGCTCAGTGGAGAAAATGAGGTTGAGGTGGGCCACTCGGGCCTCTCTAAGGCACAGAGCCATCGCAGTCGAAGTGGAGCCCTGACCCCCAGCAGATTTCTAATGGATTTTAGGCGTCACAGGCAAACACACAGCTGGGCTCCAAACAAACTCATCAGAGCACCCCAGATTTGTGGCTCCCCCATCGACCCACGCACCCACCCACACAATCCTAGCTCTTGTATTTCTTTTCTTTTTTTCTCTTTTCAATACTTGTGACAAACAGTCACCACCTGAAAAAAACTGAATCCACTGCCACTCTCTCTGCATCAGACCATTGTAAAACTGCAATCTATGGTTCCATTATCTCATTTTCAAGAAAATCAACTAACAATTTATTTGTTTTCATGTGTTTTCTGATTTTTATGTTTCTGTTTTCCTCAGGTTTTCTCTTGGGGGTGAAGAACTGATTTCATTGTTTTATAACTCACTTTTGCAGGGTTTCCTCTCATCTCTGCCTTCTTCGCTGTCACTGCGTGGGTGTGTATTTGTGTGTAGTCTACTGCCACTGAGATAGTAGTTCAATACACTTTCAAACAGAAAGTCAGAAATAACAAGTTGACAAGCTGGAACATTATGCATTGATCAGAGAAGAATTAAAACAAAAAAATTGTGGCTGGATGGCAACCCCCCCCCCCCCCCCCCCCCCCCAAAAAAAAAAAAAAAAAAAAATTCAGCAAAAATAAATACTGAGATAAATAATATTTGGTGTCAGTTTCCTGGGAAAAACTTGGAGAAGTGAAGTGAGTAAGACTTCGTGGTGGTTTCATGCAGTAGCTGATCCAGTGTTTTTGAGTTTCTGCCATACATGTGAAAGTCATGAGTGTGTGTCCCTGGCAGAGTGGCTCTTGGCTTGGCAAGGTCTTAGCTTTTGTCTCATAGAAGTCAGGGGTATTGATTCACGCTTGAGGTGTCTCTCTGTGGAGATTGGCTTGCTGCGCTAGCATTATCTTGGGTGGCAGTGTATTCATACAGTAGTGTACTGAACAATGGGGTTGAGGGACGATGCAGCTAAATTGTTCTGAATGACTTTCATAAGCAGCAGGGGCCTGTGGGTTGTAGAAGAAAGCAGGCAATAAACTTTAGAGGATACTGAGGACAAGGGGACCTCCTCATGCTTAAACTTCCTCCAAGTTATACTTTTAAAGTGCACCCACTACATGTACTATTCAGCCCTTCATCGAGGACAGCGAGGTCGGACTATTTTGTTTTTACCGCTGTTTTCTAATTAAAGACCAAAAATAGCACCACATACCCGACCTAAGTAAATGATTACATCATTGTCCACCTTAAATCAACATCACATAATGTTAATTTAATGTGGACCTTTACTGCCTTGACAGTTTTATGAGGGGTAGTCTTAAAATTGCTTCACGACAGAATACATCTCATTAAATCTATAAATGCTACTTTAAAAGTAAGTGACATATTTTAGATTACTTCAACATTGAGTCAGAAGGAATTTGGTAAACATATAACCAACTGTAGCATCACATATTCTTTAGAGATGCAAGCAACAACTATATGGAAACACTAAAGCAGGGTGGTATTTTGTCTGGCAAAAAACGATAAAACATATTTTTCCTTGACCTTTTTCTTTCCACAGCATCAAGTTAGAGAGGAAACAAACAAACAAAAACAAAAAATAGATAAATTAAAATCCTCTTAAATCCTCCTCAGATTAAATAGCAGCAGAAAAGAACTTTTTTTTTTGTATCTTTTTGTTTTCATACAGCATGAAATTTGTGGAAAAACGATCAACATAAAGAATAACATAAATATACTACATATATATATATATATATATATATATATATATATATATATATATATATATATATATATATATATATATATATATATATGTGATTGCCCATTGTTATTCCATCCTCCCATGTGTGTGGACAGGTAGACTGTACTCCATAATCTGCTATGGTGCTGATAGGCTTTTTTGTTATAAATCAGGGACTTTTCAGAAATTAGTGATGCCTTTGTATTTCAGCAAATAATGCAGATTTAAAAAAAAATAGTAATCCCTTTAACGGTTCAGTGTGTAAGATTTAGAAGGATTTAGGAGGATCTAACTGCAGAAATGTAATATAATATGTAAAATAAGTGTGTTTTCTTTGGTGCATGGTCACGGTAAAATAAGAAACGTGTTTTTCTTGCCTAAAAATGAGCTGTAAAACAGAAAAAAGTCTAACGGCTACTGAAAAAACACAGGAGCATGTGATGTTCCCTCTGTAGATATAAACATCTACGTTTGAAAGTTTTGTAGCACATGAAAATGCATTTCATCGCTTTAACATTAGTATAATGCTCCTGAAATAAATCTCAGAAAAGAGTGCTATGCATTGTATATGTAATGTATAATAATTTAAAAAAATAAAAAAAATAACAATATTACATTACATTACATTTACATTGTAAATGTACATTACATATGCATCTGGCAGATACTTTTTTCCAAAGCGACTTACAGGGTAAGATTAACAATTAAGCTCTCTCTGTGTACTTCTTTTGTAAAGCACTTTAATTTATTCACAATAAATTCCCATATCAAAGATCACTTGTAGAATCACAATACATATGGAACTGGTACACAGGTATTTTAATAGTATCAAATCAGAGGATGAGTAAATTTAATACATATTGTATGTGTGCATCAATAATAAGTCACTTCCATCTTAAATCTTGGGCACAAAAAGTCCCTAATTACATTTTAGCATGATAAAAACAGTAGGTAGGAGGTAGGGGTCATTCATTCATTTTCTGGATAGCTTAACTCCCAGGAAAGTTGCAAGGATAATAGATGTACGACCACTAAGAAAAAACAGTAACAGCCTGGATGTGACATGTACATAAACAACCATTCATTCTCACATTCACACCTATGGTAATTTAGATTGACCAGTTAAGATGCCAACCTTTTGACAGTGGCAGGAGTGCACAGATATAAAGAGAACATGCAATCTCCATCCAGGACCTTCTTGCTGCAAGATGACAAGTGTAAACCACTCCAGGAATCAGGTGGTCATCAAGAACAGAGGTGGAAATGTGAAAAATGAAAGGACAAAAATGAGTATCTAAATTTAAAAAATGGAAAAAAAAAAAAAAAATCATCAATCAAAGAAGAAAGTTGTGCATAAATACATCAATGAGAAACACGTCTTAGACCTAATGCAAGAATAAAAGCCCTACATTACCTACAGGGACACCGTCATCAGAGTGTTTCAACTACACAGAGTCTTCGTCAATGCATCATGGAATGGTAATCAGACTAATCATATGACAACTGCCTTTAAGTATGGCTTTACAAAAGTAGAGGTCTCTATATATACAGGGCTCAGGTCCTCTACCAGAGGCCCGGGAGCCTGAGGGTTCTGAGCAGGATCTTAGCTGTTCCTAGGACTGTGCTCTTTCGGACAGAGATCACTAATGTTGTTCCTGGTATCTGCTGGAGCCATCCTCTCAGCTTGGGGGTTACTGCCCCTAGTGCCCCGTTCACTATGGGCACCACTGTTGCCTTCATGCCCCACATTTTTTCTATCTCCTCTTTCAGCCCTTGGTATTTCTTGAGCTTCTTGTGATCTTTTTAGGCCCGAGCCGAGTAAAGCCGGCGCAGGGCCTATTGAGTCTGCAGTGGGCACATGGGGACAAAATCGCCAGTGACGCGGTTGCCTTTCGCCACTGTCGCCACTCTCACACACATTCACATTCACGGCACTGAGACCTTTCCGAAGATGTACATGACCTGTGCACAAACCGCATATTTACACCTGCTCAGAATGAATGGGAGTCAATGGGACACGCCCACTCGGGGTCAGTCACGTGGGTGTAAGTGCACGACATGTGACATCTGACCCCACAGACATGCGGGGGACCTCGAGAGCTTTCAAATAAGGCCAGATATGTGGTTGCCATAGAAACGGCTATATTGTTCTTGCTCAGATTTTTTTTTTTTTTTTCTTCTCCTGCTCTTTGAGCTCAAATTTGACCCCCTGAACATTTACGAAAACTCACCAAATTTTGCCTAAAATTCATAAGTGCGAGAAATTGAATTTACATATAGGTTTCGTAGATGTCGGTAAAGAAATGTTGCGGCAGCGCCCCCTTGAAAAGTGGAAATGCATTGCGCCAATGGGAGCGTGTCCAACATAAAGTTTGTCGTAGAGCCACGAAAATCGGTACACAGATTCATCATGAGGAGACAAACAAAAAATATTATTATGGCCACACCCCTAAACCAATCCTTAGTCGGCTATATTGGATTGAAATTTCCAAAATGCTGAGTCAGCGTTTTCGCTGACGTTGTATTTTAACTATCTCCTACAAAGCCGTTTGGCCAAATGAGCTCAAAATCGGTGTACAGTATCTAGAGAAGTGGGGCATAAAAAGTTAGCCGAATTTTTTGAATCGGTGTCACCGTTTTTGTGCGACGAGGTTGCAAACTTTGCAAAGATTTTTTGAAAATTTACCATCATAAAAATTGCTTCAGCTTAGACATACAAACACTGATTTGGCTAAAATTTGACTCAGACGTCTATCTCCCAGGCCTACACCCATTTATTAAAAGAAATTGAAATTTCGCACTATAGCGCCCCCTACAAATGTACATTTACAAAAATGACATCAGTTCGGACATACGAACACCGATTTGGCTCAAATTTGACTCAGACATCTGTCTCCCAGGCCTATACCTATTTGTCAAAAGAAACTTAAATTTTGCACTACAGCGCCCCCTAAAAAAAATTTTAATATTTTTTTATTAAAATTGCTTCAGTTTGGACATACAAACACCGATTTGGCTCAAATTTGACTCAGACGTCTATCTCCCAGGCCTACACCCATTTATCAGAAAAATTTTAAATTCGGTGCCATAGCGCCCCCTACAATTTTACCTTTACAAAAATTACTTCACGCTAGACATACGAATACCAATTTGGCTCAAATTTGAATCAGTTGTCAATCTCCCAGGCCTACAGTCATTTATCAAAAGAAATTGCCACTTCACTCAGTAGCGCCCCCTACAAATTTACCTTCACGAAAATTGCATCAATTCGGACATACAAACACCGATTTGCTCAAATTTGACTCAGTGGTACATCTCGCAGGCCTACACCCATTCAATGGAAGAAATTTAATTTTAGCTGCATAGCACCCCCTACAGATTTACTTATACAAAACATTCTTTAGTTCGGACATACAAAAAAAGATTTGCCTCAAATTTGAATCAGTTGTCAATCTTCCAGGCCAACACCCATTCATCAGAAGGCATTGAAATTTGGTGCTAGAGCACCACCTGCTGAACGATGGACATACTTCTACTGGACGTGCCCGTGGCGAGGGCTTTTAGATGCCGCTTGCGGCTTTAATTCTTTCTGATGTTGCTAACACTTGGGATGGCTACATCTATCACTACCACTGTCTTCTGATGTTTATTGACCACCACTATGTCAGGCTGATTGGCCATCACCATCGTGTTTGTCTGGATCTAGAAGTCCCACAGGATCTTGGCCTGTTTGTTCTCGATCACCTTTGGGGATATCTCCCATCTGGACCCTGGGACCTCCAGTCCATACTCAGTACAAATGTTCCTGTACACTATGTCCTCTACCTGGTTATGCCGTTCCATGTATGCCTTGCCTGCTAGCAACTTACACCCTGCTGTGATGTGCTGGACTGTCTCAGGGGCTCTTCTCTACACAGCCTACACCTGGGGTCTTGTCTGGTGTGGTAGACCCCAGCCTCTATTGCTCTGGTGTTCAGGGCCTGTTCTTGTGCAGCCATGAGTAATGCCTCTGTTCTGTCTTTTAGTCCAGTCTTTTCCAGCTACTGGAATGTTTTCTTGATATCAGCCACTTCCTCAATTTGTCATGCAAAGGCTTGTCCTTCCATGATAGACCCTCTGGCTCCTCCTCCTTACTGGGCTCTTTTTGCCTGAGGCATTCACTTAGCAGTTGGTCATTTGGGGCCATCTTCTTGATATATTCATGGAGGCTTGTTTTTTCCTCCTGGACAGTAGCTCTGACACTTACTTGTCCTCAGTCCCCCTCCTTTTGTTTTGTGTAAAGCATCAGGATGCTGGACTTTGGGTGAAACCTTCCATGCATGGTGTAAAGCTTCCTTGTCTTTATATCAGTGGCTTGTATCTCTTCCAGTGGCCAGGATATTATGCCAGCGGGGTATCTGATCACTGGTAGGGCATAGGTGTTAATGGCCTGCATCTTATTTTTGCTGTTCAGCTGGCTTTTCAGGACCTGCCATACCCTTTGTAGGTATTTGGCTGTGGCTGACCTCCACATCGGCAATGTTCCCATCAGGTAGTTCAACCCCTTCAGTTGTGATCACCTTTCCTCTTCTAGATACCATCTGCCCACATTTATCTGGTCAAAATTACATCCCGATGTCTTTGCTGTAGATCCAAGTGAGGTGAATCAGGGAGTCAATGTCATGCTCATTCTTGGCATACAGCTTGATGTCATCCATGTAGAGGAGGTGGCTGATGGTTGTTTAACTTTGGAACCCAAAGCCACTCTTTGTGATGATCTGGCTGAGGGGGTTTAGGCCTATGCAGAACAGCAGGGGGGACAGAGCATCTCCTTGGTATATGCTGCATTTGATGCTCACCTGCACATTTGGCTTAGAGTTGGCCTCCAGAGTCATGTTAAATAGCCTCATGGAGTTCTGGATGAACTCTCTTTGTGTCCTGTTGATGTTATACAGCTTTAGGCACTCCAGTATCCATGTGTGAGACACTGAGTCATATGCTGTCTTGTAGTCAATCCAGGCAGTGCATGGGTTGGTGTTCCTAGTCTTAAACTCTCAGGCAATTGCCCTGTCAACTAGTAGCTGGTGCTTGGCTCCTCTGGTGTTGTTGCCAATTCCTTTCTGTGCTCTGCTCATGTATTGCTCCATGTGCCTACTCATCTTAGTCGCTATGATGCCTGATAGGAGCTTCCATGTCATGCTGAGGCAGGTTATAGGCTGGTAGTTGGATGGTGTTGCTCCCGTCTGGGGGTTCTTCATTATAAGGACTGTCTGGCCCTGGGTTAGCCACTCTGGGTGGTTTTCCGACATTAGCAGCTAGTTCTTCTGTGCTGCTACACATTCATGGAGTGCAGTCAGCTTCTTAAGTCAGTAGGCGTGAATCATATTGGGCCCTGGTGCTGTCCAGCTCTTCATTTTAGATACTCTTGTTTGGATGTCTGCTTCAGTGATGACTACTGGGTCTTGTTCCGGAAGTTGTATATGTATGTACTGTATATATATATATATATATATATATATATATATATATATATATATATATATATATATATATATATATATATATATATATATATACTACTTACTTTTCGGACATTGATTATTTTTTCCTTTTGCCTTTTTTATATGATTTCATACTTCAAGTGGCCTTCAGGAAACAAAACTTGACTCTGTTTTTAAATTGTGAGAAATGTCTTTATTTGGCTGCTTAGGCTTTCAGTCAGGTAGGAAATATGTGAATGACAGTGGTAATTACAGATGATTGTTCAAGCTCTTTCTCTACTGGTCTACCAAGGTAGGAAAAGAGGCTTTTTTCTCAACAGCAGCGTGAACCAGCATTACATCATTTATCATTTTTAGCACCTGTTCTAAGTAAATAATGTCTGGTACTGTACAGCATGAGTTTCTAAATAAGCAAGAGAGTCATATATGTTCCACTGGTTAACTAGAATAAATTTGTTTGTGTAAAACTAGGGACAAATCATACTTGTAATTAAAACAGGGAGCGGAGTTATGGGTTTCAATAACTCATTAGCAAATCTATTTAGCTTTAGCCCACTGCCTTCATATCTATGCAAACTTCTTACATCCTTCACTAGCAGTATTTGTTAGAACAGTAAAGTGAAACATGAGGATGTGTCATGCATGGTACATGAAACAAAATACCCAGTGTTTTAAAATGAACCATTTTTTCCTCTGTATTGGCAGGTGAACACCACTTTATCAAACGCCATTAAACTTTGGGCCAAGCAAGACAAGTGGAGCGCAAAGGGAGGCAGAACAGGCAGGTACAAAGGAAGAGGAGGGATGGCAGCCAATAGTGCATGTTACAAACGCAGCAGCAGCTATTGTAAAGTTCATTCACATGGCATAATGTTAGATGAAAATGTATAAATGCATAAATGATCCATGAAGACAAAATTAAAGCTACCCCAGGTGCACTTTTGGCCTCCATCCCAGTCTTTGTTTGTTGAGTCAGGACCACAGTGTTTTTGCTGATGTGTTGTGAGAGCTCTTTTCCACCATGATGATGGCTCAGTAAGTCAGATGCCAATCATTTGCTATGTGGCCTTTGGTCACTGAGACTGTCCTTGTGTCAAGACAGGGTCAGCGGTGAGAACAAGCTCTGATCCAGGAGCAATATTAAAAAACTGGAAGCAAAGGACTAAAAGAAAACAGTGAAAGGATCAGAGAATTAAATGCTGTTTTACATAATAATTAGAGAAGTGATCATCTGGCTGTTTCAGTTTTCTCATTTTTAAAAATTGTTTTCATTTTCGAGTTTTCCTTTATGGCGGACAGTGTTGGCTTCACATTTATGATTTCAATAATATACTTAGTTTTGTTTTCCCATTCATTTTTAATGCTTTGTACATCTAAACTAAGCTGAGCTCATTTCATGCCACCATGTACAAGGCATGTGGTGACATTATACAGCAGAAGTGAAACATCTGAAAAAAGGGGTAAAGATACCCCTGTGTAAATACTCACAGATTTGCTTTCATCCTGTGTCTTAAGGCAGCTTACAGCAAAATGTAGCAGTTTCTGTGGGAATATTTAGTAACATACTAACAAAAATGATGAATAATCAATGAACAGCTGAGTGTATGAAAAGGCCGAGGGCATGCATAGCAGATACATGACAGAATTGGTCCTGTAAGACTTAAAAAAAAAAAAAAAAAAAAAGATCAATACTGTTTGTTTTATTGCACTAATTCTACTAGGAGAACAACAAAAGAGGACAAGAGCACAAATTGAATGTCACTGTAAGTCCATGTAACTACATATTTAAACCTAATTCTTACAGCAGTTCAGTAAATTTTTAGTTTGCTTTCATTTTGTGTTCTTTTTTCACAGTGGTCATCTTCTATTCTGTACTGTGGTGAAATAACGTTGCAAGTTACCAGATACAATCCCCAGTTCCATGAGGAGAGTACATAACTGTACCATATTAAAATTTTAGAATAATACCCTCTGTTACTGTGAGTGTTTACTCTGAGAATGAAGACCACAGAAACACACATTTAAAATAAATAAATAAATAAATAAATAAACTCACCTATTTAACCCTAACCCTAAGGCTTAACCCATAAAGACCCAGGGCTATTTTTGTGGCAGTTCCCAAATGAATTTTTCTCAATATTTAATCTTAAGTGATTTAACACCATTTATTGAAATATTATCTTCTTTATTTTGCATTTTTTGAGTGAAAATCTGGTATTTTCCTCTATTTAATTGACTGATCATGTAGATTCTAGTCATTAAAGTTCAGATTAAAGTTGGGGGTTATTATATCAGAAACAGAGAAAACTGAAGAAAAAGTGACTTTTTCAGCAAAGATATCATTAAATCAAGTGTGTCCATCCCCTGTCCTTGCTCAAACTCCATGGGTTTTAGAAGATGACGGTGTTTCCACGCTAACTACGAAGCCTCTGAACGTCCAGATGGGTCATATCTGATGACCATGAAAAGATGAATAACTGTATTTTACACCAATTATTTACTTGTACAGGGGTTGGACAAAATAATGGAAACACCTTCACCTCAAGATGATAATGCCCCAATCCATACAGCTAGAATTGTTAAAGAATGGCATGAGGAACATTCTAATGAAGTTGAGCATCTCGTATGGCCGGCACAGTCCCCAGACCTCAACATTATTGAGCATTTATGGTCAGTTTTAGAGATTCAAGTAAGACGTCGATTTCCACCACCATCGTCTCTAAAAGAGTTGGAGGGTATTCTAACTGAAGAATGGCTTAAAATTCCTTTGGAAACAATTCACAAGTTGTATGAATCAATACCTCGGAGAATTGAGGCTGGAATTGCCGCAAAAGGCGGACCTACACCATATTAAATTATATTTTGTTGATTTTTTTAAGGTGTTTCCATTATTTTGTCCAACCCCTGTATTGATAGGATTAATGGATCAACTGGTATTAAACAGTTTACATCAGTAGATGCTTTTGTTCACCAGTCGCTGTTTGGGTCTTTATGAGTTAAAGTTATTTATAATTAAGGGTGTGTGCTCTTTTGGTGGCTAGCTCAGCTCCTAAGTTGGACATTTGAAACTTCTGAATAAAACATTTACTTTTCCTGACATGCAAGTCTACTGCAGGTATGCTTAAAAGACCTCGAGAGGGGTCTGCCATGAAATAATTCACCACTTCCACTTCTGCCAATCCATTGCCACGTCCTCCTTTTCCTTCAGCCTTTGAATTTACTGGTACTTAATCATAATACCTGCCTTTTTGCATAAGTGCATTCTTCATTTTCTGGTCTTTGTTAGCCTTCAAGTGAAGCCAACTTGCATTAATTAATGAATTTATACACTGCCAAGTTTACTTTAGTGTTATCCTACACAACTGTATGTGTGAATTATTTGTACTGTGTGAGCTGGATACCACAAACCAAAAATGGTACTGGTGCTTGTTATGACCCTGGGTCATAATTTATCTATTTATATGTATGTGTTTTCTGTTTAGTGTGTGTGTTCTCCCCCGTCCTGTAGGTGTGCTGTGCCCTTTTTGTTTCCGTTTGTTGCAGGTTTCTGATTGGTGGAGCATGATTGCCCGGCCCTTTAAAGATGGCCCTGGAGCTCCCATCCTTGCTCGCTCTTGCCTCCTGTCAGCTCCCAACCCTGTGTTCGTGTGTGTGACCGTCAGTCTTCGTGCTCGTGGAAAACTCCGATTGTTTGTATTTGTAAATAGTTTTTGTTAAATCGAACCTTTTTCTGGTAGGGGAGGTCGGCTCTTTTGTTTTCCCATTTTCTCCTGTTTTTGGTTAGATAGTTAGGTAAGTTTTCTGTATTTTATTTCTTGCATTTATTTTGGATTAGGAAAGTTAGTAAATTGTAAAAGAAGGTATTTTGTTTGTTGTTTTAGCCGCTCCCTCCCCTAACCCTTCCTTAGTTGTTAAAACAAAAATACTGATAATAAATATTGTGAATCTTAGTTTTTGACTGACGTGTGTGCTTGGGAGCTGGGAGGGGACAAAAGTTGAGCCTATTATGTTCGCCCTGGTGAACCCCTAGGCCGGGGCGTAACAGTGCTATTGAATGAAAACCTGCTCACTGGTGTCTAAGCCAAAAAAAAGTTTCTGTCTTCCATGTCACTTTTACTTTAATTGCATGCAGCACATACACACTACTGACTATTTAAAATGTGTAAAACCTCCATGTTATTAAAAAAAAAAAAAAAAAAAAAGTGTCATTTCCAGCCTTTTTTGCAGTTATAAGTGTTCTGTCAGCAATTTTATGAACAGCAATTTTTTTCACCTCAGTACCCTGAGTGGCCACTGGTGGAATTGGTGTAAAGGCTTAATGGTGGTGTAAAGGTTTAATGGTGGAACCGTAACCAGTTCTAATTATATGTCCATGGTTTCACCTCTCACTCTTCTCCAACTCAACATTTCCAAAGAATCAACATGGCAATGGCCAGAATGCTTAAGTTGAGGCTTTAAAATAGTAGTCCACAAACCCATGAGTGAGGCCACACAGACCTTTTCCACTATTCATATACCGTTTCCTTATTTTTTGAAGAATCACCATCACACTACATTTATGTGAATATTTGCTGTTAGCTCAATTTGTATCTAAGCCAATATTTTTTTATTTTTTTTTATTTTTTATTACACCTATTTGTTGGTTTTGTTGTGTTAAGACCTTAAGTGGTGCCTAATGGGAATATTCTATTGAACAGGTAGGTCTGGATTTCGTTATTTTATAAACGGTGTAGAAGAAAATTCATCACATCTGTCCAGTGAGCTACAAATGTAAAGGATGTACTCTCTAAAATGCTTTTGTTATGATTTTTAACCTACCTTTTGTTAGCCCATAAGGACCCAGTGTTACTTTTGTGTCAGTTCCCAAATGAATTTTTCTCTATATTTAACCTACTTTAAGTGATTTATCACCATTTATTATAATATTATCTTCTGTACTTTGTGTTTTCTTAGCAAAAATCAGGTATTTTCCTACATTTTATTTACTGATCATATGGATGTTCATAAAAGCTTAAGAGTAAATTTAAAGGTTTTTCTATCAGAAACAGAGAAAACTAAAGAAAAAGTGACTCTTTCAGCAAATTTATCATTAATTTAACATAAACCAAGTGTGTTCATCCACTGTCATTTATCAAACTTAATGGGTTTTACTGGTGAATCAATGTTGCAGAAGATGGCAGTGTTTTCAGTGTTGATGAACGTCCAAAGGGGTCATATTTGATTAACATGAAATGATGACAAACTGTATATTACACCAATTATTTACATATATTGATAGGATTAGTGGATCAACAGGTACTAAACATTTTAGATCAGTAGATGCATTTGGTCACAGATGAATGTTTAGGTCTTTATGGGTTAAATACATATAGGGTAAGTAGCATTATTGGTAAATTATAACATGTCTCGGTGTGAGGTGTGTTGCTTCTTTGTGAATTAAGCATTGACAAAAAAAAAAAATATGAGTTTTGACAGTATTTCTTTAGACCTTTAGACAGAAACACCATAGTAGGTACCTGGGAGAAAAAGCTATAATATAGCCTAAGCTCTATATTAGAACTAAAAAGTTTCAAACATAGTGGTTTCATTATTTACTTCAAGTCACTAGAAAAATGCATTAAATAAGTGAATGAATGAATGGACGGATTAATGAATGGATGAACGGATAATAATAATAATAATAATAACGGATAATTCACTGTCCACAAATGGTGCTCCCCTAACCCTCAGACACAGTACCACCCTCATGTACAGTACTACAGGGCTTTAAACCGAGTATTATTCTCATGCTGATGCAATGACAATGATTTAAAATTTTCAGTGGGAATATATTACCAAAAAGTTATTTTATTTTAGTTAAATAAATTTAGACACCGAAGCCTGAATTTGCTTCAAGTGTCTAAGATTGTCTTATTTCCACAGCCGTAAATCTCCAACATTCATTATGTGGAGTTACTGCATGAGATTAATTTTGCTTTCATTCCTCCTGCATAACCTAAACTGACCTTCTGTCAAGCCCAGCCCGACATCTAGAGAATGATGATGACACTCAAGACAGTATTCTTCATTGAGGATATTCCAGTGATTTCCATCTTATTAATATGTCCTCATCTCTGGAACATTGCTGGTAGGCTCCCTTAGGCAGAAAGAAATATGAATAAAAGCAGCCCACATAGAAGTTAAGTTAAAAAAAAAAAAGAAGTGAGAAACGATATTTTCTGGAACTACACTGTGCTATACAATCACAAATTATATGATGATCCGCTCACAGCATGTTTATTATACACACTGCAGTTATGAAAAAGTATATACTTATATTAAACATTTAATGGAGTATAATTTTCATAATTATGTTTTCATCATGGTATAATCACCTGAAAATAATAATTAGGCCTGAGCCGAGTAAAGCTGGCGCAGGGCCTGTTGAGTCTGCAGTGGGCGCATGGGGACGAAATCGCCAGTGACGCGGTCGCCTTTCGCCACTGTCGCCACTCTCACACATATTTACATTCACGATAGTCAGACCTTTCCGAAAATGTACATTACGTCAATGGGACCGCGTCCAACGAAAAGTTTGAGTAAACCCATGAAAATCGGTACACAGTTTCATCGTCAGGAGACAAACAAAAAATATTATTATGGCCACGCCCCTAAACCAACCCTTAGTTGGCCATATTGGATTGAAATTTCCAAAATGCTGAGTCAGCATTTTCGCGTTTTTCGTCGTATTTTAACGCCTTGGGCATTTGGCCAAATGAGCTGAAAATTGGTGTACAGTATCTAGAGAAGTGGGGCATCAAAAGTTAGCTTTTGATGAGCTTCAGCTCAGACATACGAACACCGATTTGGCTCAAATTTGAATCAGATGTTTATCTCCCAAGCCTACACCCATTTATCAAAAGAAATTGAAATTTTGCACTATAGCGCCCTCTACAAGTTTATTTTTTTTATTAAAATTGCTTCAGTTTGGACATACGAACACCAGTTTGGCTCAAATTGGACTCAGACATCTATCTCCCAGGTCTACACCCATTTATCAAAAAAATTTATATTTGGCACTATAGCGCCCCCTACAACTTCACCTTTACCAAAATTGCTGCAGTTCGGACATACAAACACCAATTTGGCTAAAATTTGAATCAGTTGTCAATCTCCCAGTCCTACACCCATTTATCAAAAGAAATTGCCATTTTGCTCTATAGCACCCCCTACAAATTTACCTTTATGAAAATGGCATCAGTTCGGGCATACGAACACCGATTTGGCTCAAATTTGACTTGGTGGTACATCTCGCAGGCCTACACCCATTCAATGGAAAAAATGGAATTTCAGTCAATTGTCAGTCTCTCAGACCTACACCCATACATCAAAGGAAATTGAAATTTGCCACAGTTGCACCCCCTACAAATATAACTTCATGAAAATTGTCTCAGTTCATACATAAGAGCACCGATTTGCCTCAAATTTGAATCAGTTGTCAATCTCTCAGGCCTACACCTGTTCATCATAAGACATTATAATTTGGTGCTAGAGCGCCACCTCTTGAACGATGGACATACTTGCACTGGACATGCCTGTGGCGAGGGCCTTTCAGTGCCGCCTGCGGCTTTAATTGTGTTTATGTTTGTGTTTACATCTACAGAGGGAGTGTGTCATCATCAGAACACATTTTTCTTTTTGTCCATTTTACAGTGGGTTGTATCCAATGTGAAAAGGTGTGTTGCTGCTACGGTGAAGATCATCCCCTTAATTAATAAGCCCAGAATGGACAAAACAAACAAACAAATTGGCTCTAAGAGATCCTTCACAAAGCCATAAACTGTCATCCATGTTCATTTATTTAAAAAAAACTGTTAGTGAGTTCCTCTGAAGGCTTTCCTACTGTAACATTTGTGTGTTAGAAACCTATACATATCACAGTTTCAGCTGATTTCCTCATGCAGAAATATACATTTGACCAGTGCAACCTTTCATTCTATTCATTACTATTACTATTACTATTCTGAACCCTCACTTTGGTCATAGGGGTCGCTTGGAGCCTGTCCCAGCTACTAATGGGTGAAGGCGGGGTACACCCTGGACATGTCGCCAGTTCATCACAGGGCTGACATATAGAGACGAACAATCACTCTCACATTCACACCTACAGGCAATTTAGATTAACCAATTAACCTATCAGTGCATGTCTTTGGATGGTGGGAGGAAGCCGGAGTACCCAGAGAGAACCCACGCAGACACGGGGAGAACATGCAAACTCCACACAGAAAGGTCCCACCCCTATCAACTGGTGTTGGAATCGAACCCAGGACCTTCTTGCTGTGAGGTATGAGTGCTATCCACTGCATCACCGTGTCACCCTTTTATTTTAGTTCAAGTTTATTACTGTTGACTGGGGAAGGGAATCGAAAACCAGTTCTTCTTGAGAACTTGTTCTCAGTAGCTCAATTCCTTGAGATCATTTGACTGCCTGCTTAACGATTCTGCTTATTGATTCCACCTTCATTGCACATGCGTGATGACGTCACACACATGCTGCATTGTTTGGTTTAGCACATAGCCAACATGACATCGAGGCAGAAACACTCCAAATTATGGCTATATTTCACACAAATAGATGACACCAGGGCCACTTGTAACACTTGCACAGCTTCCATTTCTTCAAAGGGGGGAATCACCTCCAATATGCTCAAACATTTGTCCACACAGCATGCAAATCATTTGCAGGAATGTCACGTGTTTGGTATGCTGCGTAGCCCAGGGCGTCACCCGGGCCCGGTTCTAGGGGGGCAACAAATGTCCTGCCCCCTCAAATAAAAGTTTCCGAAGGTAGGGAAAAGGAAAATGAGTTGCACAACAGCGGGAGACATAGAGGAATTAATAAAGCATCTTAAGTATCACTTTCACTTTGTACAGTCGTATGGTGTGACAGTTAAGGCAAACAAACTCGTTTGTGCTCTTTCATTCCCTCACTCAATGAGAATCGATAAAGAATTGATAAGGAATCAGACTGATAAGCAAAATCGATGATGGAATCGGAATAGTTAAATCCTTCCATCTCTACTGGTGACTAACTGCATTTCCTCATTTGTTTTTTCTTATTTCCTCCAACACATTTTTACTTCACACTGCTATGGAATGGCTTGAAGGAGGGCCTTTCACATCATTGACTGCCACCATAAATGAATTTGAAGTGAGGGGCATAATGATGAGCTACAGTACATACCCCCATACGTGGGGGTAAATGGGGGTATGTAGCGATGGACATATGTACACATGCTGCATGTTTGTATATCTGTCAGTATGATCAATATATCATTCTGGAGGACAATCCAAATCTGAGAACATATTTTCATATCCAAATCTGCCATAGTTGTTCCTGACACATACTTTCTTTTTGTATATTCTCATCATAGTGTGTGTGATATTGTAATCTAAGGTCTGCAACCTCTGTCTTGTCATCCGGGTTGGTTCATCCATATTGGCAACTTTGAAATACTTCCATGTGCTGAGAGCACTATTAGTTAAGAAAAAATCTGAACATTTACTCAATATTAATTAAAAAAAGACAAAAAAAAAATGAACAAAAAAACCTGCAGTCTTTCAAAGCTGATGGCAATAAGAAGTCTCAAAAGAAGAATCACCATAGAAACAGATAAACAGCTCAAGGTGAGCTTGTCTGAAAACAGTGCGAGAGAAACAATGCTCGGTGGAGGTGGAAAGCCAAGAAGTGCTCTGAAGAATATGCATACTTACCATATGTCTGAGATGGGTGTATACTCCAGTTCAAGGTTTAAACTTCTGGACTCATTCTCTCTGACTCTAAAAGGGGAAACTATTCCATACTGTACATGAGGCGGTTCTGCATTGTGATGAACACTCAGAACCTGCCAACAAAAGTGCCCAAGTCAACATATTTGTGCAGACGGATCTTACAAGTGGAAAGCAATGGTTTCCACATTCTACGCTTCATCTGTTGTTTAAGCTGATTGACCCACATAACGGAGAACCCCCTGCTGATGTGAGATCTTGTTTCCTGCAGGGAGGAGTGTGGTAAATAAACAGTATTTCATTCTCTATCCACCAAATTTGTTTGCAGCTAAGACTCTGATGTCTGTCCATACACAGTAGCCCCAAGTGTCTCATGTCACAGTGTCCATGGTGAACAGTTGAAGCCACAGCTATACTTGATGCTTTTATAGCAAACCACCATAACTTAAAAGCAGAAATTCTAATGCTTATCAGGCTGTTGCCAACCATGAGGTAGGAAATGGTCCCAAAAAGGTGCAAAAGACAAATTTGTAGTGTTGTACATAAAAGCCTCTTCTAGGAGTCCTTTGAGTATAATATCACATTGCAAAACAAACCAGCCATTACCTTGATTTTGGAAAAATAACCTGAAGCATCTAACGTTAAGCAAAATTAGCTATCACTGTGACAAGACACAAAAGTGTTTTCAAGTGCAGAGCACACCAACAAATCCTCTTCCTGAGTAGCTTATGAACAGATTATTTCTTTCAGTTGTATTCAGTTGCTTTATCACCACACCAATAAAACTTAGGGAACAATATTATATTCCCTATGCCTTGAAGGAAGGTATTAAATTTAAAGTCTTCTGAAGGCATCTATATGTTTTATGGCATTACTGGGTTGGAATACTCATGGTCTGAGCTTTTTGTACCAGCCTTGATCAGAATAATTTGTGTGGGTACATTGGGAATATATTTTAACATATGCTTGATTGCAAAGCTACGTACATGATCAAATGTCAGCCCAGCTCAGACAGGAACAGTCATGACAAGTCTGGCATCATAAAGCTTTCCAGATGTGAATTAGGTTTCAAGCCTTTTTTTCATTATGAGCCTGTACAACTTTGACTGTTGTAGTGTTAACAGTGCTATATTAACACATCAAACTCCCTCCTATTAATGCTATTGAGAATCAAAGAAGTATGGCTTTAAAGGGTGACATTTAGAAGTTACAAAAACGTGTAATAGCCTGTCAAGTTAATGTCATGTATTTCAGGAAAGTTGGAAAACACGACCATTATAAATGCTGTTTAAATACATTTCATAAAGCTTTTTTTTTTTTTCTAAGTTGTAAAGCCAATGCTTGAGTAACAACAAAAAAGGAAGAAGGTAGTTGTGGGGAAGAGTTTATTTGACCTGAAAACTCAGTTTTGTGGCCATGCACCTGCAGAGCAATAGATGGGCTTTTTTGGAGAAGCCGCCATGGCTTTTCTTCCAGAGACCTCATATGGGAGTCCCTGGTGATAGAAAGACTATGGCTCAACAGGGATCTGTAGCAGAAAAATCATTACTGCTACAATCCAGTTGTGACTATGCAACACAGGTCCCACCCTCGCTGGCTTCAAAATGTTGCATTTTCTCTCTTTTTTTTTTTTTTTTTTTTTTAAGCCCCGGTCCACATATGGAAAGTAATTGCAGGGAAACAAGGTCTGAAAAATGGTCTGAACTGAACTAGAGGTGATCATCACCCAGAATCAAAATAATTGACCTTGTTTTCCAGTTTGCACATGTTGTAAGTTTCCAAATAAAGTAAATTTTAATGTTACTGTATTCAAAGCAGGAACACTCCCAGGCATTGTCCTTTGGTTTGTTGTATTTGTCCACTTGAATTTAGAACTGAATTTAAGTTGTATTTCTTCTAAATCAATAAAGGCCCTGGCCCCAGTTTGTTACAAAGCTCTTTACTCCCTGAACACAAAGCTATTGTTAGATGAACAACTATTTTCTGTGTTACAGTTCAGGTCTCTGAAATCTTAGGGTGAAAAGTACTTTTATCTCCTTAAACTGTGACTGCTCATTACTTACACTTTTAGCAATATTTACCAAAGTGTATCGGTAGTTTTCCTGAATCACCCATAATGAGCCACAGGAACACCAATACACGGTTAAACGGAACAAACTGCCCCTAATTGCAGCCAATTTAAAAGTTAGCTTTGCAGACATTTCATTTGGCATATTTACAAGCTATGCAGTCCTCTTTCATCATGAGCTTTAACATTATGCAATACACCAACATATTTGTCCAAATATCTTCTATCTGAGACTTCAAATTCAACCAAATTTAAAGCATATTGAATGATGGAATACTTGTATCATAAATGTTTGATTACACGATTCTTCCGGATTAGTACAACTTCAATCAGTGGCATTTCAACCTCCAAAGTCAAATTATACTGCTTCTTATACTGTACTTCTGCAAACCAATGAGACTGCAGTTTACTGGTAACATTAAAAACAGTAATATTTAATCTAACCCCTGTGTCTCAAAATTGCAATGACTTTTTTCTCCACCTGAAAAAAATAAAAACTCCAGATTTAATACCCCACACGAGAGGGTAAACTTGTAAATTTCTACTTACTTGTTAAGACCCAAGATAGGCTAATTTAATGAGGTCCTAATTGAATCACAGTATTATCTGGGATGTAGCGGGAGGCATATGATATTTAGCTGTGCCTGTGTCTTCTTTTAAACCAAAAGAAAAAGCATTTTTATCTCCTCATTTAAAAAGACATGTCATCCTAGGTTGTTTTGTCACATCTCATTTGTAATTGGACTTGATTATTACTCAGCCAAAGGCGATGACATTGATAAACTCTGATTCTCAGATGCTTAAAAATATCCTGTAGTTATTTGAAGCATCCAAGTCTAAGCTACACTGTGCAGCTGAGTGAGCACAGAGCATTAAAATTGTCTAATAGCTTTCTTATAAATGAGAATGGATTGTAAATGTACTGTAAATATGACAACATTCCTCTGGGTTGTGATGTGCTACAGACGAATAGCTCTTTAGTATATTTGACAGATTGTAACTGAGCCTGAGGTCAGACTAGTTTTCTCTTAAAGCATCAACTATCAAAGGTTCTGCAAGTCTTTAGTGTATTATATAAAATAATCTGCATGCTCAGAGGTTGGAAGTAAATTCGTACAAATACTACTAAATTCTACTTTTCGTCTGACAACTTTTTATGTCTCTTACTTACATTTGAACACAATCTATACCGTCTATGACTTGCTCTCTATATTTCACTTTGAACATGCTCTTTCTTTTGATGATGGAAATTGATGATTATTTCACTCTTAACATCAATCGATTTCAACCTAAACAATAACACATGGAACTGATGATCTTTTGGTGTATATATCAGTGCATATCGCAGATGGCAAATGCAACAAATACGATGTAAAAGATGCAACAAAACAAAAAATGACATGAAAGGCAGAGCAGGTGTGAGAAAAGATCCAATGATGTTTCAAGTGTTTTTTGGTGACAATGTAAACTCATCAGTGCATTAGAATTTTCAAAGTATTATTATATATATTATTATTATTAGAATCACCAGTATACTGGATATTTATTTGAAGAGCGGTTTAATAGTCTTCATACTATATTTATATAATATCACACCAGATTTTGTCTGTTTTGTACACAGGGTTTGGAGTATATGGGTAAATGGACTGCACTTATATAGTGCTTTTCCACACCTTCATGGTGCCCAAAGTGCTTTACAAAGCTTCACATTCACCCATTCACGTACACATACACCAACGGGTGGCTCCTGCCATGCAAGGTGCTGCCAGACCCTACTGGGAGCAATTTAGGGTTCAGTGTCTTGCCCAAGGACACTTCAACAGTCGGAGCCAGGATTCGAACTGCCAACCCTTCAGTAATTAGATAACCCGCTCTACCAACTGAGCCACAACCAGCCCAAGTAGTGATGTCTTTTAAAGGGATAAATGTAGTATTGATATTGCAAATTCTAAACTGCAGTGGGAAGCAGAGCCAGTCCACACCAAGGTTATAATAGTTTTGGATTTTTAATTATAGTTTAGTTTTAATTAGTTTTGACTTTTTTTTCTCTTATTCAGTTAGTTTTAATTAGTTTTTAGAGCAGGTTTGTTAGTTTTTATTAGTTATCGTTTTTTTCTGAATGCTTAGTTTTAGTTTAGTTTAGTTTAGTTTTAGTATTAGTTTTAGTTATTTCATATATTTTATCTTCCTCATCATCCTATTCAAAGAAATTAGTGAGGCGTGGATATGGGTTACCCTGGACACTTTATTTGGGGGTCAGGTTAGGGCGGCTCATGGACTGAGCAGAGACACAATGTACCGTACAATGTATAAATTCCCTATAGCAGGTTGAGGTGGGGTGCAATCCATACACAACGTCACTTACGTGAAACAATGCAAAGATGTGCAAAGCATGAGAGGAGATGCACAAAGCAGCCAGCAGTTAAAGCAGATAGGAACATATATAAACCAGCTAACCAGCAGTTAAAGCAGATAGAAACATATATAAACCAGCTAACCAGCAGTTAAAGCAGATGGGAACCTATTATAAACCAGCTAACCAGCAGTTAAAGCAGACAGAAACATATATAAACCAGCTAACCAGCAGTTAAAGCAGATGGGAACCTATTATAAACCAGCTAACCAGCAGTTAAAGCAGACAGAAACATATATAAACCACTTATAAACATATATAACCCAGTTCCTCAGCAGTAAACCACACCTTAGCAGATATCTCATCTCTCAATCATCTCCAGTTCCATTATTAGCCAACTTTGCTTCAGTTCAGTTCAGCTAGCTGTAGCTAGTAACATCAAACGTTTTTTTAACATTATAACAGGTTCCATACCTCTGTAATTGGATTAGTTTTCATCCTCCTCTTTTCTCCTCTTCTAAACTGTGCAGTTCAGGGCTTGGAAGGCCTTTTCATGGTGATAAACTCTCCAGTTTTAACCTGGATGCTAGTCCTGTTTGACTCTGTCCTTTAGCTCTGCTCTGTCTCTGTCACTCACGCGCACACACTGTACGCCAAAAAAAAAAAAAAAAAAAACGACCCATGTATCACTACAGTAAACCCCAGACAGGACTGTGCTGCTGTGTCCCAGCTTTAGTCTGTATGTTCCAGGTAGAGTGGGGACCAGAAGACGACTGGAAACCACCAGTGACCAGACATGACAGACTGTGTAGTGTTGTATGGTGTCACCAGCTCAAACTGCTGGAGCGAAATAAATTAATTTGATATCAATCCGACATCGACAGAGACGAAAACGAAGGGAATTGTATCCATAATTTTTATACGTTTTAGTTAGTTTTGTAAGCTCACAATACAGTTTCGGTTAGTTATCGTTTTTTTTTCTTTTAATTAGAGTTTTTATTTATTTCAGTTAACGAAAATGTTATTTCAATTTTAGTTTTCGTCATTTCGTTCGTTTTCGTTAACGATAATAACCTTGGTCCACACACTGTCTCATTCACTGAATAAACCATCTGTGAGTACCCACTGAATAAAGAAGTTCATGGTTTACTCACATTTGTATTATTGTATCATCAAGTTTTTTCTTCAAACTAAAACTCATATCTGGTTCAGAGGTCGCGTTAACCGAAAATATTCCGTCATTGAGGGATTTTTTTTTTTTTTTAAATGACGGAAAATTCTAAAAGGCCGTCCATCATTTTGACAGATTAAAATACTGAGGGTAATCTACAAAAAAAAGTTTTCACACAACACTGTGAACAGAACCTGCTCGCAGGATCGCTGGTCTGTCTGTCTCTGAACAAGTCATCAAACAACCCATAACAGTATCCTACCTGTATAGAACCCAATAGCGCCACTGTTCACAACTACGCTGAATACAACAGTGGTACTTCAGTCACATGACTCACCGTTAGTTCACCTGTAGTAGACCCCCTGTCCAGTTGATGGCCAGTGTGCATATTAATCAGTCAGTGTCAAGTCTTGTCTCGTTGTTTAGCTGACTTTAGCCAAAATTAGATGCTACTTTGCTAGCGCAAAATGTGAAGACACCCGAGTCTCCTTAGTTATTTTAGAAAGGCCAGTAAATGTGATGGCATTGATAAATGCGGTGAAAAAGAGGGACTGATGCAGGGGAGGATGAAGGACAAGCAAGGAATACGCCAGTGACATTTGGTATGCTATATGTAAGCATTTTCTACCTTTCATGTGTTATTTGAAGTTATTTTAATCTCTGCTTCACATAACCCAAACCCTAACCCTCAGCGCATGGTATTTGACACTGCGTGAACAAACACAAGGAAAGCTTATAATGTCTACAGATAACACACCAATTAAAAGTGGCGTATATAATTATGCGAGTCGTGATATAACGTTGGTTTATCAGCTGGCAGCAACTACAGTTGTTGCATCATTGAGATGTTTTTGAACATTAAATACTACTAAATATATCTCATTATCATTAAAAAATAAAATTTTAAATGACAGATAATAACATGTTATGACGGAATTTTTACGACCCTGTCCATCAAAATGATGGACAATAAAAATGTCTAGCGCAACCTCTGATCTGGTTATTTTGACAGTTGATCAAAATGTGTCCTATAATCTCCACATACTACATATACTGATAGTTTACATTACGGCCCAAACCCATTTCACCCCTTGGCCCTACCCCTCCATTTTGTGCATTCATGTGAAGGGGTAGGGTTGTCCCAATTCTCGATGAGTTGAAACTGAGATTTTTACAAATGGAGGGGTATGAGAAATCTCCCATAATTCTGTTCGAACCATCGGCAAGATGGAGGTAAACACAGCAAAAAAGTGCAGCAGAGTGATGAAAGAAAGACACAAATGTACATATTTTTGTTGTAAATCACTTAATCGTTTGATTGACCATTTAATTCCATTTCAGTGTGTTATAGATCACATTTCTGTGGTCTGTAGTACATAGTCACAAAAATGCCCAAAGCCCATGAAACAGAGACGGTTACAGCTGCTGACAGCATGGCAAATTATTTCGGAAACAAAGTTGTCGCACCTGTTAATAGCGGCATCGATGACTGTTGATGATGTAACAGGTCTCGAAGGGTTGTCTCATTTCATATTTCAACCCCTACCCCTTGCAGCTCCATTTCAGTGGGGTAGGGGTAAGGGGTAGAGCCAAGGGGTGAATGGGGATTGGGCCTATAGCTCTGTTATTACCGCTGCCAAGGAGGTTATGTTTTTGCTGGCATCTGTCTGTCTGTCTGTGTGCAAGATAACTCAAAAATTTATGGACGGATTTGAATGAAAATTTCAGGAAAAGTTGATACTGGCACAAGAAACAAATGATTAAATTTTGGTGTTGATTGGGGGGAGCACTGATCTGCCTTGGTGGAGGTCTGTGCTCTCCAAGTGCTTTTCTAGTCTTATCTCTGTTTTTGATAGAAAACAACCACAGTAAAACCCCTAATCACATCCATTTTCTGTACGGTCCGGGTTGTCAATAGCTGCACTAAAGATCTGTTTGGAATCGTCCAAACAAGGTCAGAACTGCCACAGTTTAGTCTGAACCATAAGTAAATAAATGGCCATCTTAGCAAAGAATATAATATTACATAATAACTTTATACCTTCATAAGCCTCATAATCAAACTTATCCATGTGAGACAGTGGTGTGGTTTCAGCATCAAACTCCATTCTTTTCATTTAGAGCTGCGTCCAGTGGGGAAAACAACAACAGTGATTCTAGCTTTTATCCCTTTGTCACTTTCTTTGACTCTAAAAGGTGTTTCTTTGCAGTTCTCATCACATTTGGTCACTTTCTGATGCTTTGGTCAAAGGTCCCATGGCGTTAGTTTTCATCACTATGGGTAGACTGGCAGAGTGACTCACTACTCCCTGAAATAGTCACATAAATCCCCTGGACCATTGGTATAAATAGATTAATTTCATATTTCTACAATCCAATACATTGGTGTAACTTCAGAACTCCTAAATGCTCGACTGATAATTTTGGTCATTTAGAAAAAAATATTTGAAAATACCAATACTACATACTGTATAGCCCTTTCAAACATCATATTCAAGTACATTCCAGAGCCAGTAAGGAAATACATATATAATACTTATACTTGAGCAAAGAATGCATGTAATTTTTTCTTCTCCACAAACACAGTGTATAGGTTCGGTTCATCTTAGTGTTCATGTTTGTTGCTCTGCTCTGATGAAACTGTACTTTCAGAGTGACCATGACTGAAGTAATTTGTCTCTGGATTCTGTTTAAGGTCAAATGTACTTCTGTTTATGACATTTAACTCGATCTGTGAACTGTGCAGCTCAACGTACTGATCCACCACATCATAACTTCTATTCTCTATGTTTCAACGTACTTTCACAAAACTTGAGTGACTTCTCTCTTGGCTCATTTTTGCTCCTAAATTAAATGGCCCAGATAAGAAGCACCAGCTGAGCAGCATATGTGTTTACATTTTGGGAAATATTTACATGATGCCTGGGTATCCAGATCTCAGTGCAGCAGATGCATCAAAATGTAGTGTCACAAGCAAGTGGTAATACGTGCTGTATATGAACCTGCTCAGCAAAGCAAGTATTTTTACCCCGCCCCCTGAAGGGGAGGCAAGAGTTATTGGTTTTGGTTTGTTTCTTTGATTGTTAACACACTAGCAGCGAAACTATTGCTTCAATTCATACCAAATTGGGTTTATAGATTGCCAGTGACACAGAATAGATCTGATTGAATTTTGAGAACAGTAGGTCAAAGTTCATATTTTTTTAGGAATTTTTAAAATCCTTTTTTCCCCCCATTTACTTGCAATGGGCAAAATTTCAAATGCAGCAAAACTATTGGTTAAATTCATACCAAATTTTTTTGATTAACTGATTGGCAGTGACCCAGAATAGATGCCATTGCATTATGGGAACAGTAAGTCAAAGTTGACATTTTTTAATGAATTTTTTTAAATCTTTTTTTTCCCTATTTACTTGTAATGGGCAAAATTTCAAATGTCTGTAGCAGCAAAACTATTGGTTGAATTCATACCAAACTGGGTTTATAGATTGCTAGTGACCCAGAATAGATGTGGTTACATTTTGGGAAGAGCAGGTCAAAGTTCCAATTTTTATTAATTTTTAAAATAATTGTTCTTCTCTCATTTACTTGTAATGGGTGGAATTTAAAATGTCTATAAAAAACATCAATTTCTTTTCCAATTACCTCAAACTTCGCACATGTATAGAGACAATTGATATGCTGACATCGTCACATGCATAGACATGATGACATCAGCTGGATCGATGCCATGCGTTTGTTGTGCCTGGCATCACTAGTTTTTGTCTTTTTTTCTTACTGAACAACATTATTCTTATCAACACAGCAAGTATATTGTCACTTGACACAACAGCTTCTAATGTTATTCTTGCCCTTGTAGCCAACTTGAACATTCACAAAGGCAGAACATTTCCAATATTTCTGAATCCTTTGCTTACTTTGGAAAAAAAAGAAAGACATTTGCAGAAAAGATCGATGCTCTGAAAGAAGCATTAATTAACAGATTGACTGACTTATTGTGCTTGATGCTACAAGCTGTGTCTTACTTTCTTAAGACTGATTGTTTTTTTTTTTTCCTCTCCATTGAGAACTTGCAGCTCCATCAGCTCTGGATTGAACCGTGAATTTCTTACTGAGCTGATTTCCAGCATGTAATTAGTGTGAAAATTAAAATACATTTCATGAATATTTAACAGAACAGAAAAAAAAAGAGGTTTAAGTTTTTGATTTGATCTTTGAGCAATCTTTTAATTCCTTTTAATAATTTTGATGTTGGCTTAAATTGCATGTAAAAATCTGAGTAGACTCATAAACCTAATGTTAATATTAATGCAACTTCAGGCAATAAATCAACTGCAATAATTTAGCCTTGAACCAGGAAAAAACATAGGCATTAAAAACGATTTTTGACAAGAACAGCCAAGACAGGTAGACAAAAGTTACAGCCATGTACACATACCTAACCTTACACCAAAAAACAACAACACACATTACAGAATCATACAATGTGAAGTGCAATTAAATATGTCTCAGAATCTGCTAAAGGTTCATACTATCTTTCAAGTACAACTGTGTAAGTAATTCATTTATCAGACAGGGGCAAGTGTTTGTTTACCTGCTTGACTAGTTTCAGCTAGTTCCTGTAACAAACAAACAATTGCCCCTGTCTGATAAATGAATTACTTGCACATGTCTCAGAATCAGCAAAATCAGTATATGCAAAATATCAGAATTAGGGATGTAACAATATGAAAATTTCATATCATGGTTATTGTGACCAAAATTATCACGGTTATCATTATTATCAGGGTATTATTGAAATGTGCTCAAAATGTTCAAAAAGTACTCACACACACACTGAAATAATTTAACCAAGTTGTAATTTGAAAAAAAAAATCTAATGAAGTAACATGCACAATGTACTTTCTGCAGAAACATTCAAGTAATAACATGTAAACAACAAACATCCAAATGTGCATTAAAGCTGGCACCTTATGGACACAAGAGATATCTGCACCAGGGGTGGAACTGATAGGATATGATCAATATCAGTGCCATTATCAGTTCTGCTTATCAATCCAATTCCTTCTCAATTCTCCTATTGATTCCTGAGGTGTTTTTGAGTGTGAAAAAAGGTAGTTGGACAGGTCAGAGTGGAGCTGGTTTGACCATTTTCCAGATCAAATCATTCCCAGTGTCACACATATACACTATTGTACACACACAAACAGAAAGTGAAACACAGTCCTATTTTCATGAACTATTTAATGAACAAATGTAAATATTCTGAAAGAATGAGGATTTTAAAACATGTTAGGCTGATCTGATCCAGACTGGTCAGTGGTTCAGTCCTGGTGGAGAGACAGACCAACCTCAGCAGTGTCCTATGGTCCAGTTCCTCTGGAGGTCAGTCACTGGATTTCCTGTTGAATGTCCTTCAGTTCATAAAGCCTCCTCTCCTTTGGTTTTTACACACATTATGTGTCTTTGTACAATTGAAGCTCACTCATTTGGGCTCATTTGATCTTACATGAGTTTGTCCTGAGCATCTATATTCAGACGGTTTCAATGTTGGGTGAGGATCTGAATCAGTGGGGGCCGGGGAGGGGGTAACACTAGCGAGGACCGGGTCTGTGCGGGAGCCGTTATCCCCGAATCTCTGGAGCTGTGTCCGTGCAGGTGCCTTCACCATGCTTTCAGAGGCCAAACATCTCAAACTGCGCACACACGCCTGGAGTGCCGCTGCTTCTTCAGGAAATGAGCAGTACTGTGAGTTTTCTAGGTGCAGTAATCGAACATGGTTATCATAATAACTAGAATTTAAACGGTAATACTAACCGTCGGAAATTTTACCAGTTTATCATTATACTGGTTGACGTTACATCCCTAATCAGAGTATACAAATGTCAAAACATCTACAGTGAAATGTGCCTTCAAATAATGTAAAATCACCTCAAATGAATTTAATGAGATCAGCTCCTTAATTTTCAGTTCATTTTTCAGTTAATTTCCTACAGAGCATCAAGATTAAATGTCCTTTTCCCCAAATCACAATGAACCTTTGGTGCAGTTAGCAAGAACAAGACTGAAACTGTCTGTATTTTTTTTTTTTTTTGACAAATATACATTTGAAGACATCATCGAAGCAGACCTAAAATACATTTATAATTAAGACCATGCCAATGTTTTAAATATATGATTGGGCAGTGCATCCTACTAACAATTAAAACACACCATGATGGGTGAGGCCTTTTGGATTTACAATGAATCTCAGTGCAATATAGTTGAGAATATGCAGATTTGAGAAGATGCATATATGTACCTATATATGTATATCACATCATCATAGTCCAACAAAGACATTAAGTGTAGGAAAATGTCTCTTTTCAGTCTCAGAGGAAAGGCAGGACTTAAAGGAGTGATATTTTGCTTTTTTAAATGGAATTACGCATTTTAAAACATTTCCCCGTGGTCTACATAAACTGTAAATGCTATGCTTGGGTCTGAATTCTTCATTAATTCAACTCCACAGGCCCATTTTCAATCCTATTTTTGAGTAACAAGAAAAGCACTCAGAGAGCACAGACCTCCACCAAGACAGATCTGCCCCCCCCACACCAAAATTTGATCATTTCTTCCTTGTGCCAGTGTCAACATTTCCTGAAAATTTCCTGAAAATCCATAAGTAACTTTTTGAGTTATCTTGCTAACATTCAAACAAACAAACACACAAAGCAAAGTGATCACACTACCTCCTGGTGGAGGTAATGACACCAGAAAGGTCTTTTTGAGCGCTGGTCCTTTAAATGCACATGACCCCCCCCCCCTTCCAGGTTGTTGGCTGTGCAGTCTTTTCTGTTCAGCCACTTGTGTTAGTTAACACAACCAACAACTGAACATTTTAGGTAATCAGCTCAAAGTTTGGACATATTTTCAGTATGGACTACAACCGCTGCTGCTGACAAACAATCATGTCGTACTTGGAGAAATGTTCGTCAAAAGTCTTGACCTTATATGTGCAAATGTTGTGACGTAACTAGTTATAGACCCAACAAATTAAGCAGGAATTAAAACAGATTGTAGAAATCCACTCGATTTTTGCCGGAATGAATATAAAGATAGCTTTGCAGCACCTGAAGGGTTCAAATTCAAACTGTTTGAACTATTAAGGTCCCCAAATACACAAACAAATGTACCAAAGACTAATAAAAGTGGGTTTAGCTAAACATGACCCATTTGACAAGAACCAAAATCTCACTAACACGTGTCTCATCCTTGCATCATAAACTGTTAATGCACTTCTCAATTATGGTTAACTGACAATTAGTTTAACTAGCTTTATTATATTCCATTACCTTTATTTATCAATTAATGTGCTTGACCTTTGACCCCTGGCCACCAAAATCAGATCATCTTTACATCATCCTCTAAGTGAATGTTTCCATCAAATTTGAAGAAAGTCTCTCAAGGCATCCCCAAGATATATTAATTGGAATAGACAGGGATGAGATCACAGTGACCTTCACATTTGACCCAAAATCTTTTTCAGTCTTTTCTTTTCCATCCTTGCAGCCATGTGAACATTTGTACAACATTTTGTTATATCTGCGAGTGGAAGAATGGAGAACAGTATCTGAAAAGCCCAGTTTCACTCTCAGCCTTTTTTATTTTTTTTTACCCACTGCTGAATATGAGGCAAAATGAAGAGAGAGGGTCATTACATTAAGTTAGTCTCCGCTATTGAGGAAACAAATAAGGTACTACACAGACACCAGCTTGGCTTAGTATAATCAATGACTGAGAATGGAAACAATAAAAGGGCAACGCACATACATTAAATCCACCGTGGACCACATACTGTATTTGACAATATGAGTCAAAGACACTATAGGCATCATCATGGAGATTATTACAGTCATCATGTGTATGCTAATGTGCTTGTGTATGCTGTGCTAGGCCATGGTCTGCTACACACCCTGCGTAGGACAGGAGCCATTCATAATTGATACCCAGCGTTTACTGCAAGCCCAGGTGTGTTGCAGGAAATAACCACTGACCCAATTACAGTTTGCATCCAGCATGCTTTGGTTAATTTGTGTAAAAGCCATAATTGCTCTTGGTTTTATAATTCATGAACAAGGGCGTGCGGCACTGGCAGAACACCAGCATCTATTACTCAACCACCCATGAGTGCACCCGGATGCTTGCTATACACAGACAAACAGTAAATATGTGTGTGTGTGTGTGTGTGTGTGTGTGTGTGTGTGTGTGTGTGTGTGTGTGTGTGTGTGCACGGATTTACACATATGCACATAATGGACACAAAGGGACAAACACAAAGCACTCGGGCTAAATGGTTGCAGATGTTAAAATTACGAGAAAGAAAGATTATGAACTTGAACTGTGATGAGTTGCCACCAGGATATACTAATGTGTGCTGACAGTTGGTGCTTTTTTTTTTTTTTTACCTACAGGTGATATTACTGTGAAAAAAAGATTGGCAGCTGTTGGGGATTTAACATTCCCGTTGTGAGCACTGTCGCCCCTAAAGAAGACAAACCTAAGAAGTGTTTGAAACCATATTCCAGCTTTTTACAGACAAGTTTCAGTGCTATTATTTTTATTTCGTCTTGATTCACTAATGAACTTCAGTCTGTTAGTACTGTGCTGTTTTGATTATTATTAGACAGACAATGATAAGTTAGATTCGGGTATTTTTAGTGCAGCTACACAGATCTTTGAAATCAGAACATCTTTTCTTTTTTTTTTTTTTTTTTTCTAAGACAGTCGTTGCCAACTTCAACTAAAATCTCTAAGCGTAAAACTGACAGGTCAAATAATGACACTGAACAGAATAAAAAATAAAGCGAAAACAGTTTTCCCACAACTTTTGCAAGTTTTAATTTTCATGTGAAATAGTGGAAAAACTGAAATAATGCAAAAACGAACAACATTGTGTTTAGCTCAGCTGCCAGCTTATTATTTGCACAATGAGGTTATAACATGTGACGGCAGCCCTTCATTGTAGAGGGTCACAAGTCAAAGAGGTCGGGAACTAATGCGCTCAAATCCAGTATTACAGGTTCGCTTTATGTGTCAAGAACCCACAAAAGGTTTTTCTTTTTTTTTTTTTAAATTCTTTTCAAAAGCCCTAAACAGAAGACACAATGGACAGTAATTTTTTCCGGCTGCCTGAGAAAACATGTACTTTTCTGATTTCAACTGGGCACAATGCCATGACCCTCTGTTCTCTCCATGATCATAATTTCTTAATGAGCTTTGATTATCTCTCCTCTTCCAGTCTCCTCTTCTTGGACTGATGGAAATAAGATGTTAATACAATTCATATTATAAAGATTTAACAAAAGGTGTAGATCCTGAAATGCAATTTAATATTACTTAATTTAGTAATTCATTTCCTATAACTGAGCTGATTATATACTAAAATTAGCTCATACAATATATAAAAAAGGAACACGTTGGCAGGTGTCAGGTCACAGTGTGGCTACTTGATTTATTTGACTCACAGAGAACGATGAATGGATTATATTATTTTACATAAATTGCGCCAAGTGAAGGTAGTGCATAATAGTTTTGTAAAAATAAATAAATAAATAAATAAAAAAGAAGAAGACAATTACTGAGGAATTATATTGGCTGATGTGATATGTTGCCTTTTTTTTTTTTTTTTTGCTTCTGTAAATGCTAAAAAATGGTAATGATGTTGTGGAGTACAGATGAAAAATAAAATAAAATAAAAAATCCCCTGTCAAGGATGCACAATGGATTACATGAATATTAACAGTTAATCTTTTATCAGGCAAGTGACTATTTGTGGTAATTTCTGCAAACTTTAACTATTGGGCCAATCCCGTGCCTCAATGGGGTCAAGAAGCATGTTGGTTTTTATAACACTCCACATAATGCGGAACTCCACGCAGCTGTATTATGGCTGCAGCGGCAACAAACGCAGAAACTGCTTCATTGCCTCTTGCTACTGCAGCAGCATGGAGCTCCGCTTCCCATAATGCACTTCGCAACAAATTTCCGAAAATGCTCAAGTGACCTACTAGCTCTGTTTGTAAACAAATGAACTGTTTATGGTGGAGTACACTTCGAAAGTGTTCACCGTGAGGGAAGAGATTCGGGTGCGTAATCACGGAACGACTTACGGATTCATGATACTTAGGCTATGACTGGGGTTTTACAGATTTGATGAAAAATTGGTGACAAAAGTCATACGCAGCTTTAATGACAAGAGGAAATAGATGACGATGTCCCATAACATACTAAGGTTGAAATTTTGAATTTCAGAGTATTTCAATGAGTCCCCTATAAAGGGTTAACATTGCATCATTGCTGACAAAGGCTGCTTTTTGAGCTCTCTGGTCTTGTGTTACTGGTATGTTGAGGAAAGGTGTAAGTTACCCAAGGGCATGTCATAACTAGACAAACAAAATTGAGGTCAGAAGCCAAAAATATGTGAGGTAATTTTTCTAATTAAAGAAGAAGAATGCATTTTTTTACAATGGTTTAAATATCTCTGACTCTTCTCCCTTGCCTGGACTTAGAAATAAGATAAGACAAGACAAGATAAGATAAGATAAGATAAGATAACATGAGATATACTTTATTGATCAAACATTGCTTCAACTGAGTAAAGAATTTAGATGCTCTGTTCATGTTTATGGTGTTTTATCATGGTCCCCAAAAACACCAAATTTATGTTTTGGGTCTTGAGCTGAGAAGGTTTAGTACCACCTGCTTTAAAATATCTGATTGGTGATTTACCTCCTGTAATATAAAATAAACAAAAAATCCTACAAGTCCTCAGACATCCCCACATTAAAATTGACACAGCAAATCATTGGTCTGTTTATTATATATGTCTATTGTCAGTCAAGAAATTCTAAATTTCTCAGTATGTTTGTACAAAATTAATATTAATGGATACTGATGTTGGTCAAAGTCATCTGTACTGGTTACATGCTTGTTCTGTAGTAAGGTGTATTTTTGGATTCAGAAGTGAAATAAGAGAAAAATATAACTTAAAAATCCTGCGTTTCTTTGACATGTAACTGTAAAAATCAGTGTTGACACCATTTTTTTTTTGTAGGAATATGAATAGTTATATTTACGGTCCATTGTAGGTCAAAAAAAAAAAAAAAATCAACAAAAGAGTTTAACTTTAGCATTTATTATATACATATATATATGTGTGTGTGTGTGTGTGTGTGTGTGTGTGTGTTTGTGTGTATTTATTTATACATGACTAAGCACACCTCTAGTGCACTTAATTGAATGATTTCTGATTATATTTTCTCTAATTTGAAGTATTGCTCGGTTCTCTAGTCAACACATTCAGTATGATCCATGTCAAACTGTTCAGAGCTTTGGACAAAAATGGCCAATCACTGCTCATATGGCTTTAGCTAGACCGGGGGCTGATTATATACTGTATATCACACTAAATGAGCATGCACAAAAAATGATGAGGACAATAGTGACATAGAGAGCGGGAGAAATGTAGAGGAAATGTATAAAGGATTTTAAAGACTCATTTGTCTGACTCCTTAATGAGAGGAAGCGGAACAAAGACCCCAGCTAATATTCCGAGGGGTCTAATTAAAATTAGGTGTGATCCGATGGAGGAAGGAGCCACAGAGGTGATTTTAGTCACAGCCCAGAAGAGACCAGCTAATTAGGGAGAGTGATGGCCTTTGCTTGGAATCCACTGGAGAGTCGCAGGGCACACACATTGTCCACGTCCCCCCGGCCTGGCATGGAGATAGCTGCCATACTCTTTACTACAACCAGGGCAGAGAAAAGAGGACAGTACAAGGGAATGAGAGAGGAACACTGGACAACAACAGGGTCGACGCAATCAGAGGGGGGATGGTCTGTGATCGGACAACTATCCACGCCATCTCTCATTCTCACAAAGAACCAGATGCTCTAGTTCAAGCTTCGCCTTGTGTTTTCCTTGTGTTATTTGGATTCAACAGTAGAACGGGGGCAGACTTCAACTCTAGGCTAAAAAATATTGCATGGATGCACGAAGAAGTCCAAATTGTCACCCTCCCACCCGTCATACCAAGGGAAAATAACACTGATGCCTGAAATAAATTAATTAGATTGATCTATGCCAAATTTCAGCATAATTTCATTTCATTGCTCGATCGGGATCCCTTCCAAACTGTTTGAGCCATGTCACTCTCGCTGATGAAGAAACATCAATAGCTATTTGTCACTGTGCAGCATTATGTATATGAGCTATTGGGCTCCCTTTGATTTTCCCCAACAGCTTGTACATGTTCATCTTACCTTTGACATTGAGGGAATGCCGTCTTGTTGTTCTTTATGACACAGTGATAGCACTTGGCCTAATCTTAATTGATGGCGCTGTTGCTCATCTGCTAAAAGCAGCCTATATTTATCTACGACGACTATATATGCGCACTAATAGCAATTGCTTTCTGCCGCCTGTCCTTGGGAAGCTGCCAGGAAGACTGTGAGAGGGCAAGAAGTATCATCCTAATGTCTCAATGCTATTGCGCACTAAATCATTCTGTTTGTAATAAATACACAAGGGCCACGCATGTACCAGTACACATATGCAGCGCATAGCCTTGTAATTATCGATGTTATGTTTTATTTAAAACAAAAGAGGATTGAAAATGCATCTCTCAGTCAAAACAACTGAGAAGATTTAAAAGAGAGAAAGACCTTGAGTTGTTCTATATTGGCTTAAAGCAGCTCTTTGCTTGCAGACACGTTTCTACCTAATATGACCAATTACTTTTTACGCCACAGGAATGAAATTGTCAAATGAAGCAACTGAAATGCTCATGTGTCTGGAAATCGACTCCACAGCTCTGTGTTGGATATTTATAGGTAGTGTGCATGAGCTTAAAGGCTTAAAGGACAAAGGACATCCACTGTGTGCCCTTTGCCAACCATATCATAGTATATTTAATAGCATAAGACAGGAAAAACAGAACTTAAGAGTAATTAAAGACTACAATAATCTGTTGGTTTTCTCAAATCGGTTGGCAAGAAAAACTGTAACTGTCGTATGTTTCTGCAAGCCATGGATACATGTATCCAAAGATTAAATTCATAAAAACATTCCTACTTGTATTTTTTACTGACTGTAGTTCTGTGTTTTAGTTGCTCTGCCTTATCTTTTCCTTTCCTGAATGTGCAGGAGGCAGTTGAGGTAGATGGCAGCGGTTCAAAACCCAGGTCTTTTCCACCTGATACTGGGGTTTGCATCATGACTCCTGTAGTTTTATGGTTGAGGCAATAAAAATGGAATTTTAGGCAATGATTGTGGTTTTAAATGTTAAATACGAGAGTGTTAAAACAAGGCCTGGTGTCTCATCTTGCATGGCCAGACCTACTGTATCTCTTGCACATTTCACTTTGCCAGCACTGGAGATGAATCTGGCTCAATTCTTGCATAGGGAGAAACTCTTGTTTGTTTGTAATTATTCAAGCCAATCACACTTTTCTTGGGCTGCTCTAGGGTAAGGGTACAGTGACTGCACCTTTGCAAAATAGTATTAGGTGAACTTGTTTTGGTGGAACAAGTGGGGAGTGATCACTCCTAGCAAAAGGAAATGACAAATCATAAAGAACTAGAACATCCTGGTTTATTGCACAGTGCAAATCTTGTCATTTTCTATGTGTAGGTGCTGCTCAGGTGGATGTTGTTTCTCACAGTATGGGGAACTTTCCAAATAGTAGACAGAGAAAAGGGGTAGAATGAAATATGACTACATCCCCTGAGTCTGGCATCTTATCCTTACCCTAAAAAGTGGTTTAAGTGTTTCATTCTAACCATTAAAAGTGTTAAATTATATATGAATGTAGCATCAATCAATAGAACCCAGAAACACATGTAACTTTTAATGCTGAAACATAGTTTTTTCACAAAAATTATGTGTTTTGAAGAAATATATTCTTTCTTGTGACTGGATTTTCTTTTCCTTTTGATAATTTCTTATAAACTGTTTATATGAAGTCACATTATGTGTTAGCTCTGCCACAGTAGCCATGTTATGCAGACATACTTGATGATCGAAGAACGTGTGTTGATTCCCAAAAGGGGACCAACTTCATTAGTTTGGAAATGATTTGGATGCAAATTATCTAACATTGAACAAGAAGTAATCACTTGTAAACCCTGCAGAAAGACAGCTGCCTCAAAGGAAGGCAACTCCACTAATGTGTTTCATCCTTTAAGACAAAAAATACCTCTAAAAGAATAATGGAGTATAGTCTATGCAGGCAGCTCAGAAGTCCATCTAGCTCATGTATTTTGTATTTAACAGTGAAGTGGGTTAGTCAGACAAACAGCAGCCATAGCAATATGCATCTCATTATCAAATTCATGTTGGAAAAAAAATTAAAGCATTTCCAATGTCAGTATGCTCTACCAGGGTAAGAAGTAGTGTATTCTATATGCAGGAAAGTGGAGGATAGCTGAGGGTTATAAATGCAATCCTAGTGCAAGAAAGTGCAGTTTGTGTAGAAAAGATCCAAGCAGACACAACTCAAAAGAAAAAGGAAAAAAGAATATGAATGTTTGTGTTTAAAGGAGTGATATTTTGCTTTTTTAAATGGAATTATGCATTTTGTAACATTTCCCTGTGGTCTATATAAACTGTAAATGCTTGGCTTGGGTCTGAATTCTTCATTAATTCAACTCCACAGGTCCATCTTCAACCCTATTTCTGACAAATGACATCAGTAAGGTTATTTTGAGCGCTGGCCCTTTAAATGCAAATGAGCCACTTCACGCCCCACCCCCTGTAGGTGGTTGACCGTGCTGTTCTGCCCCGTTCAGCCACTTGTGTTCATTAATACAACCAACAACTGAACATTTTAGGTAATCGGCCTGAAGTTCTGACATATTTTCAGTTTTTACTACATCCGCTGCTGCTGACAAACAATTATGTTGTACTCGGAGAAATGTTTGTCAGAAGTCTTGACCTTATATACGCAAATGTCATGACATAGCTATTTATAAAACGTAACAAATTAAGCAGGAATTAAAACAGGGTGTAGAAATCCACTTGATTTCTGCCAAAATGAATATAAAGATAGCTTTGCAGCACCTGGAGGGTTCAAATTCAAACTTTTTGAACTATTAGGGTCCAATTACACAAATAAATGTACCAAAGACTAATAAAATTGGGTTTAGCAAAATATGACCCCTTAAGTGAATCACCAACTGCTGCTGAACTCTCGGGTGTATCACACATCAACCACATGGCTGTACGTGTTGGTTGTGGCCAACTTATGTAAACACTAATTTTTTGCTAATTGTGTTTTTGAACTTTGAGTACCAACGAATCATAAGAGTATGCTGTAGGTCTGTGAACTACATACTATCACCCTGTACATACTAGTATTGTGTTGGTTAAAAATAAAATGCATTGCTCACTGAGTTCTTCAGACCTTCAGTTTCTCTGACATTATTTCATGTCTTTTGTAAATTGTCACTTCACACCAACAGACATCGGTGCTTTGTTTTAAAGCTCACTGTACTGTGTTACATTCTGAAACCACTTATGCGGGACCTGATGTACCCACTCATGGGGATCTGACAGGCCAGGGGAGCCACAGCAGGTTTACACAGACCTCCAATGAGAAATTGATCTGACAACCATTCAAGGGTAAATCATTTCCACAAGTTAATTACTTTGGGGAAAAAATGGCTCAAACTTACACATCAAGTGTGTGAGCCATTTTTTGTTTACAAGAATCACCAGTACTTATTGATCACACAAACTGTATCTGACCTAAAATAAGGGCTTTTCAAAAACATTTTTACTCATCCAGTAATGATTTGTAACATACAATCTCACAATAAATACACTTGTTTGATGTCATCACTGTTTTTTCTTTAAATTCAAATGACATTAATGAATGCGTTACTTCTGACTAATAGCCAAGGCAAAAAATTATACGTCAACATTTTTTTACAGTCTTTACACAATGTAACAACTTTTCCTTTTAGCCAGCCAATTTACACATCGCCGCTGATTAGATTTGTGCATTTTAATAAAACCATGGGTGAATTCCAATCTCCTCTAAGTGACTTTAATCTGCTCAGATTAGTCGATTTGTGCCACGCGTGAGTATAATGTAGTGAGAAGGGATGCATTTTTATGGATAAGTAGTCAATAACATCAGCATGTTACTGCCATAGTGCTCCTTGGATGGGATCCAACCTGTTAATACCATTACAACAATACTGGTAAAAAGCCTGTTGGCTTTGCAAATTGAGCCACTGTAGGCTCGCTGGGATCTGATTGGATTTCCCCCAGTCCTGCGGCTGAGAACATGTGTTTCTGCGATCCCCAGAGCAGCTGTCACTTTTCTGACGGCAATGTTTCTCTCCGCCGGGGAAAGGAAAGAACAGAGAGAGAGAGGGAGAGAAAGAGAGAGAGAGAGGCACAGAGAGAGAGAGAGGCACCCGTGGCTATTTACAAAACATTCATTGTTTTATCTGTGCGAGGCAGTCAGAGGCCTTCCCAGTCCTCTCCACCTCTCATTAATCAGTGACAAAGCCTTATTTAAGTGCTTGTTGTCCTGACCTATTCATGACTGACGTTGGCATTTAAGAAATACCAGCGAAGAGCACTACGGTATCGGCAGGGTGGGTGGGATGGGATGGGCCTGTGTATAGCATTTTAGTCTGAAGCACAGCTATTAATATGTTTCCTCTCAGAAGAAGCTGTCAGCGTGGCGACAACCCCCTTCTCAGTCTCATCAGTCAGCAGGTGAGGGAAGTTCAGTCTAGGCTGATGAGCTCAATGGGTGATCACCTTTTGTAATGAGAACGACTGAGAGATACCAAGGGGAGCAGAACAGAGGCAGGTGAATCACCTGCTCAGAGAGATAAACGGAGTAACAGAATAGTTAAAAAGAGGCTGAATGAAAGATGCAGAAATGAGTCACTGGTTCACAAAAACAAGCAAAGGGATTTGCTGCAGTAGAGAAGATAGGAGAATGGGAGAAGGAACAGAAACAGCCATGGACAGAATGACATATGATGGTGATGATGATGCTGTAATTATTTCTGTGCCAGTGTCGATGAGGTCGATATTCCTCTGACCAACAAGTGAACAGAGACGTGGAGGCCTTCAGTGCATTTAGTTGACAAAGGTCAACCTTTCACAACTTCCCCTCTTGACTCTTGTATGGCTGCACATCAGTCAGCGTGGGTTCATCATTAACACGTTCACTGTCAAGGCTTTATCACAGGTCAAGTTCAATGGCGCTCCCGGCAAATAAAAGCACTTCATAACTCTGCTGCTTTATAAGCTTGACTGCTTGATTGACAGTAGCATAAGTGATGAGGTGATGGCTAAGATGGATGGGAAGTCGAGCAGTGGTGAGGTGGAGAGGAAGGCAGATAGGCAGATGGCCCACAGGAGATATCATGCAAATTAAAAGGAAAAATCAATCTTTGAAAACCATGCTATATGTATTTATAATTGCAACAACCCGATGCAGTGCATTATAGTAGTGCTTCTCAGTCTCCTCACATTATTTCTTTCACCATAGCAGAAAACAGTCTCTGCTGCTGTTATCACTCTCCACCTACATGTACACAGCACAAGAAGTCCTTTTCTAAGAGCTTGTCATGTAAAAATACCATTTGACTCACTGAAGTAGATGTAGACAAGGGAAGATAGAAGAAAGTGACCTAGGAATAAAGATTTGCATTCATTCTCATTAATTTCTGAATTCCATTTAAAAAATATATATTCATCAGCTTCTTCTATAATAAGCTGTACTAAGTTTTCACTTATATTAAAAGGGGATGAATTCAATTCTACATGTATTAGACTGAGTGAATTGCTTACCCATATAAGACAAGATCTATTAAAGGGTGTTCTATACCTTTTGCTGGTTTATATTGGTATATCATCATTAATTTAAGGTTCTTTTCAGGTATATCTCATATATTGCAATGTGAATTCAGTGTGATTCCATATTAGTCCTTTTCACACAAAAAAAATCAATGAATATATGTTTCATTGCACCTAACCTAAGTCTCACATACATTTTAAGAATACTTTTGAGCTGGGAGTGTTCAAACATTTTACAGAACAGTTTCTTTAAAAAACCAAAGTGACTCGATAGCTTTTTGTATACTATTGGCCCATCGTATGATTCTCTTTAAGTGGAAGGAACCTCTGCCACCCACCTTTGTGCAATGGGTGCATGATTTACTTTTCTTTTCAAATTGGAAAATATTAAGCTTTCTGTTCGTTGACAAATTAATTTATTTGGTCAACAATGGAATCCTTTCTTCTCTACTGTTAACATGAATGTCCTGCTGTCTTCTATGTCCTTTTGGTGGAGAAATTTGTTGTTAGTATACATTATATTAACTCTTAATCAGCCCTGAGCATTATAAAGAGGAGTTGATAATATTATTTATCCTGTTATTGGTGTTTTTTTGTTGTTGTTTTTCTTCTTTTTTTGTGTTTAATAGGTTTGTTGTGTGTGTGTGTGTGTGTGTGTGTATATATATATATGTGTGTGTGTGTGTGTGTGTGTGTATGTGTGTGTTGTTGTTGTTGTTGTTTTTTTTGTATTGTGTCTGTGTGGTTCCTTATGTCTAAGAACATGTTTATGTAAATGTATAATTAAAAAAAAAAGAACAGTTTCTGTAAAGTATGTGAATAACATGTTGAAACAGTTTCTGAACATTTAGTGCTGAATTTTTTTTTAAAGAAATGTAAAAACTAATCACTAGTTTTCTCCTGCAAGCACATTTTAACTGAATTTTGTGTTAAGTATTAGAAGGGAAGGGTCATCTATATTTAGTAAATCACAGCTACTTTATGTACATAGGACAAACTGTTTCTACACACAGTAAAGAAATCAGAGAAACTGAAGCAGTAACATGGTGGGAGTTATTATTCATTATAAGTATTGCTTTAAGTGTCATTATTGGTCATTGATTATTTATGTGCTGAGACTGCAGGATCAGGCATTATTAGCGTCATTAGCACCAATCTATTTGTCAATGGAAACAGAGTGAGACCTGTTCATGACAATATTCAGATATACACATGAATCACAGGTATCATTTATTCAGTATTTGTTTTAAATACTGAAACAAAAGACCAGTTATTCACAAAAACAAGTAAAGCGTAACTAACTGAGTCACAATATGTATTATATATCAAAGTATCCATCATGAGCTTAAAAAAACTTTTCAGGAAGATCATATTTTGGCTTTTAATGTGTCTTCAAATATAAATTGCAGACAATACAATAGGCTTCTGTACTAAATAGATTATTTAGCCTGTTCAGTATCCAGAAAAAAAATCTACTGATCACTATATTTTATTTTTTTATATATCAGAGGGGAAAAGGTGCATTGTAGCAATAGTATTTCTAACATGAAGTACTATCTACATTTTAATGAATTACACAATTCATTCATTAATTCATTTAGACAATGTATTTCCACAGTCAAAGGGAAAAGTAAGAAACATTATCAAACCATCAAGGCACAAGAAAATTCTGAACTGTGCTTTTGTCAACATATGCAATACCCTTTCGAATCCGAAGTAGTATTGGCTGAATTGCAAACAGGGACATAAGTGGCTCAATGGTTTGTTGCTTGAGGCTTTGGTTCACTGAAATTAACAAAGCCTTCTGTCATTTTGGAAATCTCTTACGGAAATGGGAATCCAAAGTTTAGAGGTCATACATTATATAAGGCATTTTCCAATGAAGTCAGGATGAAGTACATCCAATAAAAGGTGAGTAAAAAGAAGAGAATGCAAGGTGGAGCTCAAAAAAGCAACCACTGAACACTTTGGTTTTCTGGTGCACTTTCAATAGTTTTCTACAATTCAGCTTTTGTCCATAATTCAGTGTTATGGGAATGAAACTCTTTCATTCAATAGCAAAATCATCGAGAACATCTCTAAATACGCACTGACTGTAAATACAAGAAAAAAGCCATCTGGAGCATTATCAGTGAAATACACTTAAGCTGCCCTCCTTTGACCAAATCTGTTTCCATTCAAAACCTTTCTAACCATCTTCTATTCCTCTCTTAAACTAGTAATCCAGCCCCCTCCCTGTTGGGTCCACTCCCTCGCTTTTTTCCCACGGATCGCTACATCCCACATGTTGGTATTTGGAAACCCTGCTTGTCATCTAAGACCTATTAGAGCAAGGCAAGTCTTCCTGCCAGAAGTGAATATTAAAAGATATAAGGGAGATGGGGAGGGCGGGATTGCTGAAGGGTGGTGGGGGTTGGGGGTTTGGGGGGTGGGGGTGCAATGAGAAAGACAGGTGGTGGAGGAGAGAGAGAGAGCAAGAGAGAGAGAGAGAGGGTCTGCTAGTGTCAAGCAGGGCCGAGTCTTCCAATTCAAAGGGGGATTTTCACATTATGATTCTGCAACAGTGTATTGCATACTTCAAAGACCTTATTACAACGGCCTATTAGCATTCATGCTGCCATTCACATCACAAGTCCAACACCTGCATGGAAAACAGGGCTGGATTTGCGGCGAGGAGGACTAGCTGAGGATCACAACGCTAGGCCAGATGACTTGGGGAGGAGGATACTTTCAGAGTGAGGAGGTACAGGCCATGAATTCTAAATAAGGGCAGTGTCTGAATACAGTGTTAATGTAAGAGAAGGCAGGACATTCATATGTAATTTCACCAAACAGCTAGACACTGGAGGTTTTTGTGAAATGGGGATTAGGTACTCAATTTGATGGGAACTATATTCACCAGTGGATAAATACATAATTAGAGTTATAATGAGGTTCTCTGGCATACTGCTTCATAGTAATGATGAAACGTGAAACAAAAGCAACCTCATGTTACTAAGCTGCATTTAGGCTGTGTTAGCAAGTAGCCTATGTACAGTTTTTTGGAACAATGTGTAAAACTAAGTTTAATTTTTTCTAACCACGTCATCAGAACTACCGTCTTGAGTCATTCAGGACAAAAATATTCACTTCCAAAAATACTGCTATTAAAACTTTACAGAACAATTTTTTTTCTGTTTTTTTCATAAATAAAAACAGTTACTTCAAGTACTCAGTATTGGCATTTAAAGACTTAAAATCCTTAAAATGATTGTTTGCTAGATTTGAGCAGTGCTCACATTGTTTAAGAAAGTTTTACAGAAAAATGCAGAAAAAATATTAATCTGTTAAGTTTTTCAAGCTGTTTTTTGGAAGTGGATATTTTTGTCCTGAAGGACTCTAAGGGTGTATTCACACCTACTTCGTTTGATCCATTTAAAACGAACCAGAGTTTGTTTCTGTGGAAAGCCCAACCTTTTTTTTTTTTGGTGTGAATACAAACTTGCAAACTCTTATTTGAATCAAACAAGCGGACTCTGGGCCAGTTCATTTCTGGTGTGAATATAACCGGCCTCGAGCCGAAACAAACCAAGGAACCTTGCGCCTTTTTGTGCTTCCCAAGCCACCGTAGCCGCTGGAAGTAGCCGAGCCGTATGGGTAGTCAGAGCTAATAGCAGCAGCCATGAGCTGTGGACAGACATGGAGCAACGAGGAGACTGAATGTCTCACTGACATTTGGTCAGTTGCCCATATTACCAAACTGGCCCCGAATGACCTGTTCTTGACAGTTAACATTATTTTCATAATTTTGTGTCTGTAAAAATAGAATATTCCAAAAACAATAACTGCATGTATTACCTCCATGTTTGCTTTCATCAACACTCGCCATCTCTGATTCACCCTGCCCCTGACTTTCCTGTCCAATGCCAACGCAGCTCGTCACATGTGTGCTTCTGTTTACAAATTTTGGTCCACTAGCAAAAAGTGTAATGCGAATGCGATCCCACCCAAACAAACAACAACAAAAAAAAGTCTCCATTTGATCCAAATAAAATGAGCAAACCAAAGAACTTTCCAGGCCTGAATACACCCTATAGGGTAGTAAATTATTCTGACGCCTGAAGGTTAAGAACTGGAATTGACTGTAAGATTGTACTGAGTCCTAGTTTCCATTCACGACAGAAGGTTTACACCTTTTTCACACCTCTAAGTCTGAACCAAGGTTCATGTTTTTCTTCATTTGTACACAGCTTACTTGGGTAGGTTTGATTTCCCATTACAATTTGGTAATTTGCAATTATACCACTCCCTGTGTTTGACATTGATTAGTTAGATGGCGTAAGTCTGATGCCAGCATCCTGTCATTATGGCAGGGAGCCTTTTCCATTTTAATGGAGGAAAATGAATGAAGGGATTTACTTCGCCGACACTTTTTTCTTACAGTAAGAAAAGGCAAAAACTCCCCTTCAAAAAGTGTAACAATTAGTGTCCTCAGTGCCCAAACTACTAAAAAGCGTAATAAAAAGGTAAGGTGATGTAACTGGTGGTAAACATGCCTCTGTCCCAGCTTTTATAAGTGTGTTGTTGCAGGCATCGTGTTCTTTGAATGAACACTTATGTTGGAGGGTACTTATGTTCTAGAAATGTGGTTTATACATAAATTCTAATAAAACCTTTCTCTCTCCATGTGTTGCCATGATTCATTTTTGGTTCTGTATATTTTTCTTCTTTTTTCTGCATAATGACTGACAAAGCCTCACAAGTGTTTTTACACCAGACATGAATTAAACCATGACTCAGTTTGATCAAGACAGATTCTTTTTTTCCTGACACTGTTTGGTCTGGACTGAGGATTGTTGAAAGGTTTCAGACTTGCAGTTTTCTTTTGGATCAAGTTGAGAGGTTCAAAAGTCCAGACCAAATGAGCTGGCTGCAAAAGCACTCAAGACCCAAGAGTAACCTTCACTCGAGTGTTTTCTGTTGTCTGAATGTATTCTCATCTGAACGTAAAGCACCGTTCTACTCATGATAAACGGTAAAACGTGCTTATCTCATCATTGTCTCAAACACCTTTGTGTTTGTCAGACAACAAGCATCTGCCGGAGTTTCTCTCTCACTGCTGAAGAATAAATATAACCTTAAATCATGTTACTACTGCAATGAATAGCAAACTCACCGTATAGCTGTCAATGTGGTTCGTTTTCACAGTTATTCCATTGGAATCTTTGTAATGTGTGTTGTCTATTTTTTTTGTTCAACACTGTCTGCTAGTTTTCTCACTTTGAGTTGTATACATGTCATTGGATTATGTCTGTTTTCCACCAGCCTTAGGATACAGTTTATTCACTTAAGCGTGCTCAAGCCGTCGATGAAGGGCTTTTGATGCAACAGCCCTCTCTTGCTACACCCCACAAGCTGTTTGCTATGGTTCATTAGCTTTCTGTTGAGTTGACTGGTAACACTTGATATTGTTGCAGGCTGTTCATTCCACACATTTCCAAGTGCTGCCCACTAGCAGAGCGTGATTGGAGGAAGAGAGTGCCTGCCATTATAATGAGACAAATGCTGTGTTCTCCAAGTGCCAACAGAGCCAACAGTTCATCATGTGGACTGTGAAAAAGTGGAATGCCATTAACAAAGCTTTTTGTTTGGGTGATTGAGGAGAAAAGAGTAGCAACATACTTTTAGTGAACAATACTCTTATCTGAACAAAACAACAACAACAACAAAAAAAACAGGTGCATTGTGTTGTTCCTATACTTGAAACCTGTCTGTGGTCACATGTATGGTCATAGAATTAGAATCATATGCCTTCAAGGTTTGTAGATGCGAGGCCTCAGTGGCGGATCTAGAAAATTTTACATGGGATGGTAGGAGGTCTTGGCAGGGTGGCATGGGAACGTCCTCAGTGTAGTATATGGAATCCCATATGTATAAATGGAGTCAATAACACTTTTAAACTATGTATTGAATTCTATGCAATAGAGTACGAATTTGCTTGATCTTTAGTTTTATCATAATTACTGATAAAATAAGATACATATAAAGCTTAACATATCTAACCTTATTACAAAGGCTTTTCGTGAAAACGTTATTTTATTGAGTAACATGTTGTGTCACTGCACTGGAGTCCAAATGGAAAATAAAACCATACGGTGTGGTCCAGATGAAATAAGGGTGGATCTTCTTACACTCTGCCATCTCTCTCTCCATCTACCTCCTCAGCATCTGCTTCTGTCACTCTGTCAGAACCCAAATCTTCATCATTTTCGTCTGACATCATCTTCCTCCTCTTCTTCACTTCCTTCCTGGTCTGTTCCTCTCTCAGTGGTCCACTTCAGCTCTGACACTCCTGGTTTCTCCACCATTCTTTCTTCTTCATTTCTCTCCTTCTCTTCCTCCTCCTCATTCCTCAATATTTTACCCAAAATAACTACAAATTATTATTTTTATTTATTTATAAAGTTTATTTGATAGGGACACTGCAAATTGCATAGTATAACTTCTACCTGTTACAAACAAGCTGTAGTAACCGATGATTCACATAAAGAGATTATAGCTATTGCTAATCTCCAAAATTATGTTACTTTTACTTTTTCTTTTCATTGTGGCTGCAAGTGTCAAGATATGAACATTTCAGGGTTAAAATCCTTGTATTTTTCTCCCTGTATTTGTCATTTTCCCAGGTTGACAGTAGGGATGTAACCTGCTTTAACTGTTCAGGTTTATTGCTGCGATATTGACCACCCTGTTACTGAAACTTAAGCCCATTAAACAGTGACCCTCTGAATGAACGTACAGAACTTTTAGTGAATATTCCATTCATTACATATTTAACTTAACTTTAACTTTGTGTGTTAGGGAAACTGACTTCACCTGGGGAAAGCTGGGTGAATTCACTCTGCCAGGTTACAAACTCTGTTTCCAGACACACACCGTGTGTGTACGGTGCAGGAGGGCCAGTTGTTACACAAGCTCTGTGAGTTTAATGCAGGGGCGGAGCTAAGTATATAAGGGGCCCAAGATTATTTTTAGAATTATAATTTTTAGTGAATTCATCTTTTATTTCAACACTTTGAGAGGCTTTTGGGAATAGTGCTGAGTTGTTTTTGTTTTTTTGTTTTGTATAGTTTTTAGAACCTAAGGTTAGCAGCTGGGGGTGGGGTGGGGGATGCAAGGCTCTACAATTGAGGGGCAGTTTTCCCCCCTTGTCCCCCTGTAGATCTGCTCCTGTAAGGCCTAAAGATGTACCACGCATACACAATGACCCCAACTCCTCCTTGTCTTAAAGGGGTCATATAATCATATAATACCCACTTTTATTAGTCTTTGGTTCATTTATTTGTGTATTTGGATCCTAAAAGTTCAAAAAGTTTGAATTTGAACCCTCCAGGTGCTGAAAAGCTATCTTTATTTTCATTTTGGCAAAAATCAAGTGGATTTCTACAACCCATTTTAATTCCTGCTTAATTTGTTACATTTTATAAGTAGTTACATCATGACATTTGCACATATAAGGTCAAGACTTCCAATGAACATTTCTCTGAGTACGACATAATTGTTTGTCAGCAGCAGCAGTTGTAGTAAAAACTGAAAATATGTCCAAAATTCGAACCGATTATCTAAAATGTTCAGCTGTTGGTTGTATTAACGAACACAAGTGGCTGAACAGGACAGAAAGCACAGCCAACAACCTGGAGGAGGCGGGGCGTGAAGTGGCTCATTTGCATTTAAAGGGCCAGCGCTCAAAATGACCTTTCTGGTGTCATTACTCAGAAATAGGGTTGAAGATGGACCTGTGGAGTTGAATTAATGAAGAATTCAGACCCAAGCATAGCATTTACAGTTTATGTAGACCACAGGGACATGTTTTAAAATGCATAATTCTATTTAAAAAAGCTAAATATCACTCCTTTAAAGCACGTCTCAATACACATGTTACCATCTCAATGTATTGTACATTTTTACCAGATTTTGAGACAAGTGATGATTTCTTCACATTTCCATTCACAAGTATTGTGCTGGCATTAACATCTGGTTTTCATTGTTGTGAAAACCAGATCTTAAAAGAAAATTGTGTTTGAAGGAGAGATGCAATATATATTTAATAACATAACCTTGAACCTAAGCTACTGATTGAGGAGCTGATTGTCTTTAAAGGTAATATGACAAAAAATCTGAAGTTAGCTGACATCTTTTGACTCACTTCTGGGCTGGATCATATAGTTTAGATTTTTTTTTTCCTTTTTTTTTTTTTTTTTTTTTTAATTTTGTCTATCAATTTATTTAACTGTTTAATTTCTGTTTCCATCTAAAATGTCATTTCTTTTGTTTCTTGCATCAGTTGAATGCTGCAGTCTCTATTTGTTCACACAGGCAGACAGACATAATTAGTTGCTAAATGTCTTCCCATTTTTCGTGCTTGCACTGAGCTTTGGCTTTAAATAAATAAATAAATAAAATAACCTTTTTTGTGTTTCTTTTGAGTGTTTCCACTTGGGTTTTTAATACACAAATTGAAAATGCTAACACAAACAGCTGTATGGAAAAGCACCTACTGCTTCCAACACAGGTGCGGGTCACAAATCATATATTTTCTCACGTTCTGTTGCCACCAGATGACATTAATGTTAAGTCTGTCTGTGTTTGCTTCCTGTTCAACCATTTCCAGGACTCTATTTTGTGGATTTTGCCTGTGAAGTACAGCAATTAATCATGTTGGATAAATGACAATAGGCTACAGTGTTTATAAATTGTACCTGCAAAAATAGATAACCATATCATGTGTGAACAGGTGTTCATGTGTGTGACCACAAGGTGAAACTCACTCAAACTTAGATTTGCTCCAAGCCAGTCGTACAGCTTGGTTTTATATTAATGTTCTAAGACATAGTCACAACCATAGCCGATAGCAGGGGTGTTGAACTTGTTTTAGTTCAGGGGCCACATTCACCCCAAAGTGATCTCAAATGTGCCAGACCAGTAAAATAATAACAGTGAAAAAAGTTTAATTAAATTATGATAATGTTAACATCTACCAAGTCTCCTTAAAAATCTGAATAGGAAGAACTTGAAATGTCTTGAGAAAAATAAGCGCAATTTAAAAAATATTCTGCCTCAGTTTACCATTTACATGTGCGCATTATAAATTGATTTTTGATTTAATTTTGATTTAGTGATTTATTCCGAACATGCAATGACATTTAACATATAGGCAAAACATACATAATAATAATCATACAAATCTTAGACAGAAGAACAGCACAATAGTTCCATTTGCATGTCCAAAAAGGGGTGGGAAGAAGTGCAACTTACAGATCACAGTGGATCTACAAATACACATAAAATTTAATAACAGAATGTTGGTAAAATTGCATTTACTTCTCTTAAGACATTTCAGGTTCATATTTGTTCAGGTAATTCGAAATTTTTGTAAAAGGATAGTTTGTTAATGTAAACATTTTCATGTAATTTAACTTTTTTACACCAAAACAAAGAGAAAATGTGCAGTTGTCATTATTTAATGGATATTATAATATTTTACTGCTCTGACCCACTTGAGAACTAATTGGTCTGTATGCATCTGTATGTGGAACTTGAATTAAAATGATTTTGACATCACTGATTGTTAATTTCTCACAAATTTATCCCATGGGCCAGATTGGACCCTTTGGTGGGCTGGATTTGACCCCCAGGTCACATGTTTGGCACCTGTGGCCTATAGGCTTATGTTTGCTTTGTGAAACTGCAACTAATTATATAAGTTTTTTTTAGGTATTTTTTTCTAGAAAATTAATCAGGATTCAGTAACAGAATTGATAAAGCAGCATATTGACAAGCAGAGTTGATTTCACATTCTATATTTTCCACCATGTGTACCTGTTTTAATGATGTTCTTATTACTAATAGATTATTTGTCTTTTACACCACTCAAAGGAAAATACCACCTTGCAAAAGCTGAAGAACAAGGCATCTTTCCAAAAACAATGCCCTGATTATGATAAAAATTCACACATAAGTTTTTCTGTAAACAGTTTTCAGGGACTTGGTCTGTAGTTGCAGTGAAAAGGGTTCACAGTGATGTGCACATTATGCTGAATACCTAGGACATTGTTTCTGGAAGGACACATTCCTTTCAAGCTTTTCTAATGCTTTTAAAAGCTTTGAGCCACACAATCAAAGTTGAATTGTTCTCTCTCTTTTTATTAACACCAGAAATGTCAGACATACTCAAAAACAGCGCTGCATAGAAACACCTCTGTCTCATAAATCTTTGTTGCAGGACAAAAGAAAGACAAAGATTTTTTTTTTTCTTTTCCAGCATCTGATTATACCCAGCAAGCTTTTTTAACCAAGCACAATACCCAGAGTATAGCCTATCACCTTGTGAACTCTGATCAGGCTGTAGCAAATGGACATCAGCAGGCACCAGGAACAGATATCTGACCTGGCACCAGACGTAAACACACACAGGGAGGACAGTTGGATGGATCAATATGGCTGCTTGGAATAAGAAGTACTGGGCTTTTAATACAGATTGCGCTCCTAAATGGATGTGAGAGTCTGCTCGGATACCTCCCAGTGTTAGTCAGCTTAGTTGGAATCAGAGCCAAGAGTTTTCCATCGTTATCTCTCACTCATATTAAATCCTCAGCTCTGTGCTGCCCCTCAGGTGCATGAATATTTGGGGTAAAACAGACAAAATTAGCTCTGTTTACTAACATTATGCCAAATTTAATGAACAAACTGCGCCTAAAGGCAAAAATAACAACACTTGGTCACTGCTTACAAAATGTTAAAACAACACCCATTTATATATTTGCCTCAACATGTGAGTCTGCATTTAATTTGGCCGGTTTGGTATTTCTTTTTTCTTTCAGTCACTGCATTCCTGTTTTTCTCTGTGATCACTCTCTCTGTAGACGTTTGAGAACAAGAGAAAAGACAAACAATAATCAAAGTAGAATGAAAAGAGAGAGAGAAAAAAACAACCTGCAAATTTAACACAGGATGTATTGCAAACGTTTTAATGAGTCTACCCTTAATTAGTGCCACAGGAAATCGATGGTTACCCCAAATGCTTGTCATTAACAAATGAGCAGACAGCCAACCCGTGGGACCTGTGCTGAATAACTGTTTTTCGTCACGTGTTGCTGGAATGAGGACCAAAAGGAATGTGAAATTGTGTATGAGGTTGTGTTAGTGTGCACGCAGGTGAATGTATGTTGTGCAGGTTGCTGAGCGAAGCAGAGCATTGACATTTGTAATGGCTCGAGGTAAGAAGAGAATAGTTAATATACCTGGAATGTGGGAAGGCAAAGAAAGATCTATAATATAACGCATTTTACCTTGACTCATCATTTCTGTTTGAAACTTACATTCGATTAGGTCTTCCTGTTACTATTTCACTCCAAATGAAGGAGCAATGAATCCTTATTTTTAAATTTTACAGGCTACGTAAAATAGAAACTGGAGCCTATCTCAAACCTCTGGGAGTTTTCTTTGCTTTTAAGGGACCGGAAAAAAAGGGGGATCTGAAATAAAATGATAAAAACAAGGTAAATTGTACCAGTGGAAGTCAAGACTTGAATGTCTGGAGCAGGAGAAGGTGTGAGGAAAATACCAGAGAAATAAATTGTAACAGTTGACTTGTTGGGTGAATCTATTAGGCTGAATAAGGACATTACAGGCCCATGCTAGTTGTAAGATTACACTGGTCAACAACAAATTTATTGTTTAAGTTTTTTGAGCTGATTTAGGATAATTTTGGTGTGCTGAATCCAAAAATCACATTAATTTTGCTCAATGAGGTCAACTTTCTGAACTATGCTACATATTGGCTTTTTAACATTTTTGCTTACATTTATGGGCATTTTCACATCATATGATACAAAATTTTTTCATATTTCTTGCAATAAACGAGTTCTGAAGATTTTACTTTTGCCAATTTATGATTAATGTTTTTTTTTAATATTACAGGTGAATGAAATGGCTTCGACTAGAAGATCTTGCAAAAATGAGCCTGACGTATTCTGCTACATCTGCGGTGAATACACCATTGTACCTAACAGGAATCCTGTTAGAAAATGATTTTTTTTCTCTTAAAACCTATTTTGGGTGAGAACTATATAAAAAATCAACTGATAAAGTCACAAAAATGTAATCAATTTTGTGAGAAGATCAAATTTTTCAAAATCAAATTAGCAAAAAAACCTGACCTGATTGAGAAAAACAGATGTCATTTTTGGATTTAGCGGGGCAAAATGGTCCTAATTCAGTTGAAAAAACCTAGACAACTTGCAAAAAGCATTTTTTTTGTAACCCAGTGTTATCAACCCATTAAAGGAGCTGTATGTAAGAATAATGTTCCAAGTAATCATAAAATAACCTTGAATGTCACCAGACATTAAGGAATCATGTTCATTTCAAATACTGACATCACTGACAGTAGTAGTCCAGCCACAATATTCACATTTGAAAAGTTAAGTGTCAGCCCACAAGTAATGTTTATGTTGTCATTTTGTGTTTTGGTCTGATGCTCCGCCCATCACTTATCTGCCAATCACCAAGTCAGTAGCATCTCAGCATCCAGGTTGCCAGTTCCCACTGAGCTGCAGCTGGAACATTTCTGATCACAAATGTCTGATGTTACTAAACCTAAAAGACCTCATTATGATTCCCAAATAAGTTGTGGCAAAGTGAGAAACAAAACAACGATATGTATGAGATGCTTTTGAAAGATGGAGATGGCTAAAAGTGGAGAAGAATCTGAAGACCGACACCAGCTCTCACCAGGATACCAAACTCTGCAGTATTTTGAATGTGATTGCAGTACCAGTTTTGGCCACAAACCTACAGATGACCCCTTTAAACGAGTGATATTTTGCTTTTTTAAATTGCATTATGCATTTTAAAACATTTCCCTGTGGTCTACATAAACTGTAAATGCTCTGCTTGGGTCTGAATTCTTCATTAATTCAACTCCACAGGTCCATCTTCAACCTTATTTCTGAGTAATGACACCAGAAAGGTCGTTTTGAGCACTGGCCCTTTAAATGCAAATGAGCCACCTCATGCCCCACCCCCTCCAGATTGTTGACTGTGCGCTCTGTTCAACCAACAGCTGAACATTTTAGGTAATCGGTTCGAAGTTTGGACATATTCTCAGTATGGACTACAACCGCTGCTGCTGACAAACAATTACGGCGTATTCAGAGAAATGTTCATTGGAAGTCTTGAATATGTGCAAATGTCATGACGTAACTACTTATAGACGTAACAAATCAAGCATGGATTAAAACAGGTTGTAGAAATCCACTCGATTTTTGCTGGAATTAATATAAATATAGCTTTGCAGCACCTGGAGGGTTCAAATTCAAACTTTTTAAACTATTAGGGTCCAAATACACAAATAAATGTACCAAAGACAAAGGTTATAATCGTTAACGAAAACAAACGAAATGACAAAAACTAAAATTGAAAAAACATTTTCGTTAACTGAAATAAATAAAAACTCTAATTAAAAGGAAAAAAAAATGATAACTAACTGAAACTGTATTGTGTGGTTACAAAACTAACTAAAACATATAAAAATTATGTATAAAATTCCCTTCGTTTTCGTCTTTGTCAATGTCGGATTGATATCAAATTGAGTTATTTCGCTCCAGCAATTTTAGCTAGCAGCACCATACAACACTTCACAGTCTGTCATGTCTGGTCACTGGTGGTTTCCAGTCGTCTTCTGGTCCTCACTCTACCTGGAACATACAGACTAAAGCTGGGACACAGCAGCACAGTCCTGTCTGGGGTTTACTTTAGTGATGAGTGGGGTCGGGTTTTTTTTTTTTTTTTTTTCTCACTGTTTGTGTGTGTGAGTGACAGAGTGGAGCTAAATGACAGCGTCAGACAGGACTAGCATCCAGGTAAAGACTGGAGAGTTTATCACCATGAAAAGGCCTTCCAAGGCCTGAACTGCACAGTTTAGAAGAGGAGAGAAGATGAGGATGAAAACTAATGCAATTACAGAGGTATGGAACCTGTTAGAATGTTAAAAAACGTTTGATGTTACTAGCAACAGCTAGCTGAACTGAAATGAAGCAAAGTTGGCTAATAATGGAACTGTAGGTGATTAAGATATGAGATATCTGCTAAGGTGTGGTTTACTGATGAGGAACTGGGTTATATATGTTTATATATGTTTCTATCTGGTTTAACTGCTGGTTAGCTGGTTTATATATGTTTCTATCTGGTTTAACTGCTGGCTGCTTTGTGCATCTCCTCTCACGCTTTGCACATCTTCGCATTATTTTCACGTAAGTTATGTTGTGTATGGGTCACACACACACCCCCAACCTGCTCTAGGGAATTTATACATCATAATGAACATGTGTTTGTGTCTCTGCTCAGTCAATGAGCTGCCCTAGCCCGACCCCCAAATAAAGTGTCCAGAGTAACCCGCTGATTCGCGCCTCACTAATTTCTTTGAATAGGATGGTGAGGAAGATAAAATATATGAAATAACTAAAACTAATACTAAAACTAAACTAAAACTAAGCATTCAGAAAAAAACGATAACTAATAAAAACTAGCAAACATGCTCTAAAAACTAATTAAAACTAACTGAATTAGAGAAAAAAAAGTCAAAACTAAATAAAACTAAACTATAATTAAAGATCCAAAAGTATTATAACCTTGCCAAAGACTAATAACAGTGGGTTTAGCAAAATATGACCCCTCTAACATCCAAAGTTACTTAGCTGCTTTCAGATTCCTGTTATAGAGGGGATGGTTTTTGTTGGGCGATAAGCATTTCTTCAATGTCAACATATATTTGCAACTTTTTTTTCATCTATACATATATCAGGGTGCTTGCACAGGTCTTGAAAGTCTTTGAAGCACTGTTTTCTAGACCTTGAAAAGTCTGGAATTTTGTGTGAAAATCATAATAGGGTAAAAAAACAAAAAAAGTTTCTCTTATGTTCAAATTTTAGAGCATCCTCAAAAGCACATAATCTTGTAAGATAAGAAATACAAGAGGAAAGCATAAAAAACTTGATATGATTTCACTAACCAGTCAGTAGTAGAATGATTCTAGTGAAACTTGTTTGTGTGATATCGATGTACTTTTGTGATTTTCATATGTTTTGAAAACATTTCTGTCAATAAAATATAATTTACTACGAATCCATTCATGCATTTATTAAAATGAACTTTTCTACTACACACAACAGGTACAAAAAAGTAAGCCCATAAGTATAAAAGTACATAGAGTCAAGGTCTTTAGGAAAAAAAATAGCAGTGTTGAAAAAGTCTGGAGTTTTTATTTGGATAAAGAGCAAGCACCCTGATATTTTTCCCTGTATGTACATATTGCTCATTTATTTTTTGTGTTAAAATTCATCAGTAAAACTTGAATGCTACATATATTGTCCCAGCCTTTACTAACTATGCACCAAAGTTATGGAATACAATTCCAAAAGACATTAGAGAAGCCAGTTCACTGAATATATTTAAAACCAAATTAAAAACATTTTTATTCTCATTAGCCTTTGAAAGGAGATAAAAATGGGGTCACAATTCAGGAACCAGGAATGTGCGGTTTTTTATTTTTATTTTATTTTATTGTATTTCTGTTTTTATTTTTTTATTTTATTGTATTTCAAATTTCATCTTATTTCTTGCACTTCAAAAATTCTATGCATAATCAAATATTTTAATGTGCGCTGCTTTTATTTTTATTTTATTGTATTTCTCTCAAATTTTATCTTATTTCTTGCACTTCAAAAATTCTATGCATAATCAAATATTTTAAAGTGCGCTGTTTTTATATTTATTTTTATTTTATTGTATTTCTAATCAAATCTTAATGTATTTTAATATTGTATTTTTTTTTCAATCAATGTGAAGCATTTTGGGCTACAATTTCTGTATGAAAGGTGCTATACAAATAAAGTTTATTATTATTATTATTATTATTACCTTCCAATGTGACCTATGAGGACAGTTCCAGTTATGGGGCCATCACAGTGGATATATTGGAGTGGCTCATCATAGTCTAATTCATCCCCCTAAACTTTTATAAAGAAAAATGAAATGAAAAATAAAAATACGTCTATATGTCTCACAATAACACTAATGGCATCTGTTGTTATGTTTTGCCCAAAGGCTTTGGCAATGTATCTGCATAAAGTCAAATTTTGTGAGAAAATCTGCAGATCTTTTCTACCAATAAATCAAATTTTTATATATATATATATATATATATATATATATATATTTATTTATATTTATATACAGTACACCCTAATGTAGTGGTTTGAACCTTTGCTAACCACAACGCTGACTTATGACACATTAGCATTTAGAAGCCAGACCAGCTGCTCACAGACTTTTTGTAGTTCTTCACTATCTGAAACTGCCATTTTATCACTCATTATATCATCAACAGAAGCAAAACAAGCAATTAAATAAACTACTGGTTACTCTGCAGACTAACTGAACATTTTACTGTGGCCAGATGGTAAAGAATCACTATATAATGGTTTAATTGTACCCGCTAGCCTGACAATGTTAATGCAACATTAAAACAACCAATAATGTAATGTTGTCTGTGTTAATACTGGTGCTCAGTGCATTTGAAAGGAATATTGTTGCATCAGGAAAATTTGGATAATGCTATGATTATGACCCAATCTGTACAATCTCTACAGTACGAAACATGTTACACCATCATGGAAATGAAGTCCCATCTTTACACGACGTCAAAATGACTTGTTTTGATATTTAAATACTTTTTCCCATGAGCACTTGAATTAAAACGTTAGACACTTTAGTTTGTCTTAAAGCTATTGTCACTTTCTAATTTAGATGTCACATTTTCATTCACTTCTGTATTTCACATGGTTTCTCAACCAAGTTATCATCCACTTTCTCAGTCATTCAGTTAAGGAATTATTCTCTGCAATTCACTTTATCGCTCATATACTAATGATATTCTCTCAAATCTTTATTTAAGTCTTTTAAACACTTAACACACAGATGTGGCCACTAGTGTTAGACAACCACTTGATTAAAATGACATTTCATGTATTGTATTGTAATGTTGTTACAGCTTGCAATATTTGATTGAGCATTTCTGGGGTTTTTTTTCCCCTTTTTCTTTAAATTTTTGTAAAAAAAAAAAAAAAGACAAAAGCCATGTTTTTTCAACATAGTCAAACATGTCTGTCAAAGAGCAATAGATCAGTCAGTGAACCAATAGCTTACAGAATGATGAGACAAACAAACTGTTTATACAAAACAGATATGGACCACTGACTCAACTACAGGCTTTGCTTCTTTATAATATGATTGCACTGTTAAGTCATTTTATTTATTTATTATCTATGACTGTTTTTTTTTTTTTTCTTTGTAAGTGAGATATGAAGAAAGTAGAAAGTTAGTTGTGGTACAAAATGTTATTTACAGTCGGAGTACAAAAAAAACATTTTAAAATTAGGAGGTAGAACATTTAAAATCATACTCAGGGATTTAAACAAAAACAAAAACAATGTTGTGGGACACCTGAATTCGATGTGTCTGAATACTTATGCCTATATAGTGAGGAGAAATCAAAAATGGAAAAACAGAAGACATGGAATAACTGAAGAAAAGTGAAGAAACATGATAGCAGTAGTTCCTGTACCAAGACACCAAAACACCAACTGGCGTACAAAAACTGTCCGGAGCTGGCCTTGAAGGAGCAGAAATCATGTAAATGGTGGGGCATAAATGTGTCATCCCTGAAATCTACCTGCAATCTCAACTTCAGTGACTAAAGATTTTCCCTCTGGCAACAACAAAATAAAACACACTTGTCCAGAGTCAAACAATCCTGTACTAGTAAGACATGGTGCTAATATAATTGAATACTACTGCTCCATCTGACAAGAGAATGGTGCTATAAATGTTAATAATCATCCTATTCTTTAAAAACTCTTTCCACTGCATCTGTGTTACTTGGGAACCATTGTGGTAAATGTTGCAGAAATACTCTTACTGTATGTGGGGGAAGGATTATTTATTCTCAATATATTATTTCCAGTATTTTATTGTGTATGTGTCCTGCTGTGCACTGGACACATGTCTAGGATGGACACTCTTTTGTCTGATAGTAACTGGGATAGTCTCTGCTACCCCCACAACACTCCAGAGCAGGGGTCGGCAACCCGCGGCTCCGGAGCCGCATGCGGTTCTTTCATCCTTTTGTTGCGGCTCTGCGTGGCTTGGGAAAATAAATTATAAGTGTCTGATTGAACTGTATGTTATTTGTCTCAAAAACGTGTATCATGTCTTCTTATTAAGTCAAAGTTTTTAACTTCTTTCATCAGACCTTGTGCAATTTCGGTGATCAGCATTCACCTTCTTCAGAGACGTCTGACAGCACTTGACGTGTCAGCCGGCAGCCGGCATGCGCGGAATGCCCTGCGACACCAAAACTGCACAATATCTGAACAAAGTATTTTATTTGTGTTTGTTCGTTAGTTTAATTGTAGTTGTAAATTGTAAGATTATTGTGATCTCGAAATATTAAAATAAAATTATATATATATATATATATATATATATATATATATATATATATATATATATGTTGTATTATTTTTCGTAGCTCAAAATATGCGTCACACTCTCCGACAGCCCGCCAAAACGCCGTACATTTGTCAAGACTTTCAACTCCAGGTAGGCCGAGTATGGAGAAATCTAAGAAAAGAAAAATATCTGAAGAAAATAGAACATTTAATGATGCCGGGTGCCATGCATGACCAAGGTGCCGCGGCACCTCGGGGCCAACGCTAGGTGCCGTGGCACTGCAGTACTATGGCACAGTGCCGGGTGCCGTTGCACCGTAGTGCCACTGCTCGGTGTCAGGTGCCATGGCACCACGGTGCCACAACTGGGTGCCACCGGTGCCGCGGCACCACCGGCACCTCGAGCCGAGGCACCACTGTGGTGCCACGGTACCTGGCACCGAGCCATGGTACGGCGGTGCAACGGCACCGCGGCAGGCACCACCGAGGTGCGCCGCGGCAGGCACCAAGCCGTGGTACCGGTAAAAATCGTTGCATAAGCCGCGTCGGAGTATCAGCCACAGTGTTTAAAGTGTGGGAAAAAAGTAGTGGCTTAGGAATTTACGGTATATATAGGCTAACATCTTCATTTCAGATATCAAAAAGTGTTTGTGGCTCCCAGTGTTGTCTTTTCCGTGGAAACCGGGTCTAAATGGCTCTTTGAGTGTTAAAGGTTGCCGACCCCTGCTCCAGAGGATGAAATAATTTTCAAAATTAATGAATCTTGTGTGTGTTTATTTCAAGAAAATTTACCAGGTATATTTAATAATTAGTGTATTTTCTAGAAACAATAAGCCAGGCAAAGCACAGATTTACAACCAAAGGACTTCACATGGTGCCACTGATCTAAAATCACTCTAAATTGGGGTTTATTGTAGAGGCCGACTGATACTGGTTTATCTAAGGCCAATGCCAATTTTTTTAAAATTTGCTCAGCTGATGGCCAATATCTACAGCTGATTTTTGAGGCCGATATTTAAGGCTGATTTTTTTTCCAGTACATTGACAGTAAAATACAATTGAAACACTTAGATAATTAAGATTTTTATGCAGCAACGTAAATTAAATTATTAACCCATAAAGACCCAGTGATACTTTTGTGGCAGTTCTCAGATTAATTTTCCCCTATATTTAACCTTTCTTCAGTGATTTATCGCCATTTGTTACAATTTTATCCTCTGTTTTTTTGCATTTTTTCAGTGAAATCAGATATTTTCCTTGTATTTAATTTACTGATCATGTAGATGTTTATAAAACCGCAGAGTAAAGTTGAGGGTTATACCAGAAACAGAGAAAACTGAAGAAAAAGTGACTTTTTCAGTGAAGGTATCAAGCAATGAAAGTAAAAAGACGTGTCTCCATTCACTGTCACTAATCCAACTCCAGGGGTTTTACTGGTGAATCAGTGTTGTAGAAGATGATGGCTTTTCCATGGTAACCACAGAGCCTTTGAATGTCCAAATGGGTCATATCTGATGACTATGAAAAGATGATAAACTAATTTTATACCAACTATTTTAACATATTAATATGTTTAGTGTTTAAAAAGTTACTAAACATTTTAGATCAGTAGATGATTTTGGTTGCCAGTGGCTGTTTGGGTCTTTATGGGTTAATACATGCACACATGGTACTCTTTTAACATTTATTGAACTTCAAGTGCTGCCCACACAAGTGCCTGAGCAAATATAACATTTTTACTACTGATCAATTATCAGCTTTAAAAAAAAAAAAAATTAAGGACCAATGGCTGATATTGCAAAAAAAAAAAAAAATCAATATATCAGCCAGCCGATGTATCAGTCTACCTCTAGTTTATTGTGTTAGTAACAATATTAATTTACCCAGAAGTGAGGAATAGGTCATGGAACACTTACATATCCAGTTTAATAATTAAATCCTATAGCATGAAAATATCTTTTTTCTGTCCTGCGTGCATCTGAGCTCTGGAGAGTGTGAAAATCACCATAACTTTTGATTTTGAGTGTATTAAACTAGCAAAAAAAAAAATGCATTAGGTTATAGGAGGGCTTTGAAGATTGAAGTTTGTATTTAATGACCATGAAAAGATGACAAACTGCATTTTACACCAAAATATTTCAATGTATTAATTGGTTTAGTGGTTAAGAGATTACTAAACATTTTAAATCAGTAGAAGATTTTGGTTACCAGTGGCTGTTTGGGTCTTTATGGGTTAATACACATACACATAGTACTCTTTAAATATTTATTGAACTTCAACTGCTGCCCACAAAGGTGTCTGATCAGATCTCTTATAACATTTTTACTACTGATCAAATATTCGCTTTCAAAAAAAAAAAATTAAGGCTGATGACTTCGAGTTTATTTATTTGTCATTGTAAAAACAAGTTACAATGAAATTTAGGGTTGCTCTCCTTCAGTGTAGGCACAATGTATAAAAGTATACATATATATATATATATATATATATATATATATATATATATATATATATATATATACAACTGATTATGAAATGGCCGATATTGAAAAAAATCAATAATTGTGTTAGTAACAATATTAATTTACTGAGAAGTGAGGAATAGGTCATGGAACACTTACATATCCAGTTAAATAATTAAATCCTGTAGCATGAAAAGACCTTTTTTTTTGTCCTGCGTGCATTTGAGCTCTGGAGAGTGTGAAAATCACCATAACTTTTGATTTTGGGCGTATTAAACTAGCAAAAAAAAAAAAAATTGCATTAGGTTATAGGAGGGCTTTGAAGATTAAAGTTAACTGTCATCTCATTCGACATTACAGTAGGTACTTTCATGCTTAGAGACAGCATAATTTATTTTCATCGGGATCTGTCAGCCCCAGTTGCAGGCGGGCTATGGCCTCTGTTTGTGATGGCTTTGACTCGCTCACTGCTTGATTGGAACACACGAGTTTTTAAAAGGGGACAAGCCCTCTGACTTTGATGGATTTCCGGGCAATATTAGTCAGCGAGCATGTATCCCCCTAAGCTGTGGTGGAACTGATCGAGGTTGACCAAATAATCTGCCAATTCCCTCCCAAGAAATGCAGAGACGACAAAAAAATGACTAAGTCTCTCAAGCCCTCATCCCCGAGAGCTGGATCAGCAGTTGTGTCAAAAACTCCCGTTAAGAGCACAAGATTTGAACTTTAGAGAAGGTAGGGGGAGAACTTACAATTTCATGGTTTCACTTTTTAATTCATGTTTAATCACACAATTGGGATCACAGAGAGAGTGTGGTGTTATGTGAAAGTATTAAAAGAATCATGGGAAAATGTCGGACTATCGGTTGTTTTTATGCAGTTTGAATCATCTCGTCGCTCAGTTTATGTTGTTGTTTTTTTCCAGGAAATGAGTCAATACTTTAGAACTTTTAAATATTTGTCTGTTTGTAAGTTGTGTCATGGGCTGGCCTTGAAACTCCCACCGCTCTCTTATTCATCTCTCCTCATAAAGCCTCAGGTTTCTGAGCCCCATAAGTGCTGGAATAGACTGTGTCAGTGTTTTTTTTTTTTTTTCAGGCGCTATAGTCAATATGGTTTATGAAGTTGAGGTCTCCCCGGGTCACATGAGAGCAGGACATGAAAGCTGAGCACTCGGCCTCCACTTCACAAACAAGCTGTCCCTACTTCAAACGGGTGGCAAAGCTGCCCCACATTTCTTCTCTATTCACTTCCAATAGCCAACACAGCTAATGGCCGCCGGCTCTCTCCATCTCCCCTCTCCACCTGGCAACAACAGCGTGCTCGCAGCCATGGCCAAAGGTAACTTGAACTGTGACTGGACTTGGCACGGTGTTGGACATTAAATGCAGCATTGTCGCTATTCGTTATAAATAAGGGACATCATTTATTTAATTATTTATTTATTTTTGATCAGTGTTTTTCTTAAAGTACACTGACTTTAATTAATGTTAATGGGTATTATACATCAATGACATTCAAGTGAAGTAAAATCAATTCACTCAAATTCACAAATCACAAGTTGGCACGTGTACAGTATTTAACACCCTCTATCCTTAGATCCTATAGCAGTGTTTTTCAATCTTGGGGTCGGTATCCCACATGGGATCGCATGGAATTCAAATGGGGTCACCTGAAATTTCCAGTAATTGAAAAAACAACAACAAAAAAAAAAAACCTGTCTAATAAAAAATATATGGTGAGTTGAGAGAGACAATCCCAATACATAAAAGACATGACAAACTGTGAAGCTGAAACTGAACCACTGTGGTACCGTTTATCTTTCAAATGTTCATTGTGGTCGGTTTCAGATGCTGCAGCTCTTTCATAATTCATAGTTTGAGTTATTGTTTGTTCAGTATCGTCAGCCTGTAAATCCAAGCTGGGCTGACTGTATATATCCTGACCAAGGAAAATAAAATTCTCACTTTGTGCAGTAATCTACACCTGGCTTTTCTGCCTCCGTCCATAATAATATACATTATATCGACTAAATGTCCTCTAAAATTACCGATTATTTCCAACATAGTATAGCAAACTATTACATGATCAAACCAAATTAATTTTAGCCAAAAAAAAAGGCTCTGTTTTGAATGTCTGGAGTCGCTAGAAATTTGTGATGTTAAAATGGGGTCACAAGTCAAAAAAGGTTGGGAACCACTGCCCTATAGGCTCAAACAAAAGACCCCCCCCACACACACACACACACACACACACACACACCGGGAAACAAACAAACCCTTAAAGACAAAAAAAAAAAAAAAAAAAAAAAAAGGGAAACTTTTGGGATTCCTCTTCTAGGATGACACACCCCAAATGACAAAAAAAAAATTAGGAGCAAAAATGTAAAAATAAGACCGCTGCTCATTTTTCACCATTTTTATTGGTCAGAAATAATCAGCAAAAACTTTGATAACCGCTTTACGGTTCAGCAGTTTCTTTAATTAAACACAGCTCTTCATTGTAAACTAAACATGTTTAGTTTGCACTGAATAAAACTGGAGACCAATACTGAAATGCAGAAATAACTGACCACGGTAAATAGTGCATAAACTGCTGAAAACTATTCTTGACACTGCATTGTATTTGCATTAATTCACTGAAAGAATAACAGTAAATTAAACATCAGAATGATAGGAAGAGAAATAATTACTACACAAAATTATAATCGTGAAAGATATTAATAAATTGCAGTCCTGCATGTGTAGTAATAATATTTAAGTGACAAGTGAAACAGTTTCTCTTTAACTATAAGACAATTCATATTTTTTAAAATTAAATTTCACTATAGACTTTAAATAAATATGGTAAAACAAACTACTTTTTTTATCCTGCATCCTTCTGATTTTCATGCTGGGCTCATTTCCACACATAGTTTAAATACACATGTATGTAAACATAATTTGCATGCATGTGTACACAGCCCCCCCACCCCCCGTCTGTCTGCCATCCCAATCATCTAATCTGGCCCCCACCACTCAACTCCCCCACTTCAGCCGAGTGCACCAGGCCCCTCTCCCTTTCCCTCCACATGCACCGTGCCGCCAATTTGACTGGAACAGCGAGTGCAGGCCGGGCAGCCTTCCAGGAGCCTTTCTAAAGCAGCTGAATATTCATCTTCATTAGGGGTATCACCACCCCCGCTCCGTCCAGGGCTGGGTCCTTTTAACAAGGAGCAAGTGATCCAAAAGGAAGGAGGGGGTCAGACTCCAAGGGGTAGGTGGGAGGTGAAGATAAGTTTTTTTTCTTCTTCTCTGTATTTCTTCTTTTTCTTCTCATTTCTCTTTTTTTTTTCTGCCACACTTGCGTAGGCAGGTTGCCCCTGTCAACATGTTTATAACGCTTCCCTAGTCATGTTTGTTTTAACACAGTGGGGAAAAAAACCTGAACAAAGATGGCTGCAAGTAGTTTGAGAGCTGGAACCATTGATTTGTGACTGCCTGTTGAACTCCTACAACACAACACTGTAACACCAAAAGCTGATATTGTCATTATTTTACCTAGGAATAGAAACTGTTTGTTATATACCATTGCTAAAATCAAATGGCTCCACTTTAAGTCTGCGCACCATAAAAAAGGAAATGTTTTGAATCCTTGTTTGGCATATTTTCACAATCTTTGAAAACAATGTTGCTTTGTTTTATTTTTTTCTCTTGCTTTTTTGTTTTTATTTTTGCTGGAAAACATTCTGAAATGAATTACAAGGAAAGCAAAACAATATTTAACTTTTCAGTACTCATTTGTTAGCGTTAGAATGTTAGTTAGTTAAAACCATAGACTATAAGAGGTTGATGGAGCTGCTGTGATGTCACCCTTTGGGGTTTTTGACACCCTGACCATATTTGGACAAAGGGGAGGGGTCAAAGAGGGAGATCTCCAAGTGGTCTTAGGTGATGTAGGCCTAACGCTAACTGGCTTAGGCCACGTCCACATGAAACCGCACCTTTTCCTATCCGATCTTTTTCTTTGTCATTTTCAGGAAATATCTGCATCCGCACGAAACAATTGAAAACAACTGAAAACGATGAAGTACAAATGCCAGGCCTGTATGTGGCGTTGTAATGCCCCTGCAAAAAATGGATAAGAAGACATGGAGCATGCGCATAAAGCTTGCGCTGTATACAAACCATAGACTACCGAAGAAGAAGAACAACAACAACAACTCTCCGCGGTAGATCCAAGAGCATGTAGTGAATATTGTTAGCTATAGTTGTTTGTTGCTCATTGTAATGAAAGAGTAGCCAAAGTTTTGTTTTGTTCAAAGCATTTTTATTACATATTGAGTCATCCAGAAAAGCATAATACAGTCATTGTTTTTGCACCATCAAAAAGATGATAATTAACAATAATAAATGAATAGATAATAAGGAACAAAGATATTAGTCACAGACTCATATTTGTGAAGAATAATTAAAGAATAATTACAGTATTGCTCCTATACTACTCTAAAAAGTCACAGTAACCACATATGTTTCTCTACTGATGAAGCTTGTCTCCCAGTAAACTCATGGACACCAGTACTGATAAGATTCAGGGTCAGTTCTGCTCACTGAAGATGTTGTGGCTACAGAAGTTGAGACCTTCCATTCCAATAGATACACGTGTAAAACAACAGTCATGACATTTTGCGTAGCACATCCCAGTAACAAGACATGGACTGACGGTTAGCAAGCCATGTCAATAAGTGAGGCCCATTCAGAAGATGGAGTCAGATGACATTACGAAGTCCAACCCACTGTTCGGGGTGGAGTCACCCAAGAAGATAACTGTCCATCACATCCGGGATTTGGGGCTCTTTGACTTGTGTTCTTGCGGGAGCTCTTGTCCAGAAAGACCAGCACTGGCTTTTATATTTCACATGATCAGAATAAATTCTTAAACTGAGACCAAGTGCATCCTGAACTCGTCTTTGGAGCTTCCAATCAATGAACACAAAAAATCCTAACATTTATAAGAGAAGATTTTGATTCAATATTTCCAATAAGCTCAGTAGCTGTTGTAGGACGAGCAGTACCCTATAATCCGCCATTGTTGTTGTTGTGAAGTGGGGTCTTGCTTCCGGGTGAAAGGTTAGAGAGGTGGGGCTATGACATCATCGTTTTAGAAAAGTTGTGGTTTTGTCGAACAGACGAAAATGCGAAACCAGCATTTTCAAATTTATCCACTCTGAGACCTGGTTTCAAATAGTTGCGGTTTCAGTGAATGAAAATGTCGGTTTTGTGTGGACGGAAGGCCTATCCGATACAAAACTGTTGCAGATACAACCAAAACCGACTTTGTATGGACAGGGCCTTAGTGACCTGATGAAACAATAAACTCATAAAGACATTTTACGGTCTTTTCAGTGTAACATATTCACCACAGCTACAGTTAAGCTGTACAAAATTCTGATTTGGCAGGTAAGCAAGCTGTCACATACTGTACACCTGTCACTCTAGTATACTCATTAGAGGCTAAAAAATACATATAAGGTTGCACTATTTTACGTCTCTTACGTAATCTACTGAAATGTCCTTCAAAATATGCTCCAACTATGCATCTGTTTCTGGCAGGTCTGACACATGTGATTTATGTATGTCTTAAAATAATCTCGTGTCGCTGAATGTGCTTGAGACTTGCAGAACTAATACCAATGCTCTGTTTGGTTTCACGGCACCTCCAAGCTCCAGAAGAGGTTGTGCACATTTGTACATTTACACACACGGTGCAACAACTGCAACATCCTTGACAGTAGATCAGTCCTGATAAGACTGGGACTGAGGGTAATAAGGTGAAATGTTTGTTCTAATCTTGCTCTGATTTCCAGCTATGCTTTTTAGATATAACCATCTGAAACTCTAAGATAATATGCATACTGACATGTTACTTCTAACAATAAAACATTTTGGGTTTCATTAGAAACACTGGAGATAAAATAATACTCCATCTTCTCCCATCTACTGTAAACCCATGTCTGTGAGTTCAAGGTTTTATATCACGTAGCAACAACACAAGGCACACTCAGAACTCAATACAATTAAGGCAATTACTGATACAAAGGAGAGAGGAAACTGCATTTATTTTCACTGACAACACTGTTCTACAATTTCTTAGAAAATATCTGCTTCAGACATTAAGTGTACTAAATCTTACATACTTTAATAAGATGAATCCGAAAATAAACTACAAAAGTGCTGGTTAGCTCATGTTTTCAATATATATGATGGTGTGTTATTACACATATGTTTGTTAGTTTATTAGTTTTGATCCCCATTAGCTGCTGCACACCACAGCAGCTACTCTTCCTGGGGTCATTAACAACATAAAAACAAAGCAGCACAATTTCCCACAAGTCGCTCAACAAACAGAATGTACATACACGTATGCATTTCACAGCAAGACACACAATGCAAAACAATTACAATAACAGTAATAGTACCACCACCAACAACAACAACAACTACAAGAAAAGAAAAGAATGAATAAATAAATAAATAAATAAATGCATACATACATACATACATACATACATACATACATACATACATACATAAAATAAATAAAACCCAAAAAACAAAAACAGCTCCACAACAAACAAAAGATAGATAGATAGATAGATAGATAGATAGATAGATAGATAGATAGATAGATAGATAGATAGATAGATAGATAGATAGATAGATAGATAGATAGATAGATAGATAGATAGATAGATAGATAGATAGATAGATAGATAGATACTTTATTGATCCTTTGCAGGAAACTGTTACAACAGCAGCAGTACAAACAGTACAAGCAAAAAACACACTGACCCATCACAAAAGACACCCACATACAACCAACAATGGCACGAAGAAGTGTTTAAAAACAGAATAAAAGATATATAAACACACACACACACACACACATACATATATACATACATATATACATATATATATATATATATATATATATATATATATATGTGTGTGTGTGTGTGTGTGTGTGTGTGTGTGTGTGTGTACAATAAAATAAATGTAAATAATACAATAAAACAAAACACCTATAGTATGCACAGCATACAATAATTTATCGCACAGCGATATTGTAAAGTCTAACGGCAGCCGGCAGGAAGGACCTTCTACTGCATTCAGTCCTGGACCGAGGGGGAATCAGTCTATGGCTGAAGGTGCTCTCCCTGAACGCCTCAAGATGGTGAAGTGGGTTAGATACGTTCCTCAAAATAGAGTCCAGTTTCCTGAGCATTCTCACCCCAGCCACCTGCTGAACTGTGTCCAGTCCTGTCCCGATGATGGAGCTCGCTTTCTTAATCAGTTTGTTCAGTCTGTTTCTGTCAGAAATGCGAGCTCCCTCCCCCCAACACACCACACCAAAAAACAGTACACCAGCCACCAGAGTCTGGTAGAAGCTGCACAGAAGAGGCTTGGAGATGTTGAAAGACTTTAATCTCCGTAGGAAATAAAGTCTACTTTGCCCCTTCTTGTGCAGAGTCTCCATATGGCAGGACCAGTCCAACTTGTTGTCCAGTTGGACTCACAGGTACCTGTAACTGGAGACAGCTTCTACCTCTGTGTCATGGATGGTGACTGGCACCAGTTTGGACCTCTTCCTCCTAAAATCCAAAACCATTTCCTTGGTCTTGGAAATGTTCAGTTGGAGATGGTTGAAAGGAAAAGAAAAGAAAAACAGACCATCTACATGACATTCCTAAAGGATGTGCAATAGCTCAGACAGTTTTTCTTGGGTAAATATGACATTTACACAATGGATTCATAAATGTTCCATAGAAAGAACCTGAAAAGTGAATGTATTTTAATGTGCAGACACTGTTTTGAGTTAGATCTGGTAGCTCTGAGACAAACATTCCTTTTAAATAAAACCCATTCTCTCATTATTTCTCAAAATTTCACATTTTGGCCCAAGATTGTATCTTAGGAACAACAACTAACTGCCACTTTTGACTTAATTTTTCTTTATTAGTGACTCAAATTTTGGTAATAGTGGATTAGATTTATATAGTGCTTTTCTATGAACGCATACTCAAAGCGCATACAGTGGATCCATTATTCATTCACTCTCACATTCTCCCTCTGGTGGTGGTAAACTACATATGTAGGCACAGCTGCCCTGGGGCAGGCTGACGGAAGCATGGCTGCCAATTTGCCCCTCCAACCGCCACCAAACATTCATGCACATTCATGTACCATTGGGAATAGCTCTCTAGGACAGAGCGGGATTTGAACCTCCAACCCTTCAGTTATTGGACAACCCACTCTACTTCCTGAGTCACAGCCACTCAGTTTAACTACTTTTATTCTGGTAGCATTTTACTTGTACACCACTGCAATCCATGGATTTTTTCCTCTCATAGTCCCTATCTGTGAATCAGCTGACATTTCTTCTCCTTGTTTATGATCAGAAAAAGGCTCTACTTTTGTTTTTATACAGTTTGACAAAAAGAAAAAAAAATGATAATGACAATAAGATGAGTGCTTTTCTGCAGGGATTACATCAAGAGTTGGATCATTTTTAGTCCTGAGTATGCCTAACTCGTCCTCAAAACAGCCAGAAGCAATGCGCTATGCTTCAACCTCATTGGAGGCAATTACAAAGAAAGAGAAACATCCTGCTGAAATATCTCATGTCACCTTTTAAAAGTACTATGGCATATAGCAAAAGATGTTGAATAATGTAAGCAGTGAAATAAAGTGTGTATTTTCTATTCTAGGAGGCAAAAGGAGTTGAAAAGTGAACAAGCAGAGTAGGTGTCTTTAGTTTATGCTAGATCTCAGGGTGTCTCATGGACCTCAGGGCAATGATACATGAACACGGAGAGCTCCATGCAACCTTCCCAGAGTCAGGGCTATTTCTTAGTTGTTGCAGTATGTGTATACATTTTACTCCTCTGTCAGGACGAATGGAGACTTGTGCAAAACACATGGCTTCAGACCCAAGACATTTTCTGCCAATTACATCATTTATTTCTCCCAGTTCATAGTCTAAAAGGGATTTGCCATTTTTTGCTGCTATTCCCTGATGCCTGTCAGACTGTGCATTGAGTCTCTGCCTAAACCCAACCAGTAGAGCACTAAAATATACATTAGAGCTTTGTTTAGGATTTGTTTTTTACCCCCATCGCAATTAGGCATATGTTGTGTCCAGTCCCAATGTTTTATTGATATATCAGCCAGGCTCGATCCCACTCGTTTCTGGCAAATATGCAGCAGAATCAGAGCTGAAATGTAATAGGGATTTCAACTGTCTTCCAGCTAATGTGTTCACTATATACTTGCCGCTGATGTATATTATGTATACTATGTGTTACTGTGTCTTGTATAGAAAACTTTTTCTTCTGTCCTTGTGGGATTAGCCGTCTCCAAATGCATAAATCATGAGAAGTAAAGGAATATAAACTAGGTTAGAATGGCTGCGGGTTAACAAACAGTACTTGTCTGCTACTTGAAGTCAAAGTGTTTACCTGAATACTTCGAGGACCTTTGGCAGTATTGGAAAAGGTATGCCTTTTACAATTACTTACCAAGATAGATTAGCATTTGTTGTTCGCAATTTTCTCCCAACTAAGACTTTACTTCCTCAAAGAGAATTTTCTATTCCTCAGTGAACAGCCTTTTCTATAAAAGTATGATAGAAATTGTCTGTGACAACCGCCACTCAAACTGAGCGGCCCATAACGACAAGAGAGCCAAGGACAGGCTTAATACTATTTATAAATCTCTGAAATGGCAGGGTTTGCAGGAAAGTGTGAAGGAATAAGGGATGGAGGGTAGGAGGTGGTATGTTTTTTTTTCTATCACCCCAAAGCCTCTTATGACCTCAGTGTTCCTCCAGTCTAAACATAGCCCCACTCCAAATACAATAGAGCCTTCCATTCCAGTGCATCCCCTAAACAAGCAATTTAATCGCTGTCACGCTGCAATGTTGCTGTTTGTTTCTGAAAAGAATTATCTGAAGTTTTCTAACAAAAAATATCTATTTCATCCCTGCACTCAGTTCACTCCACTGTATATGCAAGCACAAAGGTTTCCTATTTCTGTTCATTAATTTTCCAAATGAAATATTCCTAATCCCAAAAATAGTTTTATCCTGCACACCATAATTTCAACTCTTGACTCTAAGGCTCCTTACTTTTCCAAGAGCACAGCAAGTGTTCAGTCCTACAACATCCACTTCTAAGAAGTCCCAAAGGATTAGCAAGATTATTGAATCACGGCTTTAGATAATACCATCAGTTACAGTTTACTTCTGAGAACAGATGCAGAAAGGGGCAATATGGCAATGTTGTGAATGTGCTAATGATAGCAGCAGACTTTTCCTCCAAATAAGCAGATGCGGTGAAGTTTGAACAGCTGTCAAACGTGATGAGCGTGACACAAGCGCCTGCAGTGGAAACTGTGGGACTTTTCCTATGATATAGCAGCCTACACACCAACTGAACATAGCAGATGACAAACCACGCTATCTGTGCAACACCTGGCGTTTCACTTTGAGAAGAGGTTTAGAGTGCAGGAGAATCCTAATGTAGTCAAATGCAGGTTATTCAGGTAAAGTGAGAGGAGCTTAGATGATTAAAAATATTACAACAAAAGAGGCACATCATACTCTGTAGGCACTGCGGCACAGAATACATTAGGTCCTAACTCCATGATTCTTTTTATAAAAGTCAGTCTGATTTAATCCTTATGTCACTGGTTGCATCTGTTTGTGTCAAGACACTGATGTCTTTTTCAAGGATCATTTTGGTACAGAGCACTAGATTTATTTATTTTTTTATCTGTAGAGGTGTTGATATGTTGGTCTCTGAGATTCATGCCTCCAACCTAATCCAATAAAGGTGACTGTAATTCTGTTTGTAAAGCTCAAAACATTGGGAAATGTTGTTTGACACACTCAACAGCAGATAATGTCATGGTTGCTTTGGATGATCTACTCAACATGTACTCAACAGTTTACTTTGACTTTAATTTCCTTCATTGTGTTGTTATTTTTGTGCATTTTGAGGTCACTGCAATTTTCTGCTGGGTTTTTTTTCTATTCCATACTACAAAATTACTGTATATATAGGAAAATGGTTACACAGAAGAGTCAATGTTCTTGCTCTGGCTACAATTTTAGTGTCTACTGGAAGCCTGTCAGTTTGTGTAACCATTCTCTCTTTATCTTCTCGCTTTTTTTGTTTTGGTATACTTCTCTTTCGCTTCTCTTATCCTTCACCTTGTCTCACTATCTGTCTTTTTCTTTTCCTTCTCTCTCTCTCTCCTTTCTTGTGCAACTTTTCATGACTTGTTCGAGAAGGACTATGGAGTAGGCTAACATAAATCAAAAAGTATGTATGTCAGTGCTCTGTTGCCTACGCAGCACTACATCTCTGAAGAACCCCCCCAGGGCATAACGATTGGTAGTATGTAAACACAAACAACAATAGGTGATTTGCATTAAGGAAATTGCAAATAAACACATATATTTAAAATGTTAAAGCACATTTCACCTTTCAGACACACAAGCTGTTGTGGCAAAAATAAACCAAGAGCACAAAAATAACACAAGGACATTACATGTGTGAAAATGTAAATAGCAGTTGTTATACAGCAGAATTGTACAATTTCTTGCAGCCATTTGTTTCCATACTGTATATTAAAGCTACTGCTCTGCTACCACTCTAAGATGTTTGTCATTGTGTAAATCTTTCCACAAATGACAGATTTACCACTGTCATTGTGCATATATTTGTTGTCAGAAGCAAATAGTCAGTGTTGAGTAGACTTTCATAACAAAACTTTTATTTTGTTTTGCAATTTGCGCACAAAAAAGCAAAAAATAAGAGTGTACTTTATTTCACTGTGGAAAAATACTGCTATTACAATTAGACTGTGGCTTTTCAACACCACTGACAAACCTTTCAAAGACAGAGCAAACTCTCTAAAATTTTTATCTTTTTCCCCCAAGATCTATCCAGAGCTGTCTAACAACCATTTAAACATTAATTTCTTTTTGCAGTTGTGAGCAGATTAATTTGGTCTCTTTTCTGGGGCAAATGTCTTCAAGATTGAAACTGGGACATTACAGCACTGCAGTACAGGTAGAATGTTCATATTTATCTTTAGTTATTGATATAATAATATATTTAAGCTACTGTTTGGTCATATAATTGTCAGTTTAACTTTACCAGTGAAGCATTTTATCTGAATTATTCTAAAGTTATGAATTAAAAAGTAATATGCATACTTCCTCTCCATCCATAAACTTACTGAGCTGACAAGGGCTGCAGAATGCTATTGAACACCCTTGAAAAATGTGGACCATAAATGAAGTGTTTATTTGTAAAACTAAAGTGAAGAATGAGTCTTCCATCTCAATGCATCTCAAGAGTCTTTTTTTTTTTTTTTTAACACATTTCCAAACTGTTTTAAAGCCATCTGTCATGCTGTCTACCTGGGCATTAGCATAAATAAATAAATAAATATTTTATAACACACTAAGATTTTTTTTTTTTTCTTTTTTGAGGCATGTAATCATTCCTTACCATCTGCAGATGTTACATTATGATGTTAGGGAATAATAAATATCAGAAGACTCATATCCAGAAAATGTCTCATCTACTGAGGCTAATAAAAGGCAGACTGATGTAAAGGTTCTTATAGTATAGACTTAAGACCATCTTTTGCATCACTAGTCATCTATGGATCCTATGGGAGATTATTTTACGTGAGAGGCATGTATTTCACAGCAGGCTGGGTTTGGCATAACTCCACTAAACAATCATTCCTGTTTCTATAGATAGACTTGTTACTCGTGCAACCACAAAGTGATTGTTTTTCTTAGTGCAGTGATAACAAAACACCTCCTGGACTAAAGACTTATGATGTACAGTCTTATATTACCTGAATTACAGGTTCAGTGTGTGGCATTTAGTGATATCTAGGTCAAGTTGCAGATCGCGGTGCAGCGGTTCCATAGAAATGCCCTTTGTCTGTCTGACCATCTGCCTGTCTGCAGTATTATTGAAACGTACTATATGGATTTTCTTTAAATCTGGTGAAAGGGTTGGCTGTAGACTCTCCTAAGCCCAGTTGCCACTGGTACCAGGGACAGATACAGTTTCATCTGTGTTGCCATGGTTATGCTACTCAATGCAAGTATACACATACTATACATCCATTTAACCAGAAGGACATCAGCTAAAAGCTTGACAAACACACAATTGTCAGACAACCGAACACAATCCTAACAAGTCCTTAAATGGGAAAACATCTAAAACAAAAAGTCTGAGACCAGCAAATGCCATGAAGACAAAGGAGTGAAAAAACAAAGGTCGCATTATGACATGATTACATAGTTGGTCTTATCTTTGCTGTTTTCTGATCATAACTTGGTTTTATATGAATGAAATTACTGCTCTCAGCTACTCCATTGTTGAAATGAATATGACTGGTAACAAATGTCCCAGGGTTGAAGAGGTAAAACAAATCCCTTAAGATATGGAGTAGAAAAGGGGCGGAGTCTAGAACTACTCACTTTCTTTATCAGCAACTACAATGCAGTAAATTAATGAAAGTCTGATACTTAAAAATATAGATAAACCGCTGGAATGAACAGATATACAAGAGGAAAACAACCTGATCTGTGGTTTGTTTGTAGTTTAACAATATGGTGAAACAAGAATATGAGTGGACTGTTGGCCTTGGCAGAGGTCTAGGCTCTCTGTGTGCACTTTAAGTTAATTGTTGTCACATGGAGAATGAAGGCTTGGCAGTGGAAAGAATCATCTCCTAAACTGTATAAAAGGCATGTCGTTCCCAGTGTAGACTCCAGGTCAAATGCTGCGTTCCAGAGTGCTGGGAGATGGGAAGTTTCTGATGTCCAACTCGGTAAAATGCATCGGAACGCTTGTCCAAGCCGGAGGTCCTTGTTGCAAAGTGGGGCCAGATAGAAGTACCCTGACCTCACGGCGAACTACAACGAGACGCCAACACAACAATGGCGGCACACAGTGTGCAAGTTCACAATGAAAAATACTTCACAATGTATAACTAGCTCATCCGTCATTTTGCTTCTTCCATCTCATTTGCGTATATGAGAACACTGTACTGTCAACAGCCAAAATGCCTCTTCAGTAACAAAGCAGCTAGGATCTGCGATCTCCATGTTTGTTGTTTATTACCTCCGCCAAGTGAAACGGAGGAGGTAATGTTGTCATCGGGATTTGTCTGTCTGTCTGTTTGTTTGTTTGTCTGTCTGTTAGCAAGATAACGCAAAAAGTTGTGGACGGATTTTCATGAAATTTTCAGGAAATGCTGATACTGACACAAGGAACAAATTATTAAATTTTGGTGGTGATTGGGGTGGGGGGGCATTGATGAAATTTTCAGAAAATGTTGATTCTGGCACGAGGAACAAATGATTAAATTTTGGAGGTGATTGGGGGGGGTGGGCTGATCTGCCTTGGTGGAGGTCTGTGCTCTCCGAGGGCTTTTCTAGTGCTCAACATGGATCTACTGGAATACTTTGAGGTGGGATGTAGTTAACTCCAAGTGAGATATAGTCTACGTCCCAGCACTCTGGAATGCAGCATCAGTGACACACTATGAGCATGGACAATGGTCATTTTTGTTAGCTAACATTAGCCTAACTTTATGCAGCTGCAGACAGTAATGCACAACAAAGAACAAAACCAAATCAGATATGTTGGACTTTTGAACCCTACTTTTATTCCTTCTTCTTTAGGCCACATTTCTCAAGTATGTGTCCCTTGTTCGACCACCATGTTTGTTTTTTCCTCTCATTTTTCTCTTTAACTTCACCCCAATTAGTGAGTTCAATCAAGAGTTTCATGCCTTAGCCCAACCTTTTACTATGCTTGAGAACCGAGTCCATCCTGGTGACCCCACACAAGATGGTCTTTATAAAGCCTTGCCATGTTTCAGATTCATAAAGCTGTGTCTCATGTCCTTACTTTTTTGAGTTTGCTCCACCATGACAGAACTGGCTTTTTAGGGGATATTAATTCTGATACCCATTCAAACATTATAGATGAAAGAAAGTAAAAAAAAATAAGGGGAGCTCATATTCAGGCAATGAAAACACAATTTTAATTTCACTGTCACAATACACCAATGTCGGTCCAAATTCCATCCCACCCTGGCCTCCGGCAGGATCGATGACCCAGCACTGCCCCATTCAATGCACCCATGACAGTTGAATAAAAGCAAAAATATTGTAAAAGAAAAAGCTAAATCATTCCACAAAAATAAACACGCTTTTGTTCTTTTCATGGGAACTATTGCTTTGTTTCTTATCTTTTTTTTTCTTCTTTGTATTTTTAAGCGCTGTTCATAAAAAATAAACAACTGATAGATGATGGCTTGCAGCAATTTCTGAAAAAAAATCTTTTCTGATAATTAGAATAACTCTTATTTAAAGCTTTAACTATTGTACATGTGTAAATGGCAGATGGATAGGAATGACATTTGTTGGAACTGCTTTCCAATGTAGAATGGCAGTTCAAGGATAGTGTATATTGTTGATTTGATTTAATAGAAAACACGAATAATAAAGCTGCGGTAATTATCTTTACACTTTTTTCACTATGAATCTGTAGAATTACTGAGACTCCTTCACTGCACATTTCTGTCTTGACAACCTGCCACTGCTGCCCCCTCTGTGCTCTGCTACAATTACAAGATTAATGGACAGGGTGGATTTTGGTTCACAGGAATTAATTGTGTCTCATTTTACTCCCATGCCCCGACAGATGAAACAATCAGGGCAGTAAACCTGGTGGTGATTCTTGTCAACATGAGTGCAGATGCAAATTAATAGATGCTCAACAGGCCATAGCTTTTCAGAGCAGGTTTTTGTACATTATATAGCTGATCCCTCTGAGTCTGAGACATGTTTGTTTTCGCCAAATAAAAAAGAAAAAAAAAGAGCCTTGTCACTGCCATGTTTTTTTTTAGTGGTGTTAGATTATGGAGATCTACTTTATATGAATGTATCATCAAAATGTCTTCAAATGGTTGACACAGTTTATCATGCTTCTCTGAGGTTTATCACTAATTCTAAAGCCATGACACATCATTGTGAGTTGTATTCCCGAGTGGGTTGGCCTGTCCTGTCCACTAGGATGCTGGGGCACTAGTACACCTTTATTTCCAAGGCCATACTTGGATTACAGCCTTCCTGTATCTGTAGTTTAACCCTTGTATGGTGTTCAGATTTTTGTTATTCAGCCATTGATCGTGGGTGTGGTGGACCCGCTGCATTTGTGGGTTTTTAATTCAACATAATCAAACAATTTAATGTTAAAAGTACTCGACAGATGTTTACTTCATCCCAATTGCAAGCAACATAAAATGCATTTATGTTCAATATTTGCCTTTTGCCTTTGCTAAATCACATTTATGAGTGCTACTCCTTTTTATTTTATTTTTTTTATTTTTTTAATAAAATGTAATATAATCAAGATATGAGAGGAAAGAATTCATTAAAAAATAACTACTCATCATTTTTCTTTTAATAAAAATTCAAAACAGGTCCCACAGACCCAAACACCATACAACGGTTAATAACAAGAAGAAGTGTTGATTCTTGTCTGCGATCAAATGAGCATTTGTTCCTCTTTGTGCCATTCGCCCATACAGAACTGGGTAAAAGGGTATTTGTCTACTCTGCTCCTTGCACATAGAATATGTTGCTGAAAGACTGGAAACTGACTGAATTGATCTCCTTAAATGCTTTTAAATCCAAAATCAAAGTGCTAGAGACTAACTCAATGACTTGCACATGTTTTTCATAGCGTAACCCTGAAATATTGCTTGTCTCACCGGGGCTGTGGGTAAGGCAGGTTACACTGGTATTCGTGGTGTTGATATGTTTTGCTGTCTTCCGTGCTAATAATCACCAAACGGCAGGACAGTTTCAGCATGCTTTATCGTCAGCAGCTCAGGACCACATACGCTGCTCACGCTCCACCATGGACATAACTCTCGTGTTACGCCAAAACAGGTCGTACCACAAACAATAGGCGGGAACCAAAATATTAAGAAAGGCAAGAAGAAACATAATAAAAGAATATATAATATAAATTGAGTAAATAATTAATGAAATAATATGTAAATTACAACATAAACAAATTTCAAAATAATAAAAAAATTAATGATTTGGAAATAAAATAATATTCAAATTAAATGTTACAATAGTTTGACATGTTCTGTAAATTCTTGTATGTTGTAACTGTGTGTTGTATTTCATGCTCTGCCTCTTGGCCACGACTCCTGTGGAAAAGAGGTTCTTAATCTCAATGGGATCTTTTTTCCTGGTTAAATAAAGAATAAAATAAAAAAAAAATGTTCTCATAGTTGGAGTCCAAGCGTGTTATACTGTACATATAATTCAACACCTTTATTTGTCTGTATTTACCTTCAGCAGTACAACTCTGCCCATGCATTCAGTTGTGAGGATCTACTGGTGAATCTTATCAAAATTATGTTTAGGTCAAAATTAAATGTTAAATGTACCATATGCTGACCTACAAGTCCCATGTGTCGTATCAAAGGGTATACGGATAAATGTCAGAGTATGGCTGTTCTGGTTGGAGAATTTGTTTAGTAATGGCTTGTTTTCATAAAATGACAAGCTAATTATGGCTGTGGAGATTTTTTTTTTCTCCATAGGTGAGACACAGGGATAATTTGGTCTCCTCATCAGTCCACACTACCCTTTACTACAATCAGCCATGTTTTTGTGCTTTTTGGAAATAATTGGGATCACAGGTGGTCAGTCATGTGACTTAAAGGTCTTTAAAGTGTTCCCATCTCCCCGTTAGCATTAGCATTAAGGCTTTGTTGAAAAGGGTAAAAACCTCCTCAAATGAGCATAAAAACATGTTTTCAAAAGTGAGGTTTTGCCATTTATGTAAATATTTTCTTGCATGTTCTACCTGTGTCTGCGTGGGTTCCCTCCAGGTATTCCAATTTCCTCCCACCATACAAAAACATGTACTTAATGAGGTTGATTGGTCGATCTAAATAGCCTGTAGGTGTGAATGTAAGAGTGAAGGGTTGTTTGTCTGTCAGTCCTGTGATGAACTGGCAACATGTCCAGGGTGTACACAGACTTCAAGCACCCCTCACAAGGATTAAGTGGCTCAGAAAATGATGGAATAAATGATAGAAAACTTAAAATTTTTTGCAGTAAATACATTTATGACAACACACTTTATAGAGATAGATGCTTGATAACCTGCTCAGGATGTATTAGGATTATGAATTAAAAAAGAAAACTTTATCACCAGTCGCTTTTCCATTGACCCTCAAATTGCACAAATATAACTTGCGCATAACAATTTACCTAATGGATAAACGATAATTTCGCCAAAAGTCTCATTTTTCAATTAAAAGTTTTTGCACTGGCAAGAGGTGGTTTTTTGGGCGTAGCGCAAATGGTATATCACGTAAAACTGCAATAAAAAGACCTTTTTACGCAACTATTAATGGTGAATTAAAGGTGAATTAAAAAAAACGGATGTTGATGAATGTTACAACAAGCGAAGAAGAAGAAACATGTCGGGGTATGTGTGAACACACCAGTAAACCCAGTCATTGTTTAATTTAGTACAAGATAAAGGGGTAATATATAATGATAATGAATATAGAGTATCTGTAAATCAACACCATATTTACGTTCGTTGCCATGTTTATGGAATGACTTCTCGTGTCATCTCGTGATAATAAATATACGAATCATCACATTTGTGATTTAATGGAAAAACCGACATTACACACTTCTGTTTCTTCAACGTTTAGTAAATATCGGTAAAGTTTTGCGCAGATGTCCAATGGAAAAGCGACTACTGATTATTTGCCTAAAATATGCTAACAATAAAACCCAAAAACGATATACAGTATATTAGAACCAAAGGAATAGATATCAACCACTAAAACATTGTGTATTGAGTTAACATGAACAAACACAGGCACAGAATTTAACCTTATTTAGTTTAAAGCCTTGAATGAGAACATTAATACTGTCATTATGTCAAACTAGTCAACTACAGATTTCCTTACCTGAGCATAAAGCCTAGAGAAAAGGAAAATGGGCAATGTTAGTCTGACTCAGTTGTGATGGTTTAATATTTAGATTTTTGTAGGGATTCATGAAATTTACAGTTTGACTGAGGCTGATTTTCCTTTTTTAAAAATAAGCTTAAACCTTAAAAATGTCTATTTTTTTACCTGGCATGAATGTCCTTACTTTTGACTTAAAGCTAAGAAACACATGTGGTGTCTCTGGCCTTGGATTTACTGCTAGTAATGATATTATAAGATGTTACAGCCGGTTCAGTGTCTAAAACATTCCTTTTCACACAGAGAATCTCCTAATCTGGCCGTCTACTGTGGAGTGTTGGGGAATGGCACGAATCCTTTGAGCCATTTTGAGTTTCCAGTGATGGATATTGGCAAACAGCTTGCCTCTGTGAGTAAGGATAACCTTCCATTTGATCAATCTTGCACCCGTCTCTAAGACTATACCCCCCAATAAATCAATAGCCTAGATGTGTTTGTCCTGCTGCTTTCCATTCTCCTCCAGCCCCTTCCATATGCTCCTGTCCTGAAGAACCTTTCTTTCCTCTTACTACTCTCAACACGTCTTCTTTGATACCCATGTCGCTTTGTTCTCCCTTAAATCTTTTCTTTTCTTTTTAGCTTATTTGTTCAACCTGATCTTAAACAGTTGCAAAATGCGCCCCCTACTAATTTGCCATGATACAGTATTCCACAGTATTTCCTAGTGTTTGTCATCAAACAGTACTTCACACTTGGCTGTCGCTTTCGGGTTAATTTTACAGAGAACAAAGGAAACTTTTCACATGCAGCACCGAGGGAGAAGCCTTTTTGGACTGTGAAAGCTACAAGATATGGAAAACCAAACACAGAGGGGATTTGATTGAGAGTTGGGACAAGTGGCAATTTATCATCATACAATGAAGTAAAGCAGTGAGAACAACAGGGCTAAGGGTGTAAGCATTAATATTTTTCCATTAAGATTATTCCAGCCCGGTGAAAAAAAAAATACAATTTTTGCTTTTAATTTCATGTTAGAACAGAGTCATTATTTTGTAATACTCATAGGAACATGTTTGTAGATGCCGCAATTAAATTTCCTGAACAAAACACTTTTGGAACGGCTGTACATTCCCAGCAGAATTGCTGGTCGCATTCTCTCTTTCCTAAGATTTAGCGGAAGGGGGTGTTTTCTAATGACTTCAAATAATCTCACAGAGCGTCAGCCACATATACCAATTATTAATTAGAAACTGGAAATCCCACTGAGATCTTGCCTTAGTGCAGTAAAGGAAAGAATTAGGTAGTCTCATAGTTGTCAACCTCCAATCCTTTTCAAGCAAAGCAAATGTAGGAGGAACTGTCAAGTGTTCACATGAGATGTACAGTATAGAAATATGAATGTCTTAATCTTTGGTCATGTTGTATGACATATACCTGCTGTTCATCCTTCTGTTGAAATGTCTCAGTGTAAATTATGTCAGTCTGGTAAATGCCAGGTTTAAATGTTCACTTTTCTTTTTAAAGGTGTCCTGCCATACAAAACTGTTTTTACTTGTATTTTTTAAAATATGTTCGGTCCATAGGTGTTCATGTTATGTAGTGAATTTGAAAATGAACCGTTGCTTCCTCTGTCTGCTATTGCCACTGAAAATAAATAGACGGAGAAATGGGTGATTTAGAAAAGCTGGTCAGTGTGACGTGTTAATGCCTGAGCTCATTACTATTCATGAGCTCAGCCAGGTGAGACCACGCCCACAGAATTTGTCTAGCTCTATGACAGTTTTCATATACAGCAAGCTGGGGTGCCGTAAAAAGGGGGGGGGGGGGGGGTATACATGATAAATTCATGGGGCAGTGGAGGGGGCCCAGTGGATACAGGTTAGAAGTTGTGAAAATTCCATGTAAGGTCAGCCGTACAAGAGAGGCAAAGAAGCTGGGAGTCAGACGTTCAAAGCATGTTAAGTTTCATTTTCAGTTACCGGCAGTTCCTCTACTTGTTGTACAGGGTAAAGGATGCTGAAAAGCCAGGCTCTCATTGGCTAGCTGTTAGCCAATCAGAGTCAAGCAGATTAGCATGTTGAATATTCATGGTAACTGGTGCAAATCGAGCTGAGTCTTCCAGCAGGATTTCTATACCCTGTTAGAATGGATGGAAACTTGGTAACCAAGGCACGTTTTCCTCAAAAAATGTTAGAGTCCATGGTAGAACTTCAGAAATTACCACAAAAGTAATGAAATATGTGTGGCAAGGCACCTTTAATTATGAATACATATTCTAAATTCAACACTTAAGCTACCACTTAAATTCATGGATTAACATGTACATAGACCACTCCCCCTGCAGGTTTATTAGTCCAGTTTCCCCCACCAGTTATCAGAACTGAAGAAGTCTCTTGGATGAGAGACAAAATGTTTTCAAAAGAGCTAAACTAGTCCAGTTGAACCGAGAAGAACTACCAAGAAGAACAATGATCTGGGCAAATGAGAACCTCCACAGATACATATTCTAAGGGGTTTCATAAATCCCTTTCTCTGTCTATGGCCAGACAACAAATGGAACAGCTCATCTCTCATCATCATTAACCAAGTGGCTAGTCTTCTATGTGAGCACTATTAAAGTAAAAGTGTCATTACCACAGCACTGTCTATTCATTACAACCATCAATGCCTATTGATGTCTGTCTTCATCTAATCATAGAACTCCTCTGAACGCACTTGTCTTCATCTATAACCTCCCTCTCACATTACACTAGATTAATGTCAAATTACTTCTTTTTTGCAGTGTTCAGTGTTGCTATTGTATCCCCTGTGCTCATAAAGCATCAATCCTGTAGATGGCAGGACAGTGGGGTTGTTAAACGGAGCAAACGCACATGAAGTTTTTGCACATAGAAATTCACAGAAAAGAAACTTTTTTCTTCAGTGAGAACTTAAGTCAATGCAGTTCAGTGAAACACACTCACCTTTAATCAAATCAATATATACAAATGGCTTTGTCAATTTCAACCTACAGTTAGTGCTTGGATATTTACTTCAGATGTTGAAATCTTGACTTGATGAACTATGTCTTGTAAAACTGGGTTGAATAAATGCACACTATCATCAGACTTTTAGTAGCAAAGGCAGGGAAAGGCAGTGGGTGGAGCATGTTGGAACACTGCAGTTCAGTGATGATAAACAGAGGAGTGGATAAGTTGCCAAAGCAAAGGTTTAACTTTGAGCTAAACTGTGTAACTTCTATATTTAACTTCTTAGGTGTCCAGACAAGCTCCCTTTAGGTTTTAAACACTTTCATAATACCCATAACAATGTGAAGCACATCATTTTTTAGTAGGTGAAACTCAGTTTTCTGTCCTAATAGGCTCCAACAGTCAGAAAATAACAAAGGCAAGCTTTTGCAACCAGTATAAAGGGCAATTTTCAGGAAAGAATCATTTAGCCAGGTACCAATATATGAATTAAAATAGTGAAAACAGTTCTTACTCCTGTCTTCATTTTTTAATGTGCCTCCAGACTGATCCAACCTATTTCTTGCAATATTTCAAGTAGTTGAGAATGGGAGTAATATAACATGTGTGATTTCTCTAGGAAATGAAACATCACTGGTTCTGACATATGGAGGATGACTAGGACACCACATTTTAAAACAGAAATAGAGGCAGTTTGGCTAACAATAATTACTATAAATAGTATCAACTTTATTTTTTAACTAAATATCTCAGTGGCCGTCTGTCAGAAATGTTGAAATGGAATTTATACCCTGTCCACACTGATGCAGATACTTCGCATTTTTTGTTTTTGTTTGTTTTTTATGTTTGGCCTCTAGGTTGTGTCATCCATCCACACATATGAATCACATTTAGTATTTATTATTTATTTATTCAGTTTCAGGACAGTGTGTATTGGCATTAGTTGCAAAGAACAAGATGCATGCACCAGATTTATCAGAGAAGCTAAGTTCTGTCTGTTGTCCTGGACAAACGGCCAACATAATAAAACATCACATGGATTACAAAGTACTAATACAGTGGAAGAAAACTGTTAGACAATGAGAGATTTTGCTCTTGATTTCTCCATACTACCTGAGGTCAAGTGTCATAAAGATTAAGAAAAAGAGGCGCTATCTGAGCGTATAACTAGTTAGTTTTCTTTATTGCTTATAAAGCTAGAAAAATAATGTCACTGCTTCTTTGCTGGGATATTCTACATGCAGTTGAGTGCCACCTACTGGCCTGGCATGCCTTTTATGAGTGTTTGTAGGTGTATTTGTGTTCTTGTGTGTACAGAGATTTTTTAGTTAAATGAAGGTCCTGTAGACAGACATTTTGCTTTTTTTAATCTAGACAGAAAATCTGTGTAGTTTTTCAACACATCTGTTTTCGTCAGTATTCATACCAGTGTGAACAGGATGTTAGTACTTAGCTATGGTGTTGTAAAAATGATTTTGGTGCAATGAGCTTTTTATATGCTCAGGTTGGTGGCTCATGATGAGATACTTTGAAAATTTATGTTTGCATCAACCTCCACAGTACTTTACCAAATATATATTAAAAAAAACAACAACTTTATACTCCACAAACACAGCCACACTATTAAAATAAATGATATGATGATACAAAATGTGTTATATTAATGTGTGTATCTTAGGTTATTATGAAAGTGCTATTTATAAAAGTTAACAGGCATCTATATCACAAACATCATGCACCATCCATCTTTAAAAACTAAACAAAAAAAAAAAAAAATATATATATATATATTCATTTGAATACTGTTCAATTCTTCCTTCAGTTAATTAATGCTTCAGACATCGAATTCAACATCTGCTGATCAACCTTATCTTCTGTTCACTCACTCCACACAACAGATGCTCACTGTTTCTGTTAAGTTGCAATTTTAACAAAGCAGGGAAACAGGTTTTTAATGTGTTGCAATTTATTGGATGATGGTAACATGGAGTTAATTAAGTTATCTCCCCCGACAAGAAAGTTTAGCTTTGCCACACATTACCCCAATGTGGACTTAATGTTAATAAATATGTGATCATTGAAAAAGAGCTGGATAATCTTTTCTGATGCTCTGAATTTTTGCTGCTATAGCTCTTCAACCTTGGATACTTGTTTGTCCCTTCATCTCCTGAGCGTGTGATTACATGCGTTCCTTAATGAAGCAGGAATGGAATTACTGTTTGTTATATCAGCAGGGGTCTGAGAACTGTCCTGCATAATTGGGAAGTAAGTGGAATACATATGTGAAAGTGAATAAATAAGCCCAATGTAATTAATGAGGACCAATGATTCGACCGATGATAATTAAATCTGCCGTGTTTTTCAATTTGCATGATTAAGATGTTAGTTAACGTTATGTTGTACCCACACGTTACAGGTTGTTCATTCTCAAAATGTCAACATATCAGAATTCTCAACACTGCACTTAATTATCTTAGGAGCTTTAAAACTATCAGCTAAATCAATTAACTTTAATCTGCAACCAATTAAAGTGTGACTTTTAGGAATGCTAATGTGCCACAAGCTGTACTTAAACACAGACATCAACCAAAAATTCTTTGGGAGTCTTAATGTGGGAGACTGCTGGTGGACTTGATGTGCATATAAGGTGAACCACAAGTATCTGAGCAGGAGGAGGTTTTCCCTACTGTGTGTGTGTGTAGGTGTGTGTGTGTGTGTGTGTGTGTGTGTGTGTATTTTCTTTCATACCCAATTGAAATTTAAGTTTGATTTTACGCCGTGTTTTGCGATTCAAAGGGGGTCATGTGTAATTTGCATATTTTGACATTTTAAACAATTCACAGCAGCTCAAATGAGGTTTTAAAGAAAAAAAAAAACTTGCCTGAAAATCAGCCACCTCGGGTTTGAAGGAGCCGAATGGAAGGATCCAGCCTGGGTACTCAATTACGCTGTTAATATTATACTGTCAAATGGAGAGGGCAGCACTTGACAATGAAGAACAATGAGTATTTCCAAGCCTTTCATGTCCACCAGCCACATGTCTATTGAGTGGAGCACTTTTACTGATATGCCATTTTATTTTATTTTATTGACCAAGACATGGAGACAAGGTGAAGAGGGGGAAGTAGGAAAAAGAAACAGAAAGAAAAGGAGATGAAGACACTTATAGATGCACATTCTTCTACACACATACACTTCTCCTGCCTTTTTTCCAAACAGCTAAAATACATTGTAACTCATTGAAATTGTCACTGTAACCTTTCTTTTGCCCTAATGATCGCGGTAGGAGCCCAGACATTAGAAAGACACGTTTCTGACTGGGGGGGGAAATACTCTGGTTTCAATCTCTTGATCACCAGGGAAATCCTGGGAGGAGAAAGTGAATGGACAGTAGTCCCAAGGGCCCCGCTTGCTTTAAAGCTGCAGTGTAGCATTTTCTGTACAGTAAAATAGGACAGGAGCAGTTGGATATATTACACATTCCCAGTATGTGAGTGTTCTCTGTCAGTTACAACATACTTCATGGTTAAAAGACCAAAAGACAATAAAAATAAAAGGGAACACTGTGGAGTCTGAGTAATAGCGCTAAAAAACATGTAAGTACTTGTAAATGTGCTATAAGTTCTGAGCTTAAACATGAATTGGGTTCATGTGTAATGGGACACACAAAGAGAAAATGTAGATTTCTGAGAATAGTCATTATTTGTGCAACCACAAGAGGCCATTGTCATAAAATGACTTCCTGTGAAAATGTAATTGCTTTATCTCTTAAATTTTGAGCTCCAATTTAGCAGGAGCAGCCCTGTGGAACTATGGGTAATTTATGATACCGGTGGATATAAAATTAATAGGAATTATTACGATACATTTAAGCGAATATTATAATTTATGGTGAGATCCAAGGTGAGCACTGAACTGAAAAAAATGTCTTCCGTTGCCACTGTAGGTATGTTTGGTTGATATTTCATCTACCCCAAACATACACTATCATTGCATTTTTATTATTATCATTATTTTTGTTCGGTAACATGACCTATGCATGCCATTTGCCATGGTGCCACAGATGAGATTGGAAAGTTGAGAGCCAATTGTAACTGTCAAGATGAGGCTGGTAGTAACATAGCAGTGGGTGGGGGGCAATGACAGCTGTGATGGACAAGTAAAGCAAAGTAAGGAAGGAATATCGAGCCAAAAACTGTTTACGGTTGTTGGTTATCTTCACTTCAGGGTGGATGCTGTTTCAGGGTAGACTGCTCATCAAGATGAGGGATAGGTGTTGAGTTGGAAACTTGGCTAAATTAAGGTGCAGGGCTTGTTGTGACTTAGAGGAGGATGTTTACGCCTGCTTTAACAGGCTCATGCTTATAACTAAGAATACCCCAGTGTGAATATCCATAAGAGTGAGCAGGCTTCCTCTTAAAATGATCGGTCAGTGTAAAACAAACAGGGGAATCTGCATCGAGCAACGGGTTCTGCATATGGTAACAGTCCCAGCGGTGGGGACTTGTGCGGAGTTTCAGATGTGGAAGTCTGTGTGGCGCACACTGCAACAGCCCTGTGATTAATACCACTGACAAAGCAGTAACTAATGATCGATTGAGGATGCCTGGGTTCTAAAGACCATTTCCCCTTCACTTACTTTGCCTTTTTCGAAGCCATCTGATATTTTGATCACTAGCAGGGGCCATGTCAGTGGAATTAATCACTAATTTAAAACTGGAACCATCTTATTTGCACGAAGATCCACTCAAGGAAGGAGGTTTTGAATGATTAGTTAGATTCAGATTCACCTGATGTCAATAGAGCTCTTACCCTAGCTTTTAGAAGAGCGTGCCATGAATAACATTAATACCAACGCACTTTTTTAATAAAAATATTCTTGTATTAAGCATAAATCAAAGCTTGTGCTTTGAAGTTTGAGGGAGCGCATGTGTTTGTCTGAACATGTGACAGATTAGACATACCATCAGGTTCTGTCGCTGGAGTGTGCTCTTAGCTATTTATTTCTTAGCATTTGCAGTGATTTTAAGTGAATGACCCCACCCCTCCTCCTCCTTGTCCTCCTCCTCCCCCCCAGCACTTTTATATGTTTAACTCTATCCACACATTCCCAATATACTCTGGGTGTATGTCAAAGAAATCATCATTCATATCAAGGAAGGGAAACATGGCTCAACATTTACAGCTTAATATATTATGCAGCAGAAGCTTTTAAAAAAGATGATTGGAGAATTCCCTTCTGAAATGCAGCTGCAACATCAAAGCGTGAGTGGGAGGGAAATTAAATGGTACAGAAATAAATAATAGTAGACTTGATGTCTTTGCTAATTGGGATCTCTGGCACTTAGGTCAAAAGGCCTCCACCGGAAAAGCCTAAGAGAAAGAGCTCTGTTTTGTTTTCTTTGCGAGGTACAATAACATGTTATGCCCTCAGACATACTCACACTGCTGGACCAGCACATATAATTACTGATTATGCATGCTGCTTACATTTTTAAAAGACAGAAAGACACTACGGTCAGGGTTGTAATGTTGGTGAAACCCGGCTGCGAAGTGCTCACAGAAGCAGACTCAGTAGACTTAAATGACTTTTTTTTCTTTTTTTTATTAAGGGAATGGATTCCCCAAACATGTGTGTCAGTACACTGAAGATGACCATCCCCTCCTGCTGCACTAATGAAGGCTGCTCTCCCCAAGGCCCTGTCTGACTGACTAGTGCTGCCAAGTAGCTGCACAAACACTAGAGGGCTCTCTCCCTGGACAACACCATGGGCTGTCACTCATACACTCTACTGCACAGAGCACACACGCAGACACACACACACTCACTCACGCTCAACATTCAGCAATGCAATGATGAGCATGACCTTTTCGGTAACTATCTTAACAAGAGCTGTGTAACACTTCCCCTGCTCCTTGTCTTTTAATAGTTTGGGCTTTGGGTTTTTATGCACATGATTTATTTCTATGTGCCTGCATGTGAATACAAATAAACCATAACACATAACAGTCAGTTAGGGAGAAGAGAAAGGGGGGGGGAAAAAAAGGAAAAAAGCCGGAATTAATAGAATAGCTTTAGTGTCCAATGTGCCAACAGGGCTTCAGTGCGTGTGTCCATCTGTTCCTTCCTTAACCCTCATCAAATGACAGTGTAAATGAGCAGCCTCGTCTTCATTTCACTGATCGCCTGGCCTACTTCATTTCACTAATAAGACAGACAAGTAGGGACCAAGTCATGCGTTAAGACAATGAAGACTTAAAGGTGTAAAAATGTGAATAATTATGGATTTTACCTCCGCACACCTATGTTACATCTACTACCGATTACTATAGTCGGCAATGTGAGGCGATAACCTTTGCGCGTCCGTGCCTCGGCAGAAGCGGCATGCATTCATTTGTGCGCCTGTTGACCCGGCTCCTCATCAATCCAATGAGCGCCGCGGAGGGGAGGCTCTCTTCGCCACCGTACATCTCTCCACCATCTCCTCCTCACTTTTCCAGTCGGCCAGCAAGCCTGTCGGAGCTCTTAACTATAACCCCAACACCGTCGCTTCGCCTTGACAAACTGCAGGAAGGATTTGTAGTGTCTCGCCTCTCAGCGTTTTGCTCATTTTCCCACAGCCTCGAATGAAACGCTTCGGACTTTTTGCACATTTTGAAGGAGGGGAGAAAAAAAAGGTGAAATGATGCAGCAGCGGAAAAGGATCCAAGTCTCACTAGTAAGTATACCCAGCCACGATGGTATATAAACCTAACAGGTAATGCTGTTACAGGCCAATATTGGTGTTTTTTTTTTTTTTTTTTTTTTGGGGGGGGGGGGGGGGGGGGGGTGTTGACAGGACTTCTTCACCTTCGTGGGGCGACGTTTTCGCGGCACCTTTTACAGGAGCGAGATGTCACGGAGCGACAAAAAGCAAGTCTACAGAAAGGTCTACAACTTAGGCTTCCTGTTTTATTCACATCTCATTCGCGTCTGCCGCGGTTCAAGGCGCATCCATGGAGTCTGCGTAGGCTTTATGTTCCGTAAATTGGACTTCTGGTGCGTTTTAGGGCCACATGTGATTGCGCTTAGAGGAGCTGAACGGAAACATCGTGTCCTCAAAGGCTAAAACTTCAGAGAGAGGGGGCGAATTTGGATAGTCGGGGTATCTGCCACGGGGAAGCGCATCCATTGGAAAGCTATTAAAGGCAAGCAGCCTCAAACTTTGTTGATATATGCGCGGTTTTGTTTCTTGCCGGGCTATAGGAAAATGCCAAAGGAAGTGTTCGTACAGTCGGACTTATAGGTACCTTGGACAGCTCCTCTGCCGCCGGCTCAGCTGTCTGGACCGGCTGCTTTCTGGCGGGGAGCTGTCCTACCCCCGTGGTGCTGAAACTGCCTGCTTAGTCACGCATCACAGTGGCTTGATAATTCATCATGAACAAATGGATTTTTTTTTTTTTTTTTTTTTTTTTTTTTTTAGCTCAGTATTTTCAAATTGGATTCCGCTCGAGCCATAAATGCGCACTGGACAGTTTTAGATTCCCCTTCCCATTCTCATTCCCCTCGTTTCCCTTCAGTATTTTAAATTCACCTGCTCTTGGATCATCCAGTCTGCAGGTCAGAGCCCAGTAGCACAGTGTCACAGTAACTCCACACTTTATGATATTGCATTTGGCTCGTGGTGAAATACTTACAGTTTATTGTCCTTGGGATTACATTGCCGAAAACATGTATTAGTTCTCACGGGATATAGTCAGAGTCACATACTGTGTGTAATAAAAGTTCCCAGAATGAATACCACTGAAAGAAAAACCATTCGGTTCAGTGATAACATATCCGCGTGGATCAGTTTTACTCAGAGCAACTCAAACCAACCCTTTGTGTCTGTGAATCTCGCCTTTGGTTTGCATGCTTGTGAACAATGCACATTAGTGTATTGTACATAAAAACGACTGAGGTGTTGAAATGGGTGTTAAGAAAATACAATGCTGGACTAAAAGGCAGAATCTAAAAGAATATCTATTTTCCACTCGTTCAGCTTTCTGTAACTTTTTGCCAGATTACACTTTCTAAAAAAAAGTTTATTTCCAAGCTTATCAGAAAACAGCAGTTTCAATGTAATATTCAGTGATTAAACATGCCTCCAAATACCATAAGAATTATCTCATCGTAATCATCTGGATTACTTTGATATCAGTGAGCTGCAGCACTGTTGACACTGTAGAGCTCACCTGCAGCCTCACTCTCTGTTTGAAGCTGGCATTAGTGCATGCAAGTGCGGATGTCTAAGGAATTTAATGCAAAATACTGGCTATAATGATGATTTTTTTTTTTTCTTGAATGATTGTCACAACATTAATCATAAGAAACATGTAATTGCTCAAAATCTTTCCAGGATAATCCACAGAACAACAGATTAAAGCAAGGGAATCTGATGTTGAGGGACAAATAGCTTCAGACTAGAGAATACCCATTTGTTGTTCAATTGTAGCGTGATAATATGGAAACAAGGCAGGGATAAAGGGTGATGGGACCTACAGTTAGATCATTTGTAATCATGAAGTGACATCTTGACTTATTATACTAAAATAACAATTTCCTGCATGGTTTTAAATACCGATTTTTAATCTCTTTTCTTACCTCAGAAAGACATTTTTATCATCTTTGTTCTACACTTATTCTGGTTGTCTTGTCTGATTTATTGAAATGTTTGTTTGGCTCTGCTTTCTTTCTCCTACCTCCCTCTTTCTTCCCCACCTCCTGACAACACTTCCCAAAACTAAAAGACAGCTAACAAACTGTGATTGCTCCCTTTACAGGTCTCCCCCTCAGAATAATTCCAAATGGATGCTGAGCTGAGCGCCTCACCCCCTCACCAACTGCTATGGAGGCATGCCAAGCCATGCAAGTGACCTTTATCACACCATGAATGCAAGCTCTGCTGTTCAAAGAGGACACAAGTAACCTTTTCTTGTTATCTAAGAAGGAGCTGTTGATCTGAAGAGAGGGGGATCGAGAGACACAGAGAGACGAGTCTTGTTAAACAAACAAACAAACGAACAAAACACACAACGACAGGATGCCAAAGCGGTCTGAGGAGATGCTCATGGATCTGTGGATGTCCTTGCTGCTGGTTTGGATTACTTGTGTTCCCTGTGTGTCTATGACTCCTATCATAGGCCAGTCCAAAAGTACACAAACTGGTGGGTCCGCAGCAGTGGCGAGCGGTCTTGGCGAAGGACAAAGATTGCTGAGCCGCGCCAAGAGAGGATGGGTTTGGAATCAAATGTTTGTGCTGGAGGAATTTTCTGGACCCGATCCAATTCTAGTTGGCAGGGTGAGTGCTGTGATTGTCAGCATTATATTAAGCTCGCTTATCGTGTGGAAACATTAATTCGGCCATTTGAATGCTCCCTCCATTTTTTTTCTTCCCATGGGCTGAGGGAGGGTTTTGGTTGTCAAGGAGAAGGAGAGATATGGGGACAAGAGAAAGAGAGAGAGGCGAGCAGTGGGAGAATGTTTTTGGAAATAATTAAACTCTCATCAAATAATGGTAGTATAAATTTTTGCTGTGTTGGATGTCCTTGAAATATAATGTGTAAGTGTGAAGCAGCTAAAGACGGATTATTGTAGTATTTTTTATTTTATTTTATTTTATCACAGTTTTTCTTTTCATCTTAAAATACAGATACATGAGAATTGGCTGCTTTTGTGCTTTTGAATTTGGGCTCTATCATGCTTTTTTAAGAATTGTATATATCAGTGAAAAAAAGAGAGCTCTTTTAGTTATGGTTAGTTTTTCAGTCCATCTCTGCAATGAACAGAACTGCAGGCTTATCCTGCGGCTAAGGGCCACCTGCTCCCTGGCCTGTGTGGACGTGTCAGGCAGGTTTCAGGGGGAGGGAAGGCGGCTGACCAGCCCGGCCAAAGCAGCTTGTTCACAGCTCATTGCTGGGACTCACCTGGGGAGAGTCAGCCTGGCAGCTACATGTGCTTCCCTCCCCCATAATATCACCTATCTGCACTGGCATGGGCATCAATGCAGGCCATCAAGTCTGATGTTTGATGTTGTTCAGTCCCAGCTTTTGCAAACAGAGTAGTGGTGCCTACTATTTCAGAATTGGTAGGCATGCCTGTCTTGTTTATGCCATATTATCATGCAACGAGTTATATTTATGCTGTTCTTCTTGTGATATATAGTGTGCTGAAGCAAAAGAATAACAGAGGGACAGAAAGAGTAAACAAAGCTAGTTGCATATTTGTTGTACAAGAAAAAGAAGCCACTTGTGATCCAAGTAAATACTTTTAATTTCACTTCCTCTTGTTTTTCCTTCTATCCAGAGCATTGTCATATGGCTGCATCAATTAAACATTTGCCACCATGCGGGATTTGCACCTGTGTTTTCTAAATACCATACGAACACAAAAATGCTGTTAAGTGATGCATTAATTTTTCAGGCGAGTCAATTAGGCAGCCTCTGCTGGATTCGACAGTGTCTGCTCATCAGGATACTGAAACAAACAAACGCTCAAAGGGGCCATACAGTGACCATACGCGAGACTGGAATTTAAAGGTTAAATCACAGCTGGAAGACAGCGTGTTTCAAAGACATGAAATGTGCCACATTGTCAGGCATTTATAGATACTTGACTGGCTCCCCATACAGCATAAAAGCAAAAACCACAAAAGCATGAAACAGCATTTAAAGAACAAGCTCACACTTGGCTCTTGTTCTGAATACTGCTCTGTATGCTTGGAGGCTGAGTGTGAAATATTCTGCAGTTTGTAGAGGACAATAGTATTTCCGGCTATGAGGGATATTTTCTCTCAAGGCCCCAGTAAATGCTTTGCAACAAACTTGACTGTAGGAGGGTTAGTCATAGGTATAACTACCTTCTGAAGGACAGTGCAAGCATTGGGTTGCAGGGTAGGAGGGCTGGCTGCTTTTGGTGAAGAAGAACCCTGCTTTGCCTTTTGTGAGGCGATGATGATGGGTTGCGTTCACTGCAAGGTTAAGTGCTCATGAGTATGCCTGGCAGAGCTAAGATAAGTCCTATGTTAAACCAAGATGGCACTGTATTGGTTTAAGACTATAAATCTCTCTCCCTCTCAGCCCCTCTGTCTCCTTTTCTTCCCCTTTCTCTGTATTTCTCACGCTTAATTAAAAAATGAATCAAATGGGTGGGAGGTGTGATTCAAATGGGTCATACAGCTCTCTGTGTATTTTTCACATTTTCCTCCACTGCGCTTGAGGCCGCCTGTGCCTGTGGTTGTGGGCTGACTATCAAGGAACTCAGGGCCAAGATTGGACTCGTTCCATCCCATAGTTTTTTTTTTTTATTGCTGGGTACTCTGAGGTTTAATTATACGTGCATCCCCAATCTTTGTCTGCAACCGAGCTCTCCTCGACTATGCCGACGTCGGGAATGAGAGAGAGCGATTGTGTTTGTGAGAGGGACAGAGAGAGATTGTGCCATTGATTTTTAACAGTGTGTCATTCTCTCTCAGCAGAGCCTATTAGCATAAATGCAGGGAAGTGGAGGAGGAGGAGGAGGACAAGGGGGGGTGTGGGGAGGGAGGGGGGGTAGCGACAGAGGTGTGGAAGAGTGAGAAGGACGACCACAAGGCGTGACAGCACCCTTCCTTTTTGCTGTTCTTCTTCAGCGCATCGTCTCTTGACATTGTGATTCAGTGAGCGGCGTGTTCGTCAGCCCCCGCCAGTCCCGTTGGCGTCGGGGAGGCAGACATGCAGTACCTGTTAAAGTGAAGCAGGGGAGACAGCTGTGAAAGCTTGTTGCTCGGCTGTAGTTTAAAACGAACACAGTGTTGGAAGGGATTTTAGGATTACTCATCATGAGCCAAGAACGGTTCAGAAATAACCCATCATTAAGAATAGAAATAGGCAAATGGAGTGTGAAGGTAGATAGGCTTCAACGTATCGCTCGCACGGACTGAGCCTGGGGATGCAGGTTTGCTCATTGTTGACAACGAGTGGGAGATACCACTTGAGCGTGTAAAGACTCTCATGTAGACCATTGGAAGGAAAGCGGAGGGTAATTTTAGGAAAAGCAGCTCTCGATTTACTGTAACACTGCACAGCCATGGTACAGATCTGTAACCTGGCTTTTAAAAAATAAAGTAATAAAAATGAGTGTAGTAAAGTGCGTACATTTAAGCATCAGGCCTGTAAACCTCCAGCAGTGTCAGCCATATTTTCATTCCTTTTCCTCTATTCAATCAAAGCTATTTCAATTATTCAAACACACAAAGAAGCAACTCATTTGCTTCAGACTATTAAAGACAAAACATTGCCTAAGAACAAAAGACAAACAGAGAACAAATTGCTGTGTTAGCACCAAAGAAAAATTGGACTTTGTTTTCTTTGTAGTGTGAGGCAGATTGATAGCAGTTTGTGTTAGAATATCTCACAGTCTCAGATGTAACTTTTCTACACTTCTTTACTTCCCCCCCCGATCATTTAGTGTATGGTGTGCGAGGATTGATAATGATGGATCCCAGGCTGCTGGATTGTAGTGCAGATGTAATAAATTGACTGATCCCCCTCATCCCATTGTCCAACACTTTCATCCGCCACAGCATTGTGTGTGTTTTTGCACAAAGAGAATTGATAATCATCCATTAATATTCATCAATTCAGGCTGAACTACAAGATTGCAAGGACTGACAGGGATACAAGAAGAAAAAAAAGGCTTTGATTATTGATTCAGCAAAGAGAATGGATATGTCCGTAAGAAGAAATAGCTCTGTCTGTATGCAGTTCTGGGGGAAGGAAACACAAGCTACATTCTTCCAAACAAGCTGTTTGACAGGATACCCAACAAGTAGGGCCACAATAGTATCAGATTGGTGGTGTAATGTAAGTCCACAGGGTGTTTTCCATGGTGCAGAGGTGATATTCTGCAGTTATTAGTAATGTTTGCTGTGTTCCCCTCAAAATTGAGGAGCCTTTCTAGCAATGAAATAGTTCTATTCGTCTTTCTTGTTTTCCCCTTCAAAGAAACACTCCGCCGAAACTGATAAGAGATCACAGCTTTTACTTCAACTCATTGCCTCAGTATTTATTAAGTGAACAGGCCTAAGGATTTTTCCTCATACACTGAAAAGGAATTCCGTCGTTTACCATGGTTTTAGTCTAGATTTGTTTTTTGTTTTATTTTTCTGTGTGCCACCACAATCTGTGCCTGCACACACAATCTTTATCGTTTAGTTTAAGAATTCAATTCAACCTTTTTTTTCTTGCTTTTGTAGCTTTCTGCACTTTGGGCTGCAAGTACAAGATGTGGGACATCAGTCTATAAATACTGATGCAAGCTACTTCTGCTCGGCTGGATTGCCTCTCTCTGTCTCCGTTCCCCACCTCCACCTCTGTCCCTGTCTTTCTCTCTGTGACGGGGTGATTATGGAGAGAGTGACTCTTGAGCCTGAGTAAGCTTGCCTCCAGGGCTGATGGGTCTTGGCAAAATGACATTGTTAAAATTTCTTCAAGTGTTTGGCTGTGGCAAAGCAAAGGCCAGATTGAGTTCTGAATATGGCTGTCGAAGCAGCCTGCGACTCCCCCGTCCTGCCAGAGGCCATACTGATGCTGGTTCCACACAGATCAAAGGTTGATCCCTCTTCTCACTTGTGCAGATGTGGCCCCTGATTAGCAACCATCCCCTTAATCTGCATTTACTCCAGTGAACAACAGTCATCAACAAATTTAGCATATATCTGACTTTGCCTTTGATTGATGGACGGGGAGTAGGAGTTAATGAGGATATTTGCTGAATTATTGCTGATGATTGATAGCTATTACAACACTTAAATTATATGCATTGGCTCAGAAATAATACATTCTAAAATATAGCCCAAATTAGACACAGGTTCTAGCGCCATAGTGAGAGAGCTGAATCACAAGCTGTCATTAAATCCAAGAAGGGAAGCCCATCAATGTTTGTTGGACTTCATTTAATTCCATTTGGTTTCTCACACCCACAACATCTCCTGGAATACAGCTCTGTAATCTCTCTTCAGGCAGCAACACAAAGATCCGTATTGAGCTGCAGTCTAGCAGCAGCTTCTCTGTCTCTCAGCCTTTAGATCTCCATTCCCTCCTCTTGTGTAATTTAGAAAAAAAAAAGAAACCAACATACTAACAACCGTCTGTCCTCAGCTTCTTTCTGCCTTTCCCTGCATTGTGATGGTACTCCTCTCTTTCCCAGAGGCTCACCTGTACAGTATATCACTAATGCCGGCTGAACCATTATATCAATGGGCCATGGTCACAGTCTCCCTGTTCCTTTCCAATCTCTCTCTCTGTCTGTCCCTCCCGGTCAGTAATAAAACACTGGGCCCAGCGGTGGCTCTGATAGAGCTGTGGGATCACATTAGTGCTGCCCTCGAAGAGCTTGACAGGTTGTCTATGGCTTTGTGTTGCCGTCCAGGTTCCCATTAACAAGCTGCGTATGTGTATGTGCATGTGTGTGTCTTACAGTAGTCCATTTGGGAGGGTTATAGACTAAAATGAGATGGGGCAACACAGGCTTGGACAGAGTATATTTAGACATGAGGGTTATGTGTGCAACAGTAAACAGTCTGTCCATGAAGCGTTATAGCTGGAGTATCTTTGCAAACATTTGGTGGAATGTCAGCACAACCATATTTATGAAGCATTTCTCTCTAAACTGCTTTATATCGGTTTTAGCAGAAATTGCAGACTGGAAACTGTGGTATTTCAAACGTACAGGTGACCTCATCCTCACTGGCATTATTGCTTTTCCAGGAAACATAATGGCATTGCTTGTAACTTAAATGTTATTGCCGAGTGATTTTGTTTTTACCAGTCTGTCACTGATCATTTAATAGAGGCACTGTTGTGCACTCTTGCATTTTAGCATTGGCAGATGTGTCATTTTTTGAAATGTCACTCATTCTGTGTCCCCCTTTATGTCATTCTAATCACACCCACATGCACAGACAGAGCATACGTAGCACACAGTGTCCTGTCTTTAGTCTCATATTCACTTAGTGCACTGCTGAGCACATGCCTTATATTACATACTGTATATTCTTCCTGTGTGTTGTCATAAGGGAGCTGAAATCATGTTTCAGTTCAGTGTATCGTAAGGAGGTACATAACGCGCCTCGTCCACGATCCCTGGAAGCTCTCTTGTGTACATGCATCAGCTGCAATAATAATTTAACAGGAAAGCACATCCATTCACACAGCTTCAGAGTCCCTGAGCAAAATAACAAGCTTGCTGCTATCACTCACATCTGTGGCTCAGCATGATTAAATCCATGTTGTACAGTGAGTAGCTCACACGGGGGCCACTTTCCTGAGCTTCTACATCAGTGCTAATTCATAGCAAATGGCCCTTTATGGTTTCACCTTGGACTACACTGCCATGATTAGCTCTCTCCCATGTCACAGTTTGTCAGCTGACAGTGTTAAACTCTCACATTTAAAATCCAGAAAAGCCCCCTCCTCTCATTAAGTCCACCCACCTCCCTCCCCAGTCCCTTTTTTAACTGCTATCCCTCCCTCTCCTCTCATCTCCTCTTGTCTCCCTCATTCCCTGGCTCACCAGGCTTGGCCTGGGCTGACTGTGTGGAGGTGGAGCGCTTAGCAGGCTAAATCATCTGGCTCTCTGCCTTGAACTTTGCTCTAACTAATTTATAGGAATTAAAGCGGTTCACCTCAAATGCTTGGCTCATGAGTTGCTTTGGCTAAATTAGCCTTGTTTCCTTCAAAATGGAGGATTTTGTTTGTTTGGATTATCTTTTTTTAAAGCACTTTGCAATTACACAAGCTTAAGCTACTTGGCCTTTGTCTTTGCTGACATTTAAATGATTGTTGATTTCTCAGACAAAACACCAACCCGTGCATAATCATATTTTAAACAGGCAAAGACAGACGACTAAATTAAGATCACATTAAAGAGCCTGATGTTGGACATTTTGCTTACTTATGAATTTGTACTGTGTTTTTCAGCCAAAATACTGGCCAAGCATCAGTAGCAGTAAATGAGGTTACAATTATTCAAATCTGATTATTCAAATCAAAAGATTATGATTATCTGAAACCTGCTAATTGGCCCTTGCCTCTGACATCGTAGTTGTGGGCATAAGCTGTGGCATCCACTGCTAAAGATGCTTGCTCTGTTTGCCAGTGTGCTCTTGTGGGCTACATGTTTGGCTGACGTCCCCAGGCAGCTCCTCTCCTATGGATAGAGCCCAGTGTATGTAAAATGCTGCAGGCGTCTGCAGGCGGCTTATCCCTGCGCCTGTACTCCCATACACGTCCCATCAGCCAAACTGGGACTGCCGGAGTAATCTTGTTAAGAATGGATGTTGTTATTGTGCGACTGGATGTGCATTTGGCTTCATGGTTAGCTGGGAGCACACGTGGGCTGGAGCAGGAAAGACAATAGGGAAGGAGGTTTTTTTTTTGGGGGGGGGGGGCTATTTCTGGTACTTAAAAGATGACAGTCCTCCACTTCCTCTCTTTGCCTCTCTCAGCTTCCACTTTTCTCACTCCATCCCTAAAGCTCCTCCCCTCTTTCATCGCCAGCCTCACACAACATGATTACAATAAAGTGGCCTCAGTAAACAGTAGATGTGACATTTACTTGGAGATCGGTGTCTTCACCTATAATAGGTATTAAAGATGATGATTATCATCACTGCTGGGCAGAAGGCGGAGGTTGCTCACCTCAATCACTGAGTCGACAATAAAAAAAGAAAAAAAGAAAAGAAAACACACATACAAGAAGACGAATCAATGGCTCCATCCCTTGCTCTCGTCTGTCTCTCAATGCAACCACTCCTAACTCTGGTATCTGGGTGCCAACAGACTGTGGCTTTGACCTTTCTCACAAATGAATTATTTCGGTTTAATGATCCCTCCTGCAGAAAGAACAAAAAGATAGCTGAAATAATAGCCAGGGGAGGAGAATGGGGGGAGTAAAAGGGCAGCATTCACACACACCCTGTACTTTATTTTTCTACCTTACTTATACTTTACCTGTGAAGACACACAGATCCCTCTAATAAACCAGGTTTCTTATATTTGTGTCTCCAAGGTGTATGTGATACATCTTGCCTGAACTGTAAAAATGAACCACCTCAGGGAAAAAAAAAAAAAAAAAAAAAGAAAAAAGAAAAAAAAAAATAGATGTAACAGGCAGGTGGTGATGACGAAAACAGGAGCCTCCTTGTGTGTGTGTGTGTGTGTGTGTGTGTGTGTGTGAAAGTGACACTTTGGTTTTTTTCCTGCTCCAATGTTTGATTAATACTTCTTTTTTTTCTGTCGGATCAGAAAATGGGGGGGGGGGGGGGGGGTGCATAAAAAATTCAAAACATTATAATATAAAATCCAGATGAATCATGAATGCTTAATGGGAATCAGGGACGAGCATGCGGGATGTTGAAATTGTTCTCAAAGAATCCTGGCTTATGTGCGTTGTCTGCCAACACGGCGTGCACAACGAGGGATATGGCATGTTACGTCGCCTCTCTCAGCTGCTCTCCCCTCTCTCAATGGCAATGAAATGAGGTGTTGAGGGACACTGAATAGCGGATGCCAGAAACATGTGAAAAGCTTTTAGGGGGTAGAGGCCGTCTGTTATCGAAGTCTGGCTAATTGCCTTTATCCCAGTTGCAACTGCTTGTTGTTCTGCTTGTGGATTGGACATGCACTGATGGTCTATCTGATGAAATATTAACAAATCTTTGCTAACACCCGGTTTTCTCTATTGTATTTTAATGAAATGCAAGTTCCAAGAAAAACTTCTGATATTATGAATAATAGAACATCCAATTAGTGTAACATCATTGCAGATGAGTTTGATGAAAGGCTGGACCGCAGTAATATCAGAGTGTGAACATTTAGTTAATGTTAAATGTAGAGAGGTTCTGCAGGATTATTACATATGCCTTGATGTCAAAGTCATGCAATATTAAAACCTATCGGATACTATTCTTTAGAATTACAAACACAAACTATACTCGTCTGCTCCCTCTCTTCAGGTGGCTCTTAGCACGTCCCAGCATGCATTTGGTATATGAAAGGGTACATATTAACAAGCTGCCAATCTATCACTGGGATAATGCACATAGAGCCAAACACATTCACACTCACATTCACACCTACTGGCAATTTGGTGTTTCCAGTTCACTTAACCTGCGTGTCAGTGAGTGGAAATTGGATCAAAACAGAGAGATCATGCAAAGTCCACAACCTGCTTTCATTAAATATCGTTTTGTTATTTCTTATTTTTTCAGCCTTATTTAAAAAAAAAAAAAAAAAAGGAATAAGAAAGCCATAAAAGCTGCTGAATAAAAATTTCAACATTAAACTAAATTTTTTATTCATTAAAATAATCTCCATTTCAACTTCATTTCACACCAAAATTCCCAAAATGCAATACTGACAACAACATTTTACTTGGAAGATTCTGTTTAAATGCTGAGCAATGAAAAGAAGTACAAAGATACTTCAAATTTCACAAAACCGAGGATCTGTGTCTTGGAGGGAAACCCCATCCAAGTCTCATGAGATGACTCTCCTCGCCTCTAAGAAGAGGAACACTCTGCCAAATGGCACAGTGCCCTTTTATGTTACTTTGTGTGCTTTATCTGCGTCATGAAGCCGTGTTGCTGCTGTTAGCTGATGAAGACAGGGAGCAGCTGCAGTGAGGCTGCAATATTTTAATGGCTCCACAGATCTTTGAATGGTTTGTCATTGGGGGGAAACGACCTGGGCCAACCCCAAAACCATTGTAGCTTCCATCTGGATAGAAGCAGTCACACAGGTCCTCATTTCCCTCCATCTCAATCTGTGCAGCACTCCCAGTGTTTACAGAAGCCAGCGCCCGCTTGAATCACCACTTGCCAAGATGTGGTATGTTTATCAGTGTCTCTCTCTGCACACAGTAACACGCAGGCACATAAACACAGATGCACATGCAAACACAAACACACATTGTCTATGTGTCTCATTGAGTGGCCAGATAAGAAAACATGACATTATCTTTTTGGTGTGTCTGTGTACCTGTGCGCGCACATGCACAAATGGGTTTTATGTGTCTGCGCATTGTGTGAGCAGTCAAAATGCTAATGTCATATCTGTCTTGATGACCTTTTCTTCTTTGTTGATGCCCAGTGTTTTTATAAATACCGTGCTGATATCCTGGGATGTGTAATTACTGCACTGCAGCAACACGCTGCCTCTTTATTAGTTTTCTGACAATGGCTTTCCTTGTCACCACTGAGTGCTGTGCGTGTGTGATGCTCTTCTGCTGCCCTGTTTACACAGCTGAAACCTACAATCCACTTGCTGTCCTCACACAGTGCTCACACATGCTGCAGCTCAAACACATCTGATAAAGACAATGGATAGAGCGTGTGATGCCACTTATATTTATACTATGTCAGTTTAGCTCAACAATAGTCATAATATCCATAATATCCCATTTCATCTCCAGTTATTCATCCATATGAGCTTCTTAGAAGTGATCTCAAGGGATTCATCAAATATCCAGTCCAATACATAGATGAAAAGGAGCTGGAGGGATTTGTGTGAGCGTACCTGAGTACATGGGTGTGCTGAATAACCTCAACAAATACCACATCAGATCAATGTAGAATTCACATCAGGTGTCTCAAGTAGGATTTCTTCACACAATATATGTGCTAACATTTACAATGCAAAAATAGGAGTGGGAATCCTGTCTTTGTTGCATCACTGGTGCGGAGGGGAAATGCATGTCAAAAAGGTCTCTGTGCATACGTAATGGGATCCTGCTCTACACCAGCTCTGCGTTTGTCGATAAGGATCACACTCTCTAGGTTCAACTCCGGGGATTAGGGCAGAGGCCGTTTGATCTCAGTGGTTTTGCATAAAATCACAAGTCTCCTGAATCCTGTAGCAAAGAAGCTGAGTTAGCTAATTGGGAGTTGCTGCTGCGTGCCGGGATGGACTTACACTGTAGTTTCATGTAATGTCCTCAAGATGCCTTTGACAACGCTGCAATTACAGTAAAGTCAGAGTGTTGTGTTAATGAATCTTTCAGAATGGAAGAGAACAGATGAGTGCAGTAGCATAGTGATGCACTAACACATACAGTATGCACATTTAATGCTGTTTGTTTGGGAGCTCAAATGTCAACTTATCAGTTACCCCAATCAGGAACAGGAAACTGAACTTATCCTTCATCAAATAGACACTGTGGTCAGCCTCAGCCAATGAAAGTGTGTCCTGAATCACTGTGGAGTTGTGTTCAGGGTCCAGGGTCCTGCATCCACATTGGATTCCACATGCGCCCAAGCAGCCGACGCAGCAAAAGCCGAGAGGGTGTGCCAGTTACGGAACATAATTGCTACTAATGACCATTAGGAGTTTGGTTTTCATCCTCCAGGGGCTGTAGAAAAGGCCTTTCGTCTTATCAGTTGATTAGAAGCAAATAGACGAGGCTGGATCCTGCATATTAAGTAAACAGGGGGCTAAAATGGTGTTACTCTATCAGGGGAAAGCCTTAATGGAGTGGCGGGGAGATCATCTTCCGCTAATGCCTGAGCGGCAACAAATGGACAAATGCTCTCAAACCCATATACTTGACAAATATTGGGAAACATTTTTTTTCCCATGCCAGTTGAAACTGAATAAAAAAAAACAAAAAAAAAACAAAACAAAACGAAACAAAAAAGAAAACAACCTAAAAACTGTTCGATCAGCTTGGGGCTTGGACTCAGTTTACTATACTGCTTCTAACAGCAAAATGCTGTAGACCTTTGTGCTGCTCTGTTGTGAAGGCACTTATGCTTTTCCAGCAGCAGTGCTGGTATCCAACTGTCAGCAATGGCAGCAAAGTTGTTTTTTTCCTCTCTGTGGATTCATTTGCATTATGCAAATGAACAATTGATATGGATCTTCTCCCCTCCAATGAACATTTTGCACAGCAATTTGCCAAGCAAGTAATTACTTATTGACAGAATGATATTACACAGGAAATTGTTGTATAAAATGGCAAACTCATCTCATTGAAATGGTTTGCAAAAATAATAAGTATAACAATAATAAAATTAGAAATTATCAGTTAAATGGACGTGACTTATGGAGTCCTGCACTTCATGACTGAGCTCACTGCGTTTTCTTCATCGCCACCTGTGGTTGCACTCTGAGCTGGTGGCTTTGCATTTTAATTAATTCCAAACATTATTAAGGATACAAATTCACTGTCTCACTTCACTGCACTATGCAATGTAGTTGAGCTGCAGGAATATCAGCAATTATCCATATTGTGATGGAATATTTATGCTGTGTTTGTGTAACCTGGATGTCACATTGTGTTGTGACGAGTGATAAAGTGTTGTTTCAGCTCTTAACATGGAAAAACTGAAGTGCTGAAAATATGTAAAAATATACATCTGTTATTGTTGCATCAAAACAATATTAAATAATATAACACTGAATAAGTGAAAACGGCACACACACACACACACACACACACACATTTTTTTTTTTTCACTTCATTTTCAAAGTAGAGAAAGTAAAGACAGAAAGGGAAAAAAAGCAGAAAACAACCTTTCATCAAAGAGGTTCTTTAGCACTATGTCAACATCAGACCAACAAAAAAAAAACATGCAGTGCTTCCACAATGTGACCTCTGACAACCTTAAAATAAAACTCTTGAGTCAGTGAAGCAATTAATATTTCTTCTGCGGTCAGCTAGAAAACAGACTCCTTTTAATTATCTAATTCTTAATGCTCTCTTTTTGTCTATTTCCACTTTAATTGTAGAAAGAAATTATTTCCCAGTGTGTTGATGCCAGTATGTTTGCGTCAGCGCCCTTCCAGCTCTAATATCGAGCATCCCGAGAGATTGGCACCTGGAGGAAAACAGAAAAGGGAGAAGAAAAAAGGCCAGTGTGCAGCTGCATTTTCTTCCTCAGTAATCGAATCCCTCAAAAGGGGTCCATTTTTCTTCATCTCCACAGGTCCACAGGACCTTTAAACAGAGCAAGGCACCAAAAGAAGGCGCCATAGAACACAATTATAATTCCAATATAGTCTTGTAAAGAAAATGTAAACAGATAGCCAAGCTGCAAAGCTGCCCCCATTTTCCCAGAAGACTGGTAATAAAGTAGAAAAGATGTAATACTGGAAGAGGCTTTTTACCCCCTGTCCCTTTCTCACTCCAGAAATTGAAAAGTGTGGCTCTCTGTGATGATGCTGGTGCAAGACAGGATGCTCTCAGATTTATAGGAGATTTAGAGTAGAAACAGAGTAGAGTAGGTGGGGAATTTTACCAGAGACATTACTGCGGTTTTGCAAATGAATCCTAATGTACGACTGTTGATAAGAATAAATAGTGCTCTGAAATGCTGCTAGGCCCTCTTTCCGGTACAGTCACTGTGCGTGTTTTGTCACAGGCTTAATTTCAGGGCAGTCTACCCTTCAGACTCTGACAAGGGACGCAAACACAAACAAGCCACTGTCCCCTCCAGAAATCTCAACAAGAGCAAACTGGTGGCAAATTTTGATTCGTAAGAGCCTCCTGTTTTCATATGGACAAATCTGGAATTCTCTGGGCAAAACATTTATATCCCTTTCCATACTCTTCTCCTCTTGAATATTCTGTTTGTTGTGTGCTGTCTTGGGGGGACCATTTGTTCTATGCCTGATTTAGTTTTTTTCTGGTTTATTCTACAATCATGGGAAGGCAGAGCAACAGCAATAGGCTGCTTATGATAATTTCCTGGCAGCAGTTACAACTGTCCTAATAATACTTACTGGTAGAGGGAGCTGCACATGCACACAGCTGAGGGACTCTGTGTGCATACAGTACTGAATGTCTGTCTGTTACATTCACTTCACCGCAGTCATAGCTCTCAAAATCATCTATCATCTATACTTCAGAAACTGTTGTAACAGTCATGTGAGGTCAAGAGTGCAGTTTGTAAAACAGCTGGAAGTTTTGACAGCGTTGTCAGATTTTATGAGAGAGTTATTTAATAGAAAGTTTATAATACAGCATAAACCCTGCTGTTTTGAGCCACACAGGCTGTGTAGTATGATCCAGTAGCGTGACCTTTGGCATTACAGCGTGAATCCAATCTGGTAGACTTAGTCACTTAGCCTCCAAGAAGAGGCTCCCGGAGTCAGTTAGTAGGATGATTGTGAGTTTCCCACTGAGTGTAAATCACAGAATGGATGAGAGGACCACGGATGTTTGTACATGTGTGAGCATGTATCTATGAATATGTGTGTGTGTCTGTGTAAATCTCAGTCAAGGCCAAGAAGCAGTAAGGCCCGGCAGGCCAGGAAGGCATGGAGGAGGGGGTGTGACAGTTCAGTGTGAGAAGGGGAAATGGCATGGTGCTACTGAAGCTAGTCATCCGTCTGCTGTGACACCCAGCGTGCATGGAAGATGTCCCCGGGACTCGGCAAAGCAGAAAGGAAGTGTGGTCGTGCAGAGGAGTGGGTGGCAGAGTGGAAGTGTCATCCTCTCTGTAAGTGTCACACTGTCTCTGGTTCTCTGTCTGTCGCACATGGACGGTGTATCTCCCCTTCAAACTCGCTGTCGTTTTCCAAATGTTCTGCCACACAAATGCACAAACATGTTTTTAACCCTTTTACCCCTGGCCTGTTTTTCACTTCGAGCGAAGCGAATCACCAACATATTTGTATGCAGTGGGTGGAAAAACAACCAAGGCCTTCATTTTATTTACTTAAACTCTTTAATCTAAGTGTTGTTAGAAAAAAAAAAATTAACAAACTTAGAAAATAAAAAGAAGCAGGAGAAAGAAAGTTTAGGTGAGTAATTAAGGTAATCAATAACTGGTCAAAATGTCAAATAAAGTGAACCAAACAAGCCCAAGCATTTAAAGTTCCACACAATATAAAAGCTTTGTATGTGCAGCCTCTTCACTTTCCCTTCAAAACACTTGGAAACAAAATGTCCTAGCCATCTCCTCTGTTCAAGGGCTGTGCCTGCCTGTTTGAGAGGGCTGTTGGAGAAAACTAAGTTAAAACCTATTGTAGAAAAGTTTTTCGGAGGCATTTAGTTTTTATCAACATGACACGTAAGTCATACAGGAATTCCATTCACACACTGAACTGAAGTAAAGCTTTAGGAGCAAAGCAAAGAAAAAAGGAAAGAAAAGACAAGGTAAGTTGTGTAAATCAATTAAATGTCAATAGGATGATTAAATGAATGGTTAAAAGAAGCCCAGGCATTCAGAGTCCTGCACAAACACTATGTTTTGCATGGATTGTCATGTGCACCCACTTCACTTTGGCCAGTGTATTGCAACTACTGTTACAAACATTTTTAAACAATTGCATGAAAGCCATCTCATCTATTCAAGGGTAGTCGTTCCTCTTTGAGAGGGCTGTTGACAAAAGAAAAAACACAAAAACAAGCTGGAACATCCTGTAGGACACTTTGTAGGCCAGTGACATTGGATAAGTACAGGGAGCACAATAGAAGAGAAGTAACATGTACCGAATTGGACTAGGGTTATGGGTCCTATATGTTTACATGTAGCCTTCATTTTACTAGGAGACGCACATTGACATGAAAAATCTCTTTTGACACAGTGTCCTTGCCCATTGACAGTCAGCAACATAAAATTTCAGACATGTAACAAAGCTATAAATCTGTCCAGAGACTCTAGTGAGGGGGATTTGAAGTGCTTTTCCAGAGGGTTATAAGTAAAGGGAAATATAGATTTGTGTTTTTTCTTTTTTTTTTTTTTTTTTCACCAAACCCCTATAGGTTCCTTAGTAATAGTCAGCAAAAAGTATAATTGTTTGCAGCTCTCCTTTTCATATACTGTTCATGCATAATGCTTGTGATAGTCGCGGAAGGGCTAGATAAATAAAATAATGCCAACGGAGGAGCCTTCGAGAGATCAAAGAAGGCCAACCAAAACGAGCGTACAGTGTGCAATGATGAGTGAAGGCCTCACACTTCATAATGAATCTCAGTGCTCTGTGATATGAGTCCAGGGAATGTATGCACTGAGCTGATGCATTCATGAACAAAATGTCCCCAAAGTCCAACACAGAGAGAAACGTAGCAAAAGCCAACTTCTTTTAGCCTTGAAAGAAAAGTTCATCTTTCTAAAGAAAAAAAGACTAATTTAAAATTTAAGCTTTTTCACTAGCAAATCAGCATGGGGTGTAAAGGGGTCATATTTTGTTAAACCCACTTTTATTAGTCTTTGGTTCATTTATTTGTGTATTTGGACCCTAATAGTTCAAAAAGTTTGAATTTGAACCCTCCAGGTGCTGCAAAGCTATCTTTATATTAATTTAGGCAAAAATCAAGTGGATTTCTACTACCTTTTTTAATTCCTGGTTAATTTGTTACGTTTTATAACTAGTTATGTCACGACATTTGCTACATAAGGTCAAGGCTTCTGACGAACATTTCTCCGAGTACGACATAATTGTTTGTCAGCAGCAGCGGTTGTAGTAAAAACTGAAAATATGTCCAAACTTCAAGCCGTTTACCTAAAATGTTCAGTTGTTGGTTGTATTAGCAAATTCGAGTGATTGCAGCACAGCCAACTACCTGGAAGGGGTGGAGTCATGTGCATTTAAAGGGCCAGCGCTCAAAATGACCTTTCTGTTGTCATTACTAAGAAATAGGGTTGAAGATGGACCTGTGGAGTTGAATTACTGAAGAATTCAGACCCAAGCATAGCATTTACAGTTTATGTAGACCACAGGGAAATGTTTTAAAATGCACAATTCCATTTAAAAAAGCAAAATATCACTCATTTAAAGGACAATCGGAGATGGCGATAGATGACAGATGTTTTTCTTCTTTTTTTTTTGGGGGGGGGGGGGGGGTAAACAGCATAGGGCTATTTCAAGCTTTGTGAGGCTTTTAGTTTTATTTTAGTCTCTGATGATTATGCGGCATAGAGTCTAGGAGGTGTTTAGTTTCAGCCTACACTTGAGAAACATTTTGGTAATTTCACATGATTGAACATCACGATTTAATGATGTGAAGTCACAATGGACATGTTTATATTGGACGTCATAGCCAATATACAGTCCCGGAAAAAAATTATTAGACCACCCTTGTTCTCTTCAATTTTTTTGTTCATTTTAATGCCTGGTATAACTAAAGGTACATTTGTTTGGACAAATATAGTGATAACAACAAAAATAGCTCATAAGAGTTTAATTTCAGAGCTGATATCTAGCCATTTTCCATGTTTTCTTGATAATAACCATCAATAGCTATGACATTGTACTGCCAAAAACAGTGCTTTTAGGCATTCCATGTTTTCTTTTCTGTCTGTTTTAGTCACATGATACACACAGGAGTTAGTACTTGATTGCATAACCATTGTTTTTGATGACTTTTGATGGTCTAATAATTTTTTTCCCTGCTACTGTATCTGTAGTTCCAGACATGTGGCCAAAGAGTGAAATGAAAGAAGTTGAGCTCCAATGGAAAAATTTTCTCGCAGTAGAATTCTGCTTATTTCATTACATTTCTCACTCTTCCATTATAGGTCCTTTAAACCCACACCCCTCCCGTCCTGTATTACAAGCACTAGTTATTAGTGGCATTACCTTCACAGTATCAAGTCTCTCACAGTGGGTGACCCAGTTGAGAGAAGGCAAAAGACAAAGAGACACAGAAAGACTGAGGGGGGAGCCAGAGTTGCTGGGATTTTAATGGCTCCGGCTTGCCAAGTGTGGTCATGAGCCTCCAGTGCACAGACAAGGCCTAATCAAAAGCCCCACACCGTGTGAGTGACAGCATCAAAGTGCATCTGCATACGGAGGGGAATTCTTCCAACTTTCTGATTTCTACACAATTAAAGAGGGTGCGGGAATGGAAACACACGCTGTGATGATTTCTTCCTCCTTTTTTTTCCCCCCTCTGCTTTACTCCCGTAAACAACATGAGCGCTTCTCCCGTTTGCCTGTTATGTTTGTGTACATTATTTCCCAACCCTCAGGAGGCCCAGAGGAGGAGAGGGAGAATTAAAAAGGGAGTGAAAGGAGCTGAAGGGTGAAAATGTAGAAGAAGACACTAAGAAAACTGCCGCTGAGAAAGACAGAGTAGGGAGAGTGAGAGAGTGCAGTATTTTCACACCATTACTGTTTGTAGAGTGTTTTAGCACCCTGAGTAACTACGCTATGTCAAAGAAAAAGAAAAAAAAAAAGATGTGCTGCTGCATTAAAACATCTTTTTCAGAATATGACAGTGTGACCCAAAGCAATAGTGGTTGACCAGCAAACTATAAACAACACATTTATGATTTTCTGTGCTTAAAGGCATTACTCTGAAACTCATCCAGGAAAGCTTGTCTTTGCTCAGTGGCATAAAAGTTTTCATCGTCCTGTTTTTCTCTTTCCGCTATTACATATTTTTGCCATAAATATTTTATCCACTACACCCTCATCAGAAATATTTTTAAGGGGTGAGAAGCAAAAAAAAAACCTCATCAGGATAAATTTTATTTGTCAGGTTTATACTTCTTATCTCCATTTCCCTCCCTCCCATTAGCGGATTGGCTACTCAAGTGCTGCTTCCTATCAAGGGAACTGCAAAACTCTGCATGAGCCAGAATGATGGAAATTACTTTTCTGGCTTCTCTGTGTGGTATGAATATGAAGCCAGGAGTGTTTTTCAAATGTAATTGAGTTTGGTGCGGTCACAAAAGCAAAATGGTGTGTTTGTGACCAAAAAATGATGCATGTTACTTCTATTTTGGATGTGCAGCCAAACCTTTAGCGCGGCTTTATTCTGCCTGTTCCAACATTTACCTGGAAGTGGTCACCAATGTCATGCACTTGCCTTTGTTTGGTACCTTTGGGCCTTGTGTTTCCAGTTTCCCACCTCTCCTTCCAAAGTGACTCCAATGCTCTTCCATTTAGCTTTGATGTTATTAAATGAAAAGTCCCCAGGTTGCACTGAGTACACTGGCATTTGCTCATAGCATTACACTTGACAGGAGCCTTTGGGAATGCACCAAATTCAATTTCTTTTACTGCCAGCCTAATGACAATGACGGCCTCGCAGAATAAATGCAAAGTTAAACTTTTATTTGACACAAGCTCTTAGAGATTGTTCCTGATCCCGTTATGTCCTTTGTTTTTTCATCCGCTCGTACTGGCAGCGCAGGTCAATAGGTTGTGTTTCTGTTTATGTAAGCATTTTTGCCAGCATCTGGAGTGACTAAATGGATATTGGAAGAAGATTTGCCGGAGCCGAAAGAATGTTGGACAATGGTTGAGATTGATGAGTGTTTGGTCGCTTTCCCTGTGACCCCACCGCATCTGGCAGGAACAAAGTCAGACAGGTGTGACAGCCAGCATCCATCTACTAGTCAGCTGTAATAGGGAGAGGGTATTTGTACAGGGACACACACACACACACACACACACACAGCACCAACACGTGGGCAACTTATTTTCTGTATTTTCCACATAAGTTAGCAAGCAGGGATGTACACACATATCTGTCAGAGACACACACTTAAGTACAGCAAGTATGTAGACATCCGTTCAGATGCACAGACACGCAATCACACACTCAGACAAAAAAAAAAAAAAAAAAAAAAAAAAAAAAAAGGCTTCCTGGCAAGCGTCAGCGTGTGTCTTTCCAGGAAGGAGTCGTTTTGCGATGCTGACTTTCTTCAAATGTCTGCGAGCTCTCATGTCTTATTATGGGAGACAAATGGCATGTCGTACTAACACCACGTCCCGACTCATTAGCTCCGGACATGACAACCTCTGCAACACATTTCTGGTTCTGCTCTGTTGGATGAACATAGGAAACAGTTGTTAGGACTGTAGATATATATTGCTTTTAGTTATGTTTGAGTTGGATCAGGGTCACCACTAGAGAATTAAAAAAAATATATGATTAATTTAGTGTTTAAATAATGATGATTAATAGAGTGTATTTATTTAATCCTGTTCATTAATTAACTTATTATTATTCTATAAATAAAATAATAATAAGTTAATGAATAAAAAGTGAAATTCCCTACATAACCGGCACCATCTGATATTAAAATGCTTAGAAAAGCAATTCACACCAATTTTTCAGACAAAATGATTTTTATAATGATAAAGGATGTATAAAAGGTCATAAAACTATATTGAAAATAGAAATATATGATTGAGATTTCAAATTATATCAGTGATAAGTTATGTTATTATTCATTCTTAAAGAACTTTCTGAGGGACTGAATTTAGTTCATATAAAAAGTTCCGTAATTTTCTTGAAAATCCTTTTTTGGAAAAATTTTTTACAGATTTAGAAACTTAAGATGTTATACTACTGAACTACAAAAAGTTTGAAATCATTATCTCAATCCTAATTTTTTGATTCAGAGTCAATAGGCGTGTGACTTGACCCATTTACAAAGAGGCTTATCTATCAGAGGTTTTATTTTCAGATTTCTTTGCAGGTTTACAAATTTCTATAAATAAAAGTTCCTATTTATGGTGTGACAGAATGTATGGTACGAAAATATATATTTTTTCTCACAAACAAATTATATATGTATATATATATATATATATATATATATATATATATATATATATATATATATATATATATATATATATATATTTTTTTTTTTTATTTTTTTTTTTTTTTTTTAAATAGCAAATTATTATATTTATTATTTGATTTTCTGTGTATGCCCAAAATCAGCCTTCTCCTGTAATGTACTGTCACTGAGTTTTAATTTGATTAGTTAAATAAAATTGCATAAAAGATGTTTCATTGTGTGATAATGTCTATTGTCAGCATAGATGTCAGTGCACATATACACACAAGAATGCAGGCTTATAGACCCAAATGTTAACTGTGCAGTCTGGTGCTAAAATGTAAGTCAGAACTGTCTGCTGTGAAGGGCTGATGGTGACATTTCAGAGTAAGGCCTGAATGCAGTCATGCAGGTTCTCTTTGCAGTAAAAGCATCTCTCAGCCATGTGGTCTACGCCACCATTGTTAAAGTGCCTTACTGCGTCAAGCCCCAGGGTACCGGCTCCATCCACCACTGCCACCCCCCCTCCTCCTCTTACCCACCATCCAGCTCCACCACCACCACCGTCACTGCTCCCCTCCCTTAGCTGGCATGGAAAATCCCCCATGAGCCTTTTCTCTGATGTAAATCACAGGTAGGGGAAATGTGAGCCAGGCTGATGCACCGGCACTGTGCCGTGAAATCTCTGTTGACATTACCGACGGGCGATTCCAGAAAAAGACACAGAGCGAGTGCAGGAGGGAGGAAGAGAGTGATAAAGTGGGAAAGAGAGCGAAAGAGAGAGAGATGAGAGGAGACGTGAACATTTCAGGCAGTCACTTTTGACTTTCTTACTTTTTTGACTCACTGTCTTGTCTCTGTCTCCAGAATGATGGACTAGACTCAGTGGGCTGCACACTTTCATCACCAGCATAACACTGTTATTTGGCAATGCTAATGATTTTTCCTTCCCTCTGTTTTATGGGTTGACACAAAGAAACTGATCTGTTTTTACCGGTCTTAAAAAAGCCTTTAATTCAGCCGCTGGATCTTACAGCTATACCCCCTAGGCCTAACCTGTTTTCTTACTTTTCTAAAGGTAACCTTTTAACAGACAAAGATTGATTTTTTTTTCCAGCTCTGGTATCTTTGTTATATGATAGCGAGAAGTGGAAAGATGAAGATATCTTGGAAATGAAGTGAAGGTAACAAGGGAATTAGGGAAATGGGTTATGAGAGGCAATTTCTGTGCCCACTCCTCCTTTCCAAGCACCAGAGGGAAGAGTAAATGACTTTTACTTTACTGTATGAAAATATTTAGCTGTACTTCATCTAAAGTGCGGCATTCCAGGAGGGCTTCAGTATCATTTCTCTTGCTATTTCCCAGTTTTGTTTTACGATGTTCTTAGTGGTGCAACGGGATGTAAAAGTTGGCCAGTTTAGCCAGGGGAAATGATTACCTAAACGAGAGAGGCCTTGCATATTTGTCTAATGTGGCGGAGGAAGGCTGGGGGATTTTGTCTCAGAGTGTGGTAGTAATGCACTCTGTGGTCACCTGGTTGGGGTGAAGGAAAGGACAAAAAGAAGGTGTCAGACCTGTCCACAGCATACGGCTACAGAGACGATTCTGTCTCTTTTCTGTGACTTATTCTTTGCTCTTTGTTCCTTTGTTCCTGCTCCCTCCTCCTCTGTGTTCCAGACAGAGTGTGAAACACACGTAGTGGCATCATGACACACACAAGAAGTGCCTGTGCTTGTAGCTGCCGTCCACTCCAAGGTGATCTGACATCTTAAAGCGATGCTCTCCGCAATTGCACATTCACTCAGACAAGCGTGTTGACGTTGCTGCCTAGCCAAAGGACCCCTCCTGTCCCCCTTACCCATCTGAAGCCTGCTGCCAAGTGCTTCCGCGAAGAGGATGGCTTAATTGTTTCTGCCACAGCCATGCCTCTTCTTCATTTTTCTCTCTTTCCTTCCTAATCCCAGGGACGGGAAAATGGAGCTGTTATTTGCATGTCTAATGATACTCGATATCACAGGCCTCTCAAAGGAGAAGGCACAGATGATTATTAATATAGCCAATGAAGCCCTCATTTATACTGCCTTTTGTTCTTAGGTCTGAGCAAATACTACTTTCCACTACCTGCCTATTAGAAGCTATAGTCCATAGAGAGATTTGCTGGCTTTAAATGTGGAAAACTACAGTAGATTTGTGCAAAGCCTTTGTGAGTCTCTTTGTCAGTTTGAACACTTGCACAAGCTACTGATGTGCAAAAAGGATACTTAGTCTAAATATTGTCGCCTGGGTATTGATCCTGCTGGAGATGAGATCAGTGCTCCTATTCTTATATGTTTTACACTTACGGGTCATGATCTTTTTTCATACCTTGTAAAATGTATAAATCCTGGCATGATGAAACACAGTTTTCTATTTCCATTTTCAAAGATTTGACCTGTCGACTGCACTTATAGCCCATTTATAATTGATATAATAACACTATAGCCTGCAGTGCTGTACTGAAAGAATCCTCGAGGAGAGACTGGCTATAAGACAAACAAAAAAGTGCTTAGCCAAAGCTGTCAGAGCCCATACAGAAAACTTGGAGTATACCTGCAGGAATTCCAACACCAGCAATGCATGGCTTTCCGGCAGTGGCAGTTGGCATTGAAACTGGCTAATTTGCAAGGCTTCTCAGAATGAGAACAATGACTTTGACAGCTCAAACAGGCACTGTGGAGCACATCTGCATTTTTCCACAGGAATAAGCCCCAAAGAATGGCACTGGCACTGCATGTCTTCCAATTATGGAAATTTGTGCACGTCTATATATACTATATACGAAACACCTCTTGAAAGATACTGATTGGAATGAAAAAATCTGAAATATCATGCTTGTCCCCTGCAGGGTTGCTAATTTTTATTTTTTTTTTTATTTTTTTTTTTTATGTTTTTAAAGTTTAATTTATCCCACAGTCATAGCAGATCAGTCTCACATATGGTACAGTATGTGCATAATTCAACTTGCAGCATGTTGTCTTCTCACACTTTGGCAAGACCACTCTTGAATTATGTAAAATAATTTTGTTTACACTAGCTACTAACTACGATTCCCCTTTTCTACTTTACTTTCTGTAACAACTCTAAAAAGATATTTAGCAGTCAGAATGTGTTGTTTGTGACATTTAACAAGATCACAGCGTCACATGTTTGACAGATGAGTTTGTGATACTTATCCACACCAACACTCATTTAGTTAGCAGTTAAAGTATGAAGGGAAAAAAAAAAAGAAAAAAGAAAGAGGCTGTGAGAGAGTGAAAGAAAGAGGGCGGGTGGAAAGGGGAGGGGGAGATAAAATGTTGAAATATGAATTACAAACCCGAGCAGCACCATCTGGACCGAGAAAACACACATCATAGTGGAGAGTCGGCACATTGAATTAGACTGGCTACGGGATCCATCTGCACCTCGTGAAATCAATCTCATTCCTTGATTTGATTAGGTCAGCCGCACAGAAGAAAGAGAAAACTGTTGTGCTCCTTGATTAAGCTTGTTTTGTTTTGCGCCCCTCCACACCCATCCACCTTGGGCATGCTGTGTATACCGATGAGTTTTAGGCCCACAGGTAGGGTAATGACAGTAGTCGAGGTTAATGCTAAAAAATCCCCCTCTATTTAACACGCAGCATGTGCACCGCAGCCCCTGTAGCAGAGCTCATTTACACTTTTTCACAGCTCTGTCTCTTTATTGTTTTGAACATTTATTTATCTATTTTTAATGTTTATTTTCTTCCCCAAATCATAGGTTTTTTGCACAAAGGCTTAATTGTGAATGTATGATTCGCAAAGGACGCATGTGGAGCAGCCATAAATTTAGGAAAAACTGCCTTTTTTTTTTTTTTTAACCTGCATTTTGTTGCATTGAGTGTTGCAGAGAGCACGGACAATACACACAATCTCTAATGTTCTCTTGTTGTAACAACAGAATGTAATGAGAAAGGAAACAAAAATCTATACTGAAGATTGGTTGCATACAATAGGTCATTCTCGGTCTAAGAGCTGATAGCCTGGATGCATTATGCAGAACTGTTTTATTTCTCTGTTTCCCAATTTCTCTTAGTGGTGACACTATACCCTGCTATGATTAAAATGCATCCTCCCGTGCATCCATACTCAAACAAAAGGCTTTTCATGGGTGGCTAAATCTAATTGCATTGTCCTCTTGTACTAAAGGTAGCAGCTTTGACTTTGACTTATTCTCCACAAGCAATAATGCGCTGGTGGCAGTGAATGCAACATGTTTGCCATTCCTCAAGGTGCAGGGATGGACACAGAACACATTAGCCCTGATTGACCTTACTACGAATTGTACGGAATCCAACACAAATGGTCTCTTATTTTGTTTTGTCTCATTAATTCATGATTGTCCAAGAGGAAAATAAAACCGAATGAGAGTGGAAGGCAAAAGCTTGCTGATGATTCACTTCAGTTCTTCGTCCAATAAAAAAAGAAAAAAAAAAATGCTGCAGGGAGAAGGTATAATACAGGGAGTCTTGGGGCTGATTGTAATTACTGTACCTTTTCGGAGTGTGGTCGGCTTCAATTACAAAACATCACCTTAGCTTGTATAGGTTACGGGTCATGACACCATCTCTTTCACATTGTCTCAATAAAGAAAGAGTGTCAGCAGTGATACTAAGTGAAGAGGAAAACATCAAAGGTTCTCTTTCTTCTTTATGGCCTTCATGAATGCATGTGCTTGACCTCTCCAGAGTGCAATATTGATTATTTTACTATTGTAAAAGATGCCCACATATCCCAAGAGACGTCATTCTTTTTGTGTCCAAAGTAAGGGAGGGAAAAAATACTGAGCAGGAGGAAAATTCACACTCTAAGTTGAAATGAATGACCCTGATAACGGAAATACTTCACACCTTTATATTTAGCCTCATTGATGAGCGCTGAAAAATTGTAGAATCTACAATATTTCAGATTATAATATGCTGCATAATTCTGAATGAATCTGTCCATTTCCAGTGCACCTCTTCCATTGCTCCCATTATGGTTTCTTCCAATAAAGTCTGTTGTGGTTGATACCAGAAGGGAAACTTTCTGTCCAATTTGATAAAACACTACATGCCACGAGACAGACTGGAGGGAAAATGTTCCCAAGAATAGCTAAGTGTATCATATATCATGCATCGCACCATCTGTTCCGTACATTCAAAATGTTATTGCAATATTTAGAATTACAGATTATTCATGTAGGTGTAATTAACAGTGTCGAAATCCAACAAATGGGAGGAAGCTACAATTAATTTCCAGACATGTTTGAGCAGAATCTATCTGGAGTAACTATTTAGGCTACAGTTGCCTAAGGGTGTGCAGATGGAAAAGAAAAGTGGTAGCTCTAATTTTACCAGTTCTGGCAATGAATTACCCCCTCTTGATCCCTCATTGCTGTAGTGCACACACCCCCTTGAATTAATTCTTTGGATTTCATGTGGGAGAGTGGGTCATACTGACCATATAAGAAGAACTGGGCCATTATAACCGACTGAACTAAAAAGAAAAAGGACAACATCTGGCGATTACAAAAGGTGCTATGTAAACTAGTCCACGCAGCGGCTGGCCTTGGGGTTCCCATACATTTTACATAACAACATGCAATCTACTGCATATTTAATACTTAACATGACATTTCCCCGGTTGTGTTCGCCCGGGCTGGTCATGCAACCTCGGTGAAACAAGCTCATCACCTTCAGAGTATCAGGATCACACCATACATGACATTTCAACACACTGATGCATTATACAGCTCATTTTCATGCTAGTTTAAGTCTTGAGTTTGCATAATTACCTTCTTTTTTCTGACTTGCATTTTTTATTTCTTTTTTCCAAACATATTACACCATCACACATCAAATACTACCATTAGAGCATTAGTAAATTACCCACCCGTAACCAGAAGGGGTCTTCATATTGATATAGTCCAGTGCTTCCGAACCTTTTTTGGCTCGTGACCTCATTTTTACAACACAAATTTGTGGCGACCCCAGACATTCAAAACGCAGACATTTTTTTGCAAAAATTAATTTGTTTTGGGTCATGAAATAGTTTGCAATACTATGTAGCCAAAATATGTTAATTTTAGATGACATTTAGGCTATATAATGTAAATAAGTATGGACAGAGGCAGAAAAACCAGATTGAGACTCCTTGGTCAGGATATGTACAGTTAGTCCAGCTTGGATTTACAAAACTGCAAATTAAAACTGAAAAAACAATAACTCAAACTATGAATTATGAAAGAGCTGCAGCATCTGAAACCGACCACAACGAACATTTGAAAGAGCAACAGTACCACAGTGCTTCAGTTTCAGCTTCACAGTTAGTCTTTTATAGATTGTGATTGTCTCTCTCAACTCACTATATATTTTTTATTAGTAAGTTGTTTTGTTTGTTTTTTAGCAATTACTAGAAATTTGAGGTGACCCCATTTCAATTTCAGGTGACCCCACGTGGGGTCCCTTTCCCAAGGTTGAAAAACACTGATATAATGGCTTTTATCCTGCACCCTTCAACTTTGAGTATCCATGTATATAATATAGACATGCACCATAAATATTTAAACAGAGGTGTCTAATCGTAATATACATACATACATACATACATACATACATACATACATACATACATACATAAGGTATGTGATCATTGTCTTTTCAGTGTGAATCCTCTTGGTCTTTAAACTTTGAAATCTAAAGATTCCAGGTATTTGCTCCATTCCAAAAGATAATTTTCTGTCCTGTCCTATATATATCCTTTATTTAACCAGGTCAAAAAGCCTCATTGACATTGCACAGCTCATTTTCTAGAGTGAGCTGGCCAAGAAAAGCAGCATAACACACAATTTCTGACAAGACATAATCAACACATGATATAAAGACTTACAATCGATAGTGACAAAACAATAATTTGTGCAAGCTTAAAAACAATTACATTGACCAAGCTAATTGATTTCACGCTCCTTTAAAATAGCTTTAAATTCACCCATAGTAACATGTTCAAGTCCTGCATCCTATATGAGATTCTTTCATATGCCGTTACTTTTCCCACTTCCATCATCCACTCCTGGAACGGAGGCTCTCCATATATAATTACCTTCTTTAAGTGTCACCAAACATTGCTAATTATTAGAAAAAATACAGGAATATATTTGTATTTGTAACTGGGTTTTCCTCTATCAAAGATTGAGCAAATAATCCATGACCCTTTCAGACTGTAGCGGATGTAAAATTTGGAGAAAACAGTCCGGCATACTGTTTGCAGTCTGTTCCAGCAGACAGTCGCTGACAGCCTACATCACAGTGACAGCTTCTCCTCCTTCCTTCTCCAGCTTCAGTCTCTCTCCCCATCTCCAGTCCTACTGGTACATACATAGGAGGAGCACATGTCCAATCTACCATTTGCCCTGACAAGGAGCAAAATCATTAGTTTCCTCTATTGGGCTACACTTGTGTATGTAGAACTCAGGCCCAAGCCGTGGGCGGGGAGAGGTGGGAGTAGACTCTGTAGACTCTTCCTCATTAGGACATAGTGATTGTTCAAGTGATTGCTGTAAAAGTCTTCTGCAGGGACTGACATATTTCCTCCAACGCTGACAGGATAAGCAGTCCCATACAGTCCTGATTAGGGGTTGTGGTTAGCAAATGGAGGTGTGCACTTGTGTGTGTGTGTGTGTATGTCTGTGAGTGCACATGGGTGTGGGTGTGCACAGAATACTGGCATCAAGCAGGGAAACTGCAAAGTACTGCCACGGGATAATTTCGTCAGTCAACCAGGATTTCCTTCATCATGGGACCTGAAGCTTCGAAATATATGAATGACTGTCTTTGCAACAAGCGAGTGTACAGTCGCTGGGGCAAGAGCTGTAATAACTTTCCAGACTGCATACACACCCAACATTTACTGACAGCGTTATTTCCTTTTTATGATAGATTTTGTTTACATTCACACAAAAACACTATTACAGTGTTTACTATGGGTACAAGTCGAATTAGATTACATGTTGGCTTTCATACATTTCAATATTTTTAAGGTGTCAAAATATTTTCCTTGACTTTGGAGCCAAGAAAGAAAATATGTAATAACTACTATTACTATTGAAATACAAAATAAATGTAGGTACGACTATATACCTGGTGACTAAACAACCTATACCCTGCTCAGGATAAAATATTGCTGTTTTTTTGTCTGCATCATGCACTGTAGTACATAATCATCAACTGCAGTATATTGTTATCTATTATCTGCTTGTTTCCTGAATGCCACAGTCAATGTCACTGATTGTTGGTGCAGTTTTTGTTGCCCAGGCAACTCAGTTGATGACAGGGACCTGTGACAGAGTTGTTGTTTTTTTTTCTTCCTTTCAGTAATTGTACTCTTTAATGACCATTTGTGCACTCTCCAGTGCAAAGGCTGTCTAAGAAGTGGGCGACTGGGGCATTTAGAGGCAAAATCACAGTTAAGAACTGCAGCTGGTTCTAGCCTGCTCTATTGTGGTTTCTGGGAACATATAGCTAAAGTGGCAACTTATGGCAAGTCATGATTGAATGCATGACTTTTCTTTTCAAGAGAAAGGAGACAGATTGACATTTCTGTGAAACAGATTTATTTATCCACCTATAACTTTTAACTTGTAAGCTTTAAGAAGATATGGCTTGTTACATGTAGCCACCTGAACAATGAAGTATCTGAGGTATGTGTTAAGTATATCAGTATGTCAGACGTTAAAATGACGTAGTGAATCAAATCCAAACAAATTAAAGGTCTAATATGTTTCATACCATATTAAAATGTCTTAAAACTATTAGGCTTAGGCTACACTCTTTGTATACCTTACGTAAAACAAGCCATTTAATTTTCTTACCTGTTAATGGCAATATACGCCCTTTACTAATATTAATATTTAATATTACAAGTAGGTGTTTGTTTGGAGTAAAATGATATAATGTGAATATACATTCTTAAATCAAGTGCAAACAAAGCTTTCATACTTTTACCCATCTGTAAACATGAACTCTGCATGAATGATTTTCATTTACAGTAATTTTGCAAACCACTGCCATGATCCCACGCTAAATTTTCAGCGTCATCCAATACTGTGTTTGTTATTGTTGTTGTGATTGAGACATCGCAAGTTGGAGAAAAAACACACTGTATTTTATACTTAATGAATCAAAGAAACAAATACCTTCTTATTGACTTAAATTTGAGGAATAAATCAATTCCGTTCTTTCTTTCCTGAGAAAATCATAGACTTGTTTATTCAAATACAGTATCTCAACAATGCTTAATTTTCACTGACCAGCTTTTATGCCTTTTGAATATCGCAAGAGTGATTCTGTATTTAGGTCAGGTGGTGATATCTGAGCAGGTTCTGTTTGCTGCAGAAAGCCGTGTGATATTATGAAAAACTACATACTGAACTGCAAGTAAATAATATTTGACTATAGAACAGATGGTTTTTCCCACAAACAAGAGAAACACTCCAGCAAATATTGACTTATTATTAAAGATCCGATGGTGAAGAATCAAGGAAAAAACAGTCTAATTTGTATTCATATCAAAAGGCACTTTTAAGTATACAACTTTATCATAGTTAAGCGTGACAGCGCATTCTTGACCTTGCAAAGAGCTCTAGAATAAAAGTACAGTATCCTGCTGAGACAAATTTCTACCTATTTTTATATTCTTTTTGTATCTGTCTGGTATGTATGACCTCTCCTGACAACATTAAAGCCCACTAAGGAAGTGAAATGTCAGTCCAAAGCACCCCAGGATTAAATTGTTAATGCGCTGCTAAATATGTGGGTGATTAATGGCTTTACCAAAATCAATATGCAAGACAAAATAGTCAATTTGCCCCCCTATGTGGAAAACACAGAGATGTACAGTCATATATGCCCAGCTGCAGGCTTACCAATACACAGAAAAAGTCATACATTGGATAAAAACAATGACAGGACATCATTAATTTGTGCTCATTTAAAGAGTTTCTCAGCATGCAGGATGTTGCAAGGCATTTGTGTTAATGAGCTACATCATTCATGTGAAATGATAGCACAATTAGGAAAACAAAAGTGCAAGGTGTGACAATTTAAGTGAATGTGCTTTGTCAGTGTCTGCAAACAACACCTCAGAGACAGTATATGCATAAAAGCTGGCTTATAAAAACATTGCGGGGGGTTTAGAGGTCGGGATTTTCACCGACAGATTTTTACCTTGCTATTCTGCACCCTAACCACGCTCCCACAGGAACGTCTGTTGAAACACTGTGGCAGGAAATGAAATTAAAGCTGCTGAATGCAGATGTTTTGATGCATGCCCGTGTGCTGGGTTGTGTGCATGCATGTGTATCGGCTTTGCGTGTGCATGGCTTTTTTTTTTTCTTTTTTTTTTCGAGAGGCATGTATATTAACAAAAGTGTAAACTGGAAGAAGAGAGCTGCCAGCCATGTCACAGCTACACTGAACAGCGTTGGATTTGTAAATGTTCTACTCTACGCCTCTCTCCTACAATCTCAAAGTCACTCACCTTGGGGATCAAGAGGCTTATATGAAAGGTGACTTATGAGAAAAAAAAGGGCCTTTCTCTCTTTATGTGAATATAAGCAAAGTTCTCCGTTTCCCTCGTGTTAAAGCCTTGGATTTCCTATTTTTTCTTTGACCTGTTTTTTTTTTTTTTTTCACACAGTTGTATCTACTGCCCTTCCACTTTACCTCTTTAACTTGAAAAAGCATGAGGGTTTTGTCTGCTCCTGTGTCCACAGATGTTTAAACAGCCTTATGTAGCATTGTCAGACTCATTAGTTATACTCAGCACATGCAGCGAGTGAGAGCCAACCAGTCAGCGTAGCACGTAATGCAGCTTTAGTGAACTAATGAAACGGTAATTGCAAAAATAATGAGGAACATGCAGTATCGTCCAGTAACTTTGGGGCTAGTTATTTGCGAGCATGAATCATCATGTGCAGAGTTTCCTCTTTAATTTTTCATGGATTCTGATACTTTTCTGGTTTCACACTATTATGGAATGCACATCCAAAGCATTTCTAAGTTCTTGGCTTTGTGAATTTTAGACTGTAGGGAGCAATATCCACCACAATGCGTGTTTTGTATGATATACTTTCGATGTATAACAAGGAACAATGTAGGCTAAGGTCCATTTCTTGTGCTACTCATAAAGTTATCGTCCCCAGTGGGCCTCATTTAGCGTAAGTGTATTCAATGTTGAGACACGTTTAGTATCCCTTTTATGGCAGCACCAAACACATTACCGTCATATTGTACAGTTACCTGCATTTACATGGAACTTCTAGAATCTGCTGAGCCTACCAACTTTCATTCGTTAAAGCCTCGTGTCTCTGTTTACACAGTGGGATCATGCCGAGGACTCTGCAGCACCTTTTAACTTTACCTGTTATTTTTCTCTCTTTTGATTGCAGTTACACACAGACTTGGATGTGGGCAACAAGAACATCAAGTACGTCCTAGCTGGTGAGGGGGCAGGCACCATCTTCGCAATCAATGAGTTAACGGGCGACATCCACGCCATGAAAAGATTGGACCGAGAGGAGAAGGCAGAGTACACCTTAACAGCCCAGGTCGTTAATGCTGATACAGACGAGCCCTTGGAGCCACCGTCCGGGTTCATCATCAAAGTCCAGGACATAAACGACAATCCGCCACAGTTCATTGAAGGCCCGTACCGAGCCTCTGTTCCTGAAATGTCTGCCGTCGGTGAGTCACCATAGACAGACTTCATTTCTGCCGCACAGCAGGCTAATCAGTGTGTGAGATTTCAGAACACAGCTGATCTCTAACGGACTATTATAAAAATAATGAGTGCATAAGAGCAAGAGGAAATGAGTATGCCTATTTGCATGCTTGGTTGCAATGAGGAGCTTGGTAAATGGAAATACAAGAATGATAAATCACATCAGATCACTAGAATACCACCAATAACTCTGAGCTACAACTGAATAACTGCTGTCACTGTTTGCACGTACATAGCAAAGGACTAATTTTACACCCTGAACAAAACAGCCCACTCATAAAGAACAAAAAAAGTGTGAAACCTCAGTTAAACAACAAACAAAACAATTCCCTTCATCAGGAAATCAGAAACCTTGAATCTAATCTCTTGTATTACTGTGTGAATTATGCATTATATCAGTGGTTCCCAACCTTTTTTGGCTTGTGACCCCATTTTAACATTACAAATTTGTGGCGACCCCAGACATTCAAAATGGACACGTTTTTTGCTAAAATTAATTTGTTTTGGATCATGTAATAGTGTGCTCTACTACGTTGCAAATAACTGTTAATTTTAGATGACATTTAGTCTATATAATAGGCCTGTAACGGTACACAAAATTTTCAGTTCGGTACATTTTCGGTTTTGAAAGCCACAGTTCATTCTTTTTCGGTTCAGTACGGGAAGACAGAAAACCCCTCTAAATGTCTTTAATACATTTATGAATTTTTGAAAAAAAATTTCCCCCCAAATTTTGGACACAGTAGAATATAGAAAAACAGGAATATATTTCTGCTGCTATAAATCAAAGAGAAAATAAAATGAATTATTAATATTACTAAATGTATTTTAAACATTAGTATTGCACTTTTACCTGACAGGTGGTTTTGAGCAAACAACAAAAATCAAATCACAGTTCTGTCAGTTCACACTCTGCATAAAAATACCAAAAAAAATTCCACATGAAGTGCAACATTAACAAGAGGACAAACTGGTATTCTGTTTAAACAAACTGAAGAGCAACTTTGACAACAAAAAATTAACCAAATTATTTATTTTAGGACAGATAACAAACTGTTTAGGACACTTTGTGTACGTGCCCGCGCGCGTGCAGGGTGTGATTTGTCGGGGGGATGTTTTTGTTTTTTGTTTTGGTCGGAGCCGGGGGGGTGGGAGGGTCTATAACTAATGTAACTAACACTGGCGTGAAACCAAAGTGAAACTTTATATTCTTTCAACGTCCAACTCCGGGTTCTATTCCTCTGTTTTACAGCGTGTGTGTGTGTGTGTGTGTGTGTGTATGTGTGTGTGTGTGTGTGTGTGTGTGTGAGAGAGAGAGACAGACAGACAGACAGAGCTGGCGTAAGTGTTTTAGAACTACCGTAGTTCCTAGGGGCCAAACAACATCCGTCTTATTAACGTCTCTTTCCTCGTTGTTGTCTTTCACCGGGACCTGAACTGATCCCAAATGGGATTGTAATGATGGTGGAGGGTCTCCAGTCTCTTCCTTCCAGGTTCACATATTTGTTGTTGTTTTTTTTTTACCTTATATCACCTGCTAGTTCATATTTCAGGTCAATGTGCGCATCCTTCAATATCTCCGTGTGGAACTTGTGTGGATTTAAAGTTCCGCATCAAACAACGTCTTTCGTTCCTTGTTTCTTAACATACTGTGCCGTTTCAGTACAGCTGTGTACCAAACCGAACAGGTGTGTACTGAAACGGTTCGGTTCGGTACGTGCACCGTTACAGGCCTACTATATAATGTAGATTTTTATAGACGGAGGCAGAAAATCCACGTGTAGATTACTGCACAAAGTGAGAATTTTATTTTCCTTAGTCAGGATATGTACAGTCAGTCCAGCTTGGATTTACAAGGCTGACAATTAATACTGAACAAACAAGAACTCAAACTATGAATTATGAAAGAGCTGCAGCATCTTAAACCAACCACAATGAACATTTGAAAGATAAACAGAACCACAGTGCTTCACTTTCAGCTTCACAGTTTGTCATGTCTTTTACGTGTTTGGATTGTCTCTCTCAACTCACCATATATTTTTTTTTATTAGTAAGTTTTTTGTTTGTTTGTTTGTTTGTTTTTTAGCAATTACTAAAAATTTCAGGCAACCCCACATGAGGTCCTGACCCAAGGTTGAAAAACACTGCATTATTTGATGTGTGTGTATTTCACACATGCTACAGCTACATTAGCATATGTAGATATAGTTCTCACTTTTCTGGCAACTGTAAAAAAAAAAAAAAGCTTATCTGGCTTTTTTTTAATCATTTGAGGGCTACTCTGTCTTGTGCTGTGGCCCATTTGGGTATGTGTGGAATTTTTATTGCCCTCTTTAATACTTTCATGTGTGCAGTCAGTTCTATAATAGGATAAGTGGTGGTCAGTACAATGAAAAATTTATGAAAAGATTTAAAGTTGTGAATAAAATATCTTACACATGGAGGTAGAAAAAGGAACAGGAGCTGAAACCACCTTCCTCTAAAATTGGCTGTTTTTGTTGGCTATTTTTCTAACTACCAAAGCAATCTGAACAAAATCTCACAGTGGCAAAGTCAGTACATGAATAGTTATGATTTCCAAACTCAGATGTTTTGGTGTAATCACAGAAGTAAGAGACAAAGCTACACAAAAACACATGAGGGGCCTGTCATCATCACACTCTTACTCTGTCTGACAACACTGACTGATGCTAATTGCCACGAGCTACCAAGTCTCCACAAAACTGGTACACAAACTGCACAAACACTTTACCTCTCCCCGTATGCTAATATATTCATATATTCCGGTTCTTATTCCATCTATGCATTTCAACGGCTGCTGCATGATAGGGAGATTATTCAAATATATAGATCATCAAAGATTGGCAGGAGCCTGTGAGCAGATCTGCACACTGCATGTTTTTTTTTTTCCCAGGGGAGCCCCACCTGCGACCCCTGAGCATCTGGAGTCTGGTCGAAAATGTTTCCATCAGTAGCAGAAAGGAGATCAGAGTGTGTCTTTATGCCATTTTGACACTAGAGGGGTTCACCGAGGGTGCTGAGGTCTGTTGTTGGGCGGTATGCGCTTGTTATTGTGTTTCCTCATTGAGCTTCCTCTTGTTCGCTGTCATGATTCTGACATAACACGCTAGGGCAGATGGTGCCAGGTACGTAACGGAATCTGTTTTGGTGAATCCCATCTGTAGGACGCAGCCTCGGCTTCGGCTCTGTGAGGCGATGGTGATTCCGTTTCAGCGCTACAGCTCCTTACGAGTGTTGCGGTTGATTCTTATTAGCCGCCGCCGCCGCTGAGGTGGAAGCTAAAAGGGAACAAAACACAACGCAAAAGTATCCGTGTAAACACAGCATAACAGTGAACTCTGTTGTCTGAACTCTGTTACTCAATCCCTGCTGCTTATTGTTTTGGATCTCAGTTGAAATGTACTGTAGCTCTCTGAGGGTTTTCTCGGTGCAGTACGGGGACAGACATAGTGATAGGGTAGAGAGCAAAGTGGTAGTTGACAGCACTCTGTGATTTGCCAGTGGGAATAATGCATAAAAAATGGAAATCGGCGTCTCTTTGTTGATTGTTGTTCCCTTTTGTCACTACTGATTAATTAAACATTCATGAATGCTCAGTTGTTTGCTTGAAAGGCTTTTCTTTCACCGACTAGTTTTCCACTTGTTAAGTTTTCATGTGCTGCGGCATTATGGGAAGAATCTACCATTCCGGACAAACAAACAATAAGTCATTCATCGCTCGCCTCATATTCATAAATCACCAGTTTCTTTACAGTGGTGTTTCATCTTTATCACACTGAAATGAGAATTTGTGCAGGACTCAGTGGATTACTGGAAGTTTGCTGAGCAGTGGATAACTAATAAAGTCTACAATAAATGGATGAAGCCTGCTGCATATGAGCAAATCTCCACAGCGACAAGAAACTGAGAAGCATTAAAATGTAATACAGGCACATGGTAAAAGATGCCCCATTAAGTCTGAGTTCTAACAATGCCTGGTATGCTGCTTAGTGCGAACCCACCTGCCGCAAATGATCAAAAACCTACTACACAGAGGCTGTTTTTTCTTGACAATGTTATCTACTTGCAGAGCTTTTTCAGTTCTACTCCAGACTTCATCAGCGTCTTACCAGCTCCTCGGGTTATCAAGTGTGTATCCACGCCGTATCGGTGAGACCAGCGACAAATATCAACACCCACCTTTTATCTGTCAAGGACTGTAGCTAGATAGTAAACCCCCCTCATTGAATGTCACCATCCCCCATAGGAAGCGGTCCCCACAGCCGGATGAGATATGTGACATGGGCCACAGAGGTCGCCATGTTTCCTGTGTGCGGAGGAGCAGAGAGGTTAATGGGAAATGAAGGAGAAAGACCTTTTGTTCTTCCTTTAAAAGGGCCAGTCGGATAAGACGTGTGGCTTTCTGTGACTTTTCTCTGACTTTCATTTTACTGAATGGCTGAGAATGGAGGTGAATACCATCTTAATTGTTGAGCGGATGGTCTGTCAAATTACAGTGCAACAAAGAGAAGAAGTGTAGAGCAAAGGTGGCGGCTGCACTGATGCGACTACCAATGAGAATGCAGTTTGATTTCATAACGAAGGATGAGGTCTTACCGTATTTTCCAAACTATAGAGCACACCTGAATATAAGCCGCACCCACCGAATTTTAAAAGAAAAAAATATTTGTACATACATAGGCCGCACCTGACTATAAGCCGCAGGTGTCCACGTTGTGACATGAGATATTTACTCAGAAAGATGGTAAACAGAAAGATTATTTCAATATTTATTTACGTACCGTAACTGCTTTTTTTCCACAGTGCCTGGAACACGGCAGTAAAATGGCAATAACATGGCTGAAAAGTCACTGATCACTATCTTCATCTTCCTCCTGCGCATTGAAACCACTGAAGTCGTCTTCTTCAGTGTCAGAGTTGAACAGCCTCAGAAAGGTTCCGTCACACACCTTCTCAGTCTCTCTTTCGTTGTCTCTCTCAATGGCACTTACGTACAGCAGCTCTACAGGGTGGGGAAGCAAAATTTACAATATTTTGAGGCAGGGATTGAAAGACAGTGTATGACCAATTAGTTTATTGAAAGTCATGAGAATTTATTTGTTACAAGAAAATTGACATAATAGAAAATGTTTTTATTCTATGTGTCCTCCTTCTTTCTCAATAACTGCCTTCACACACTTCCTGTGTGGAAGTGTTCCTCAAATATTGGGGTGACAACTTCTCCCATTCTTCTTTAATAGTATCTTCCAGACTTTCTCGTAATAGTTTTGCTCATAGTCATTCTCTTCTTTCCATTATAAACAGTCTTTATGGACACTCCAACTATTTTTGAAATCTCCTTTGGTGTGACGAGTTCATTCAGCAAATCACACACTCTTTGACGTTTGCTTTCCTGACTACTCATATGGGCAAAAGTTTCTGAAAAGGTATGGATAATAGTGTTAGGTATGATTATGACATCAATATATGTTTGGTTTCAAAACAATTGACGTAGTGCCTGCTGAGAAAAAACAACTAAATGTTCATTGTAAATTTTGCTTCCCCACCCTGTATTTCCTTCTTGGACAGACACATCGATTGCTTTTAACTTAAAAGCTGCATCATATGTATTTCTTTGTGTGTTTTCCATGATGAGGGTTTGTGCATGATGAGCAAAACGATTTTTAAAACTTAAGCTTAAAACTAGCATCTTCCTCTTCGCATCACCTCTTCCACCTGTGTGTCTCCCTTTTGCACTTCCTGCTAGAGCAGGGATTAAAGCAAAAATTTTTCATCTGACTGAAAATTTTCTTCTGGTCAAAATCATTGGTCACTATTAAAAATGATGCAATACAATACTACTATAGCATACAAGTTTATATAGTCAAATTTGGCAATACTGTAAAACACACTGAATGGGAGAGTGTACAGGTGTAGAAGATTAGTAACATGGATAGAAAAAATGTCATGAGTGGTATTGGTGGGGGGTGTGGGGGTCCTCCCCCAGAACATTTTTAAAGTTTCAGGTCAATTTTGGTGCTCTCTGGTTAATTTTAAAGGGTATGAAAACCTTTGGAGCAAGTGAAAATAAGTAGAAGAAAACCTTACTGCAAAAAATGAGTGAAAAACTTTTTATTTAACAATTTAGGAACTCCTAAAACATAACTCCAACAGCACATGAATTTTGGGGAAAATGTCTGTGTAAATGTAACCCTAACCAACTAATCTTCAGCTTCTCAGATTGATGGCAGATCAGGACTTTTTTACCATTGGAACCATACAGAATTTTCTTGTGGCAAACTACGCACATGCACGCACCAGGCTGCTTCATTTTTTTGCACCATGATCTAATTGGAGTTCCATCGTCTCCCTTCTCATCAAGCCATGCCCACCTCCATCTCCAGGGTGTCCCATAAGTCTCCATACATAGGAAAAATAAATGTTTCTTGATATGAACCATTTTTATTTATATAATATGCTCTATATGACTGCCATTTTGTCGGGAACACATTTCAATGCGTGTCCTCCACTGCTGAAGAACTATAAAGAAGAAATATAAAGAAATACATGTTAGAACCATATATGTATGGAATGTATTATGTCTCCTATGTATGGAGACTTATGGGACACCCTGTATTTTTCACACATCTCTCAATAGTTACCACTTCAGCACCTTCCTCTACAAACGTGTCCATGATGAAGTATATGCTAGCCAAAATAATCTGTACGTCGTCAAACCTGCGTCCACAACCCCCCCGCCAATATCATGTTCTCTTTTGATTGGAAGAAATTACGTCAACTGAAACAGAAATTATATTCCGTTACAGATACTCTCTGAGGGTATTTAAAATGCAGTGGCTTTGCAAATACCAAGGGTGTTACTCATTCATTCAGTTTTATCTTCGTACTGTACCACACAGATAGAAATAAGATGCTAAACGGGTCAAAATAAAGCACTTATGCAGTCGGGCACGTAACCGCGTAAGTCTGCGGCGCGCACAGCCGCACGCACGGGAAGGGCACATACACACAAACACAAACACAAACACTAGTCATATACCGGCAAGAGGAGATAAGCTATGAACCCAAACATGAAGGTCCATGCAGATCAGTTCTGTCTTCTTCCCTTTTCGCTGTGGTTCTTTCATAATGAAAGCTACTTGTTAGCACTAAACTAAAGTTAGCGTCTGGAGGCTGAACTTCGGTAAAGCTGAACTTGTCCATGTGTTTCTGAGGCACAGAATGAGCAGCGTTTCCTTCCAAAGAGAAATAGTCATCAATCTCTCCTCCCGACATAAAAATAAAGAAGTCATCTTATTATCATCACTGTTAAACCTATCAGCCCCCTGTGCCTGTGTTCAACACCTGCAGATTCAGGACCCGGGACCCGGTGCCGACTGGATTCCGCGAAACACGTGGGGAAGTTACTTCAATATGACTTTTTTCCCCCCTCAATTTTTCCATTTGACGGAAATCCGTCGTGGTGACGGAGAACTTTAATCCCTGTGCTAGAGCGCCGTTAGCCCGTAAAAATCCATGGATTAGCTGCATCGTTGTATAGGTCGCAGGGTTCATGTCATGAGAAAAAAGTAGCCACTTATGGCCCAGAAAATACGGTACTTCAAATGTTATTCCTGCTTTGCTCACACATGAGATTTAGCCAACTTCTATTCTCAAGGTGAAACTACTGCCCAATCAAAACATCAGATTCCTGTTTTTACAGCAGCAAATAATTGACCATTTCAAATATCACCACTTTTTGTTTGTTAAAGTGAACACACAACCACAGATTTCACTGTTTAGATGTTGATAAAAGAGAAAGGTGAGAGCTGTGTTTACATCGATCTGATGAATTAAAGAATGAAAATTCAGGCCTTGACTCCCTGTTTATTTATACATTGAAGTTGTAGTTTCCAAAATTCATTCAATTTTACAAAAATCCACCTTGCCTTGCCATTTCTTTAGCAGGTAAACGTTCTTTTGTGTGCACCAGTTAGCTGTAAACCTTTTTTTTCTTTTCAGTCATCTAAAAAGAAAGTTCCTTACATTTTTTAATACAGTTCTATGAAAGGAAACGTACACAGGTAACTGTAAAGAATGACAATTGAGTGTTTGGTGCCGCCATAAAAGAGAGACTAAAGGTGTCTCAACATGGAATCCACTTTGGAAATATAAAGAGGCAAAATGAGCTTTAAGAACCTGAAGAAATGACACTAGTTCACTTCATGAGGAGTATTGGTGAGTGATACTTATTTTATTGAATGATACAGTGAAATATGTATCATTGGCTCTCGGTTAAATATCACTCAGTTTATCATGTGGAAACTAATATTATGTTCTGACTCACCCAGATCTCCACAAATTATGTTTATATAATTGTAACAGTTACAGTTTTCAGTAAGAATTACATAAGTGCAGTTTACTGTTTTGCCATTTAATTGATTTTTTTTTTTCTTTTTTAGGGGTGCCAAACAGGTGGTAATTATTTCAGTGTGGGCAGACCCTTGTTTAGATTACACATAGTCATTAAGTACACTTTTGATGTAAAAATAATGATTTGTTTGGGTACAACCACAGTATCATTAATACACACACTATTTTTTAAAGTGATAATAATAATACTTCTGTTTTGATCATGTGGTCTCTCTTACAAGTGAAGGATGATTATTTTAATTTTTTACACACATTACATGTTTTATACAACAATATTGGGTCTTTTTCCGTTTCATATCTGAGTTTCATTGTCTTTTCGTGTAAAAGTCTGTTGTTTATTCATTATTGCCCGATCATGATTAGAATTATAATTTGCATGCATTGCACAGATCTCACAGGATTAGTAAATCCTGTTTCCTGTTAATGGGGTCTTTGACTTTAAGGCCAGTACAAGCTGACAAATTCTCCCCGTATGTCTGTCGACCATATGCTGGAATTATGAGGCTCTGCCACCCTTCTGCAGCTAACAAGGGGGTTGTGATGTAGTTGGAAATCATAAAGTCTGCTTGAAGTGACGCTTCAGGTAATTAGTAGAAGGTCGTTGGACCCTCCTCCCCACACTAAGGGGGTGCGAATGACAATAATTGCTACGCTGTGAAACAAACTTGCTGAAAGTTGTTTTGCCGAATGGAACTCAAGCGAGAGATGCCCCAGGAGTGTTATGCTGTGAGTGTGCTTCATTATCAGGGCGATTAATAAGCGAACGCGTAGACAGATGGCCCGTCTCCTTTTCACACGGGCCATGCTCTCTGAAACCCCAGCAAAATGAATACCTGTATGGAAGCAAGGATCCTCGCCAAATGTGTCAAGATCTGCTAAATTGGACCGCAGACATAAAATTGAAGTGACATTAATAGATTACCTGGAGTTGATTTGCATTTTCAGAGTTATTATGGGTGTGGGTAACAGGACTAACAGGCGCAGCCGTCGATGTAGGGCCTTAATGATGTTTCTGATTACGCTCTCATCACCACCGGCAGCTGGGAAAATAAGTAAAGGCTTGTCATCTCAGATTTGGACGATAAATGAGCAGACTTGATCAAGGGGAGACGTATGGAAATGAGCAAGATGTAGGCCTATATCAGAGCTGATCGCCTCATACCACCAACATACAGCAAAAGCCTCACTGCGATCAGAGCTCTGTTCATAACTATGTAGTTTTATAGTCCATAATCCAGCATGAAGGGTAACATTGTTAAATTCTGCCGTAAAAGGTGATCAAAGTGTGGCTGTGCATGTGTGTCAAAACACTTAAACGTGTAAGGAAATATGTGTGCAGTTATATCATCAAATTATCTATCTATCTATCTATCTATCTATCTATCTATCTATCTATCTATCTATCTATCTATCTATCTATCTATCTATCTATCTATCTATCTATCTATCTATCTATCTATCTATCTATCTATCTATATCTCTCTTCATATGTTTTCACATTTCCATCTCTCAGATCAATACAGTGAAGCACAGCTATTTTGAGAATATTTCATGCTCTACTTGGGCCAGATGTTCTATAAAAATCCCCTTCCTTGATATACCTAAAAATGTTATTGCACTATGCTGATCATGCGATAAGTCTAGAACATATCACAGCCTTGGAAAGTCTCTGTCTGACTGCATTAAATGCAGTTTATCTTGAATAAACCCATGTAGTATTTCAGGGTCAAATCAACCCACATAAGTAAAAGAAGCACATTTATAGTGCATCTTTTATCTGGCATTCCTCTGTTGAGCTTTGAGCAGAGAACTAAGAGCGAGGGTGTCTGGTGTTTGTGTGTCTCTCTTCTCTGATCCTAGACTCTGGTCTGCAGCTTGGCAGATGGACTGAGTGGCAGGGGGCCCCTGGCCCTTTAACATAGTGGGCAGCTGGGCTAGAGCTGGGCCAGTGCTGGGCCGGGGCACATCTGACGAGCGAGCTCTTGGGCTGGGAAGGGATGAGGCAGACCGTGGTTGTGGTGATGATGGTGGGTGGCTCACAGGCTGAGTTGGGGTGAGAGGGGGTCAGAGCAGTGAACCTGGCCAAGGCCCTGCCTCTCTCAGGCCTGTCTAACTGCCAGCCAGTGTGGATGCCAGCTTGCCCTTTTCTGGCCGTGCTAAATGGGGATAGGACAGGCCTCCGAGGCAGAAAGGATTTAACTGACATGCTGGAGTTTCTCTGTAAATAACCTGCTAGTCCTATCTATCTCACCTCATTTGGCAACAGCATCTGCACTTTTGCATCTGTGTGTATGTGCATGTTTCTGTGGAAGTGGGTGTATTTGTGGGCTTGTTGTTATTCACCTCTGTTTGTGTCTGACACTTGTCACCTGTCAATAACTCAGTGAATCCATTCTGTTTGCGCTTGGCTATTTTTCCTAACTACTCTTGCCTACAGCTATAAGCAGCAGTTAATAGAGCTCCACTGCTAATTCAGCATCTCTTTGTTTCACACTTAGCCATTACACAGCTTATATAAAAAAGGAGCAAGTCAGATATCCCCATAGCCTGAACATATGTTGTGCAGGGGGAAAAAACAAACAAAAAAATAATCATACACACACACACACACACACACACACACACACACACACACACACACACACACACACACACACACATGCACAGCACTCACAGCTGCTCAATATCACACACAAATGTGTATTACTAATTCATCAAATGTTATTTATTATCCAATGAACCTCTGAATTATGTATGTAACATCATCAGTCATTGGTCCAGATACAGTAATATAAGCCCTTTAGAGCCTCCTGGGGCAATCTTTTTCTGGTGAAAGTGGGCTGGAATACATGCACACATTGCTGTTTGCAGAAAAGCACACACATGTATGCATGTGCGTCTCAGGTACATGTTGTCTCACATGCACATGCACAGATAACTGCATGTATGTAAACATTATGTGCTGAAACACATACCTTCTCTTTATAGCAAAAACCACCATGCAGCCGCAAAGACGCTGTTGTTCAGGTGTAATTTGTCCCTGTTCCCCTGTGTAGCCCGCAGAGACGCACTCTCTTTGTAACTCACCCCCTCACTCTGCATCTCCTTCTCATGCACACGCTTTTTTTTTTTCTCCCACTCTGTACTTCTCTCTCCCTTGCTCTCCTTCCTTTTTGCTCACCATCGCTCTCTTTTGCTAAGCTAATGCTCTTTCTCACTCTTCCCTTGAGGAAGAACAAAAAGTAGCTGGCTTCTAGGTAATGAAGCCCTTCAATGTGATCTGCATAAGATTGCCTCCCTTGCTGGCCTGGCTGCCTTGCCCCAATGAATAGCAAAAGACTTTGAATGAGACTAAGGACAAAAAGCAGCCTTCTCCTTAGCCACAAAGTCGCATCTTTATTTATTTATTTTTTTCTTGCTCTGCCCATGAGGAAGAAAGAGAAGAAAAATAAAAAGCAAGGTGGCAAATAACAAACAAAGTTCATGAAAGGGAAAGTAAATGAGAGGAAGTGTGTGTACATTTGTGCACATGCTGCTGTGTGCCTGTTTTTGTAATGATGAGGAGAAGGATGGTAATAGTAGAGGGTGTCATGAATGCTACCCTCTGTGTTGCTGCACTAAGTGGATGCGATTAAGTGGATTTCATGCAACAGGGGCAGGAGTGGTAAAATTAAAAGCAAAAAAGGCAACTGCTAGAAATGAAATTTTGTCGCTGAATGCAGTTGATTTTTTGTTTCTTGTGGAGTGATCACTGAATTATTGAAAAAAAGGTGTTTTTTTTTTTTTTCCCCGCATAAACACATATCTCATCATGTTCCAGATTTCTCACTTGTTTAATTAAGTGTGTGTAATGAAAGTTTCATTGCATTGAAATATGTGTCAGACTCACCTTTCGCTGTCATACTGTCACACGCTGCTGATCACTGTATCAAGGTCAGGTAATCAATCTCAGAGTGAAAACAAGGACAAAGTATCCTCACTTCAGCTGTACCGCAGAGGAGGAGAGGGAATGATCCTGGTTCACAGTGTCATTGGTAGATACTGCGACGCCTTCTATTGGCCGCTGGAAGACAAATAGATTAGATGTGAATGAGTGAATGATTGAAACATAAAAAGTTACTTCATGAAAACAAGTCAATATAATTTTGAGGTGTGAGAGACTGAATGTGAGAGGCTGAATCCCAATTAACCCCTTACCCCCCTACCCCTCTATTTGCACGTACATGTGAAGGGGTAGTGTTGTCCTGATTCTCAATTAGACGGAGGGGAAGGGCTAAGGCGGAGGACTGTATAGCTGTCGAAACTGAGATTTTTCAGGACCACACTACAAATGGAGGGGTAGGACAAATTTCCCATAATTCTGTACGAATCATTGGCAAGATAGAGGTAAACACAGCCAAAAAGTGCAGCAGTGGGATGAAAGAAACACACAAATGTACGTACTTTCAGCAGAAGGAGAACCACTCCACACACTGTATCACCCACTGAATAAACTATCCATGAGTACCCACTGAATAAAAAAGTTCGTTGCGTACTCACATCTGTATTATTATATCATCAAGTTTTTTTCTTCAAACTAAAACTCATATCTGGTTATTTTGACAATTGATTAAAATGTATCATTTAATCTCCATATGCTACGTGCATTGATTGCTTACATTATGGCTGAATCCCATTTCACCCCTTACCCCTAACCTGTGTTCATGTGAAGGGCTAGGGTTGTCCCAATTTGCGATGAGTCGTAGGGGAAGGGCTGAGGGGGAGGGGCTATTTTGAGATTTTTACAAATGGAGGGATATGAGAAATCTTCCATAATTCTGTTCAAATCATTGGCAAGATGGAGGTAAACGCAGCAAAAAAAAAAATACAGCAGTGTGATGAAAGAAACACACAAATGTACGTATTTTCTTTGAAACAACTTAATAATTTGATCGATTGTTTAATGCCTTTTCAATGTGTTATAGATCGCATTTCTGCAGTTTATAGTTGATAGCCACAAAAAGATGACCAAAGCCCATGCAACAGAGATGGTTACAGCCTGGGGCACCGATAAGGGGGGGGTAAACATGATAAATTCATGGGGCCCAGCATTTGTGGAGGGCCCATAGAGCAGTGGAGGGGGTCCAGTGGATACAGGTTAGAAGTTATGAAAATTTTGTGTAAGATCCGCTGTATAAGCGAGGCATAGAAGTCAAGAATTGGATGTTCAAAGTATGATAAGTTTCAGTTTCGTTTCACGCTAGCCTAAGTGACACCTACGTACGCCCCCCCCCCGCTCTGACAGATTGACAAAAGATGCTGAATTTTTTGAAGGTTCCACAACGTTAACCTCTCATGGGGCCCACAATTGGAAGCTGCACCCCTGGTTACAGCTACTGATGGCATGGTGAATACTTTTGGAAACAAAGTTATCCTATCTGTTAATAGCGGCATGGATGACAGCTGGTGACGTAACAGGTAGCGAAGGGTTGTCCCATTTCATAGGAGAATGTTTCAACCCCTACCCCTTGCAGCTCCATTTCAAGGGGTAGCGCCAAGTGTAAGGGCAAAAGGGGTAGGGGTAAGGGGGAGGGCTAAGGGTTGAATTGGGATTGGGCCTTTCTCTGGGTATAAGGTGGGCTTTTACAAATAGGTGCCATTAACAGTAACTAAAACAATGGAGCCAAACCAAATATAGAATTAGTTGTATATAAAAATGAGGTTACTAAACAAACACGCCTGTTATTTTACATCATTTGTGTATCTAAATATGATCATGTGGGATGAACACTTCATACATTAGTAGCTGAGATGTACTTTATTTTGCTCATGCTACTGATTCACACTCAACACACAAACACCGGACCTTTAAGACTGAGATCGTGGTGAACGGATCCACGCGTACACACCCTTTAACCAATCAGATGAAGCCCTAGCTCGCCGCCAGAACACGTCACGTAAATTGGCGTCAGTTTGATATTGAGTGCGAGGTTTCTCTGTTTCTTTCTTGCAAGTCATATTATCATCACAATACTGAACAATGTTAATGCACATCACAGACTTCCCTCAAATTATGCTGTCTTTAGATGTATTGCTTAGGAAGAAAAAAAAATCCATAGACAGTATAATTGGTAGCAGGAGCAAGTCATGCAGATGGAAACACACTGTTACACAATGAAAGGAACCTTGTTTTTTCTGATGAGTAGTTTATCTCTAGTAAGGGACTACTGCCGCAGTTCTATAAAATGAAGTGTGTTAATGTTTACAGTCTGTCGTCTACAAGTCAGCAGTTTACATTGAAGAGTAGAAACATTCAACGACAACATTCTATTCTGGTGACTGTTATCTTTTTTTTATAAATATATATATATAATTGCAGTACTGGTAAAACATTTCATCCTTAATGTAAAATGCTTACAGACTATTTATTTAGTTTGTTTTCATTCAACAAAACCACTGACTTGATCTTGTTCAACAGTAGCTGCTGGTTGGAGTTATGGCATTATTAAACCTTTTATGAGCACAGGCAGAGGTAAGGTTTGATCTCGTGAAAGAATAATTTATCTGTTTTTAAATCATTGAAGATGTTCTATTTAAATATAAAACAGCTTAGCGTGGGTGCTTAAAAAAAAAAAAAAAGATGTCATGTAATAGCATTGATTTACAGTGCCTGCCTGGTCTGTTTCTGATGACCTATGACCTCTACACACCAGTACAACAAACAGTAGCATCGTATGACCTTGAGTGGGATATTGTTTCGTATGATGTACAGTAATTCTACACAAGTACTCTCATGTGTCTCCATGGTTTTTTTTTTTTTAGTTGTTTTTTTGTGCTGAAGCATACAGAAAAAAATGTTAGACCATCAAAAGTCATCAAAAACAATGGTTATGTAATCAAGTACTAACTCCTGTGTGTATCATGTGACTAAAACAGACAGAAAAGAAAACATGGAATGCCTAAAAGCACTGTTGTTGTCAGTACAATGCCATAGATATTGATTTATTTTTATTTTTATTTTTATTTACTAGGATCCCCATTAGCTGATGCAGGGCATTAGCTACTCTTCCTGGGGGTCCTCCAATACCAAACAGAAATAACTGTATCCATTTACAACCATAGAAACAATGTGATCCACACTGATATTACCTGCTTAAGTACACTTATCTAAGAACTTGAGTGATTTTGGTTATTATCAAGAAAACATGAAAAATGGATAGATATCAGCTCTTGAATGAAACTCTTATGAGCTATTTTTGTTGCAATCATTATATTTGTCCAAACAAATGTACCTTTAGTTGTACCAGGCATTAAAATGAACAAGAAATTGAGGAAAACGAGGGTGGTCTAATAATTTTTTCCACGGCCATATGTCTTTGAGGGCTATTAGTTCCCTAAGCAGCATGGTCTAAACAAGCGAAAGCCTTTTGCACGCCATGAACAATAAAGTATCTGTGAAAAGTGCTCAGGTATCTTTGCTCCGCTATGAACGAAGCTGCACATGTTCTGCTTACAAAACTACCAAAAACCATTCATTGTCATGCATGCGGTGATGATGATGATGATGATAATGACGATGCACTTTCTTGACATGCAGACAAGAGTGAAAAGCAATTATGTGGCAGAAAGGCTTGACATGAGTTGGCACAACAGGTGCCTGCGTCTGAGATCTGTAAAGTTTTACTGAGATAGCAAGCAGCTGCATTTATTAGACCTGGTACATATCACATCATACTGAAGATACATCTGCTGTAGCTTAGTCCAACTAGCCATTTTCTCACTGGCTTAGTCATTCACATACTTGCTAATTGCCTATCGGCCCCCTATTCTGCAGATGACACACTGAGCTGAGATCATTCACTGCACTGCTCTGTACAATAGTGCTCAAGTATACAACACACCCCTGTTTACAATGTTAGATTTTTAACTTCGGGGCGTAAAAATAATACATTTTGTATCCCAGTCATTTATTTGGGAGTAAACAGCATGGTGGTAATATGAAAGTTTTGGTTGAAGGTTGACGTTTTAAAACTGGAGTAAAAAATAAAGTTAGTGGCTGTCAAAGCATACACTGTAAAAAAAAAAAAAATCCTGTTGTTTTTACGGAAAAAAAAACTGGCAGCTGTGGTTACCAGAACAATACTGTAAAAAACACATCCAACTGTAAACATATTTATGGAGTAACATGTAGATTTAACATTTGAAACATTGGATTTAAATGGTAAATGGACTGCACTTGTATAGCACATTTTCTACTCCTTCATGGTGCCAAAAGTGCTTTACAAAGGCACCAGGTCCTACTGGGAGCAATTTAGGGTTCAGTGTCTTCCATGGACACTTTGACATGGGGACAGTCAGAGCCAGGATTCGAACTAACAACCCTTTGGTCATTGGACGAACCGGTCTACCAACTCTACAAACTCGTTAATTTACAAGTTGAAAATGTTAAATTGTTAAATGTTTCCTTTTTTTTTTAAAATTACCTTTTTATTAAAAAAAAAAAAAAAAAAAAAAGCAAATAGACTGTTATTTCAACATTATGGTCTTGCATCCAACTGGAAACATATTTATGGAGTAACATGTACAGTTAATATTGGATTTAAATGGACTGCACTTGTAAACCACATTTTCTACACCTTCATGGTTTCCAAAGTACTTTACAAAGCCACCAGGTCCTATTGGGAGCAATTTAGGGTTCAGTGTCTTCCATGGACACTTTGACATGTGGACAGTTGGAGCCAGGATTCAAACTACCAACACTTTCATTATTGGATAAACCAGTCTACCAACTTAACTTACCAACTTAAATTGTTAAATGTTTACTTTTTTCCTTACTTTTTTATAAAAAAAAAAAAATATATATATATATATATATATATATATATATATATATATATATATATATATATATATATATATATATATATATATATATATATATATAATTAACATTATGGTCTTGCAATTTAAACAGCACCACATTGTTTATCAATTTACAGCTTCATTTTCTCAAAATAATAGAAATACATCATTTCTACATCCAAATGTGGTTTTAACATATTCTTCCTGTAAAAACTACAGCTATATTTGACACAAAAATCTTTTCAAATAAATAACTTTGCATTGTATTTTCACTTACCGTTTTTTTATGTTGCAATTTTACAATTTTTGGTGTTAATTGTGTACAGACATTTTTTACAGTTTATAGATAAGCAACGAACCAAACAACTGCCTATTTAATTCTCTGTACAGGCCTCAGTCAACAGTAAGGCAGACTGTGTTCTTTATGGGCTTATTATTGTTTCCTAAGTGAATCCTTCAGTGTGACTTGGCTTGAAATGTTACTTTTCAGGGGTTTGCGGAAGTAATCAAACTTTCCAGAGTGTGTGAGTCTGTGTGTTCCAATCAGGCATGTTATATAGCAGCCAGAAGTGATAGGCGACTGTTTGAAATCATGCTGGTGAGTAGGAGGTACTTTCTCCACCATCACTTTAGCAGGAAAACTGAGGAGGGCTTCAGTTTGCACCTCTGACTTGGCAAACGCTTCCTCATATCTGCTAAAATGAGCCTTTCCTCCTGCTGAAAATGTGCTCAGTGGTTGTTTGCTTATTACTAACTCATAGTTTGGCCTTGTTTTTTTAAACCCTTTACAGGGCGCTCACAGAAATACTGAGAGATTCTATATTTCAACCTTAGTGTGTTATTGGAGGACATAACCATACTTTTACTTCTGTGAATTTTTTCAAAAACATTTATATTGTTACACTACCAGTCAAAAGTTTGGACTCACTTGTTTTTGTTTTTTTTTTTAATTTTCTTAACTATTTACATTGTAGATTCTCACTGAAGGCATCAAAACTGAATGAACACATATGGAATTACATAGTTTAAAAAAAGAAGTGTGATGGAACTCAAAGCATGTTTTATATTTTAGATTCTTCAAAAAAGCCACATTTTCCATGTATTACTGCTTTGCATATTTTTGGCATTCTGTGAATGAGCTTCATGAGGTAGTCTCCTGAAATGTTTTCCAAAATTCTTGAAGGAGTTCCAAGTGATGCTGAGCACTTGTTGGCCATCTGTGGTCCATCTCACGTCATTTAAATGAGAAGGTGAGTCCAAAATTTTGACTGGTAGTGTATATAGAAAATCAAGGTCAATGAAGTTACCATATTTGGTTCCTTTCTCGTAAGTGGGGGGGGGGGGGGGGGGGCAAGAAATAAACATAAAAAATACAAGGAAACCACATGTAAGGTGAAAGGAACATGTATTTTAAAACATTAGAACATCACTTTTAGAACATTATAACAACATAAGTGCTGATTCAGAGCATTTGTTCCTCTTTGTGCCATTCACCCATAATGATTCAAAAGATTCAAAGGAGTTTATTTATCATTCCATCGCGGAGAAAGAACAAAACTGGTTACTGAGGACCTGTATTAGCCATATCAACAGAATAAATGACTAATAAATAAATGAATACAGTGCAGTGGTTAGCACTCGTGCCTCACAGCAAGAAGGTCCTGGGTTCGATTCCGACACCAGTCGACGGGGGGTGGGACCTTTCTGTGTGGAGTTTGTATGTTCTCCCCGTGTCTGTGTGGGTTCTCTCCGGGTACTCCGGCTTCCTCCCACCATCCAAAGACATGCACTGATAGGTTAATTGGTTAATCTAAATTGCCCATATGTGTGAATGTGACAGTGATTGTTTGTCTCTATATGTGAACTGTATATATATGAACTGGTGAAATGTCCATGGTGTACCCCGCCTTCGCCCCTATGTAGCTGGGATAGGCTCCAAGCGACCCCCGTGACCCTAGTGAGGATAAGGCAGGTTCAGAAAATGAATGAATGAATAAATGAATACATTAAAATCGACTAAAAACTAAGGCTAATTTAAAAGAATAAGTAAAATATACGTCTAAAATGTAACTTTAAAATACCTACATAAAATAATGGCACATTTACAACCTAACCTAACCTATATACCTATATATATATATAGAATGAGCTGGGTAAAAGGACATTTGTGTACTCTGCTCCTTAAACATGGAATATGTTGCTAAAAGAGTGGAAACTGACTGAACTGATTTCCTTGAATGCTTTTAAATCCTTGTTTTTCATAGTTTGACTTGTCCTGTAAATTCTTGTATGTTGTAATTGTGTGCTGTATTTTATGCTGCCTCTTGGCCAGGACTCCCTTGGAAAAGAGGTTCTTAATGTCAATGGGATATTTTTTTTTTTCTGGTTAAATTAAGACCTCCACATTCTCCCTTTGAACATCATTCCTTACATTAGTACCATTACTTCATGGTACCTAACAAAGCAGGTACACTCACTGTTCATGCAGAGGTGGACCTTACAGACCCTGTAGACCACATTGGACCTGAGACTGTTGACTCACTGTCCTCACTGAAACTGTTGCTGCCACTGTCTTGTAATGTATTTGGAAGTTACCAAAAATAGTCACTTGCCCGATAAAGGGTTAAGAGACTTCAGGGTCATTTTGTTTTATCATACAAGATATGATGAACCAAGGACAAGGGCATCTCAAATCAAAAGTAAATATTCTTATGCTTGAATCAAACCTTGTCACAGCCTAAATGCTTTTGTGATTTTGTACATTTTAATCCTGTCTACAGCATTTTGTGTCTTTCCTCCTGAGTGGCCGCAGCCGTAATTCTTTGCAATTTCTCCTGCTGCCTGTAGGGACGCTCATCCATCAAACGCTGACATGGGTCGTACAGAGGGTATTTGGTCTTTCAGGTTGGAGGGCTTGTTGGCTAAAATGCCTGGGTCCTTCCTCATACACATTTTTCAGTACACAGCCTCAGCTCACTGATCAATTATTAAAGAAGTGAGTTGTGGATGTTTATTGTTGTGTTGTAGGGCCTTTTTCGGTGCACTTTCCTGCTCTGCATTCATCCCTCTCTGCTCATTTGCGTCTCTTCCCTGCTGTATCCAGAATATGCGAGGCACTTCATTTCCATGTACGCTTTAGTTTTGTTTTTTTTTTCTCCCCCCAAAAGAAAAGCAATAACTCGCTGTGTGACTGTGCAGCCAAAAAGTCAACTTGTATGTCTTTGCATGTGTATATACGTGTGTGTAAAAAAGGCTGTGCACCCGTGTTCTGCTTCAGGTGATTTTACAGTGTTGAGCAGCAAGAACAGGATCCTCTGTACTCTCATCCCTCCATGTCTGCATTATTAATTGTCTGAAGTACCAACCATAGCTATGTGGACCCTGCAGGCACCCGGCTCTCAGTACCTAAAATTAAAAGCAGCAATTGCATCCCATTGAAAGACATAATAACACTCTTTAAAGTTGCATTTAGCTCCCACAAAAGACTGTGTAGACTTAATTTAACTGCAAGTGGAACAAAACAAAGATGACTTAAAGAGGAAAAGAAAGGAAGTTCAGATCATGTCTATTTCCAGCATGAAAATAGCAGAATATTCATTTATTTTATTCTTTTTGCGATCAAATTTTTATTTTCATTTAACAAATGATGTCCAACAGAGGTATTTTAGGAGATACAATATTACTGGAATGAATTCTCAGAGCAGGAATACCAACAGTGGGCCCAATACATAAGAACATGTCATGGGATACCATAGAGCACAGTGATAATATGATGATAATAAAAGAAAAGTAAGGTTAATGACATACTCAAAAAATAAAAATGCATACATAATCTGCAAAAATACACACACGTACACACAAAACATACAGATACATAGAGACACAAAAACATATATAGACAAGAAAGACATCTAGCGACACCAAGGTGAGAGCCAGTGGCAAAATTATCTTATAGCGTGTTTTTCAAAGAGTCAGCAGTGGAACGCCAGGTATTTATGTCGCATTTCAACTACATGGAACCGACTTGACTTGACTTGACTCGGGTACCAGGTCCTATTCCTGGAGACCGTTTCCATTACAGGATACTACCAACTTTAGAGTACCTGGACATCATAGCGATGCGGTACATTACTTTCGTGTCGTCTGCTCAGAGCTGCTGATAAACTCACTCGTTGCGTGTTGTCTCGTCAAACTCATGCTGACTTTTTACATCGGCCACCAAACACTGAATCTCCTCGACCGACCATGGTGGAGTTTTATGGGCTGTCATCATGTGGATTAACCTACCGCTATATTTACTTTCAACTTCCACATCTGTTTTTTGTAAAATGGTAGATCACAGAGACAACTCTCGGACCAATCAGTGGTCTGCAGTGTTTACACGTCACCTTTTAGCATCTGTTCCCCAGTCTTAGAACCTCGGCGGAGGTGATACCAAAAAACTAGTACCGGGTACCAGATTCCAGGTCCTTTTCGTAATGGAAATGCAAAAAGGCCGAGTCAAGTCGAGTCGAGCCTGTACCACATAGTGGAAACGCGGCATTAGAGTGCTTTCAGTAACACCATTAATTTGAGCCGTTGAAAGCTCCATGTATATGACGTCCAAAAGGAGAGAATCCAAGATTGGATAGCTAGAGAATGAGGTGGCTTCAAACGAGAGGAATCATTTATTGTATTTAGTATATTGTTGTTATTGTTATTGTTGTGTGTAAGCTCATCACAGTGTTAAGATTCATGTGCGTACGTAGTATTGTAGAGGATTGGTCCGTGTAACATAAACAGGAGTGGAACACATTCATCAAGGTGGCAGAGATTTGAGACTAGAGAGGCCCATCCAATCACCAGCAGAGAATAAAAGGGGAGAGGCATAAAAGTCTGTACAGCAAGGTCATTTGAAAAAGAAGCTGATAAGACGAAAGGATCAAATCTCCAGTACAGCGGGGCCCTCCTCTTGATGTCTGTCCCCATTAAGTAAAGCCCTCGCCTGGCTTGTACAGGCAGTGCCACGCCTCAGCTGTCTGATACAATGAAGGGAAAGTTCAAAAGAAGAAGGGAGAGAGACTCGTCTGCTTTTACTGCTTTTATTTTGCCATCAAAATTTATGGCCCCACTGGTAATTTAGTTTTTTATCTTTTTTTCCTTTGTCTCATACGTCCATCTGATATTAATTGAAATGGCATGTTTTTATTACGTTTTACTGTGAACCCGTACCAACTTCTGCACCGGTTACCGTGGGTTTTACCCTTACGTCGTGCTGTCATGTAGCCAGTTGATTTGTGGCATCACACAGCCTTCTCCTGCTCCGGCTGTTTGTGTATTGGAGCATTGGCAGCTGTATTGCTCTCAACACTGCAGTATGGATTTAGTCAGTTTGTGGTTTTACCACAGTCACAGTCTGGTGTCCACACACACACACACTCACAAACACACACAGTCAATCCTACTGCAGGTTTACTATGTCACACTAGGGGCTGCTGTGTAATTGGGTGAATCTGCTCTCCAGCACGCTACAGAGATAGCCCTTTAAAATTTCACTTCACTTCTGGGAGTGTAAACAAACCTTGGGATTACTAGAGGTGTAAATCCGCATTCCACAATTTCTGTCATCTCTGCTCTTCTATCATTTTTTTCTCCCCTCTTTTTACTGTTGGCCTCCTACTTTGAGAATTTAGAGCTGTGTTACGTGCAGTGTTTGTGCATCTGTCTGTCTTCCTGTTTTATGACTGTCAGTATGTTAACAAGAGCATGAATGTGTGTCGATCTCCATCACTTCATGGATATGCACATGTGAGATGTTGCACACCGTAGGCGTGTGTTTTAGCATGTCTGTTGTACGGACACTTTATGTGGCAGCATGCAGCTTTCTGTCTGTGTGTTCTCTGTGATGGATTGCTTGTCAGATGGCAGCATAGCAGCGATCTCACCGGCTGACGGAGACATTAAGTCACCAGTCACGTAGACGTAGTACGTTTCAAGATTCCTTTGGGAAAGCGCTTTAACCCCTCTCACTCCAGGACGGCTGGCAGATGACAGAGTGTATTACTTAGAAGGTGCTTGCTGCTAAAACCTGCAGTAGCACCAGATTCAGAGGAGTTCAGGATCTTAATGCAGTTGTGTGGGAGGTGGAGGACCTCTGTCACTCGTTGCTTTTCGATGGGCCAATTGCCTGGGCTTTGGACAGCAGACTATGTGCTACTACTGTCATTTCAACGATGGAGTTTTTTTCTTTTCTCTTGTACCTGTGCAGGCTGTAAGAATAAGAAATATGTGTGTAATTGACTAAGAGCATACGGCTGCACTGCAGTAGCCTGGGGGAGTACTTCCTGAGTTAGAAATGACTCTCCTCCTTTCTTTTTACTGCAACATCATCCTCTGTGCTTCTTTTTTTTGCCCCAGGAATACAAAACACACTGAAAGAATGTAAGTGTTCATGCTAAAAACAACTTTTGTTCGGGTTGTCTACCTGGTTGCCTAGGTAAGTTCTGCAGTGAGTTTAACAGAACCTGATGGACAGGTAGGACACGATACAAGGTCAAACCCATAAAATAGCAGATGAATAAAAAGGAGCGGCGGTCTCTTGTAACAATATAAGAATTAGTTAGAAGGATCCTTTTAGTTACTAAAGATACTTAAGTTTAGTTCTTTTTTTATGTCTTACTTATAGTTTTAATTACATTTAAGTCACTTTCATAAGATTTTTTTTCCTCTGGTCTAGCATTTCTGTGTTTTTTTATTTATTGTAGTACAGTTGTGTACAGTTTACAGTATTTGTTCCCCTGAAATCACCACTGGAGTTTAAATATAGCCTCATAATTTTGTAATATTCTTCTCTCTTCCTGGGATTTTCTTGCTATTGGCCACTGAGTATTTCCACTACAACAGTATTGGCTGCATGCCTCGTTAACAGTGTTTTGGCAACATTATATACATAACTAATTAATTTCGTGTATTAACTCACAACTTTGATCTCCACTCCCTTCCACTCTTGAGAGCTAGTACAGATGTAGTGTGGCAAAATATTAACCACTAGCTCATTTTCCACACTAGTTATGCTGAAAGTGGTTTTTTTTTTCTTTCTTTTTTCTATTTTCATTGAGGAAGCATAATTCACATTAAACACCCTTGCCCCTGTGGCAGAGTTCTCAAATTAAGCAACATTTTGTTCATTTACCCATGATAAAGTTGTTCATTAGACAATATACTTTGCCTTATTCTTTGTTATTACCTTGCCATTGTAAATGCCTTGGGAACAATTAAACATGTGAAGTGCCCAATTTTCCGTCCTCGACTTCCAGTCCTGAACTCTATCTGCATGTTGCACACATTTCCTATGAACTAATTAAAGTGAATCAATGACACAACCCTTTAAAATGGCAGCATATGTCAGTGCCATCAGTGGGGAACAAAGGACCCTCTTAATTATTTTGTTCCTGCCGTTCCTGTAAACGGCTTGTCAAGGCAGCAGACTCAGTGGCGGACTCCATTGAAATGAGGTTGACACATGTATTCTATATGCACACCAACACACACACACAAACACTGTCCCCAGTTTCTCTGTGACAGCTTCCTTGCTATCTTATAAAAGACTAGTAATTGTACTACAACAATGACAATGTAAGCGCTTAACTGTGACGGTCCCCTTACTCTTCAAAAGTGCAGCATCCCTTATCCATCATTGACTCTAGGGAACAATTTCTTGGATGCTGACAACCATATCTTATCTTGTACGTACTTTTTTCCTGTTGTAAGCCCTCCTTTAGTCTATGTTGTATTTGGCCCAGTATAGTTTTGCAAAATGTGTTAGAGCCTGATATAAACACGTACATCCTGATCTTTTCAGTCTCCACAGGGTGTTCCTCATTCATTTACACAGTTCCTCAGCTGCTTCCTGCATCCCTGCTGAAACACACACTTTAACATGAGTACGCATTAGTCCTGTTACGAAGACGGATGGGCTGAGGTTGACCGTGTTTTTCCTGGCTGTCAGTTATTTACCGTGCCTCCCTATAATTTGAAATACTTATACGAAACATCATAGCAGAAGAGAGCCACCACTTTTAGTTTCCGTCTGCAGCTATGGATCACATGAGTGTTAGGTGAAAATAGTGACAAATGAAGAGGCGGGAGGTTGGAGGCTGTGCTGGCAAGTGATGAAGTTCGCACATGCCAGTTGATTATGTGCATGCTTATTTGTTTAAGGGTTTCCCTTAATGCCCATCTGCAGTGTTGCCATAAATGCCCATCTGCAGCCCAGGAATCTAAAACTGGCTTTGACTACTGTAGGAAAATCAACTGGCGGTGCTCCAAGTGTGTCATCTTCTCCACTGAGAGAATAGATGGACGGGAATGGATGGATGGATGAAAGGATGCCTCGACACGCTTGTTTTCTCCACCTCGTTACAACTGTTTTCTGTGTTATCAAGAGCCTTGGCCTGCCACACTACAGCGCAGCACTACACTTTGTATTTGACAATAGTCCTCCCTTGCAGTGTTAATCGCCTCTTAATTCGTGCATTATTCCCCAACCATGCACATGAATTTCAATCAAATAGGTGGTACTGTCCAAAAATAGTGCTGGCGGCACTGCCTGGAGAGATGGGCTGTCAGTCTCCCTGTCTGATCATGAGCTATTATCCTCTGTGCCCACAGACAGGAGAGGGAGCTACACCAGTGTCTATGTGATCATGATCAATACATAATCACTTTCCTGTCACCGCAAAGGCGCTATCAGGGGACAGTCCAGCCCTGCAGACCAGCCATTTTAGAAAAAGGCTTTGGCACGCCATCTTTCTGACCTAGAAAAGCTGGAGGGTGGAGGGCGAGCTGTGGCTAAGGGAAGTCTGGACTCATTTAAACAGTCATTGCTTCAGGATGCCTCTATTACATTTTCACTGCGTTAGGGCTCATTGTATTTGTTTCCAGTATAAATGCATGGAGGGTGAATATTGTCTCAGCAGAAAATAGAGGAAATATTCAAATATTAAATGGAAAAAATTGGTAGACATTTTTGGTGCTTTGGTAATGAAGTTGAAGGTTTGCAGTTTCCGAATAACCAAGTGCTTTCCCACATTTAATCATACTGGCAATGGGGAAGAAAAATGTCTCTCAACTCCACAGACAAGAAGTATAATTTAGTTTTGTTTAATAGATGCAACATGTAAAAACAAAATGCAACTGTGTGAGAAAAAAAAAAAAACCATGAAAGTCTTAAAAGTAGTGAAAATATTCAAAATAAGCCTGTTTTTCTTAATATACTAATATGAATATGGTGAAAGATTAGACTGAAGTATTTTGGCTGCTTAAAAAGTAGTAGTATTGCATCAAGCCATCAGGAACAGAGCTGTGGTTGTGAAACAAATTTGGTACGATAGCCAGAAAAGGAACGACAAGTGGCAAATACATCTGCTGAACACCCCAACTCATCCAAATCATCACCATTTTACTTTTAATTTTACTAAAATTCGATTTCCTTTCCTGCAAAGTCTAAAGGAGCTGTGTGAGGATTTTTTTTATTTATTTTCTTTCCCATTCATATGTGAGGTGCCAACCGGATGTCAGCCGGCTTGGCCAGTGGAAGTCTTTATTGAGCCTACATCTGGGTGATTTTTTTTTTTTTTTTTTTAACAAATATGGAAGCCTGAGAATTTTTTGGCGCTATATGTGACAGTGAGCAGCTTTCATGGGGTTGAACGGCTGCCATATTTGGGGTCCAGTAACCAGGTCTAATAAAATATCCATGTTTTGCATCCAGGCTGATTTATTAAAATAGCTAATGTTATTATAGCTACATTCCACTTGCTAGTTGTCAAATTTTAACTGGCAGCTGATGGAAACCTTTAGTAAGCCAGACAATAGTAATGTTTACTACATTTGGTTTTTTAGCAGCATCAGTGAGGCTGCCAAAAGATTGTTTGTGTTACCTGGAAATCCTATTTGTCACTGTTTCTTGTTTTCTTTCTTTGTTGGAAGCTTTCATGTGTATAATATCTTTTCTGCATACCATCCTGCAGCAATAATCCACAAGGGCTCTGTGCTGTAGTGCACACTTCTGCCCGCCTGTCCATTTATCCCCGAGTTTCTCCCTTTCTTTTTCGACCCCTGCAGTGTAAAGCCAGTCAGACATAAACAGTATTGTTTTACCCGGGTAGGACTCACAGCAGGGCACTGTTAGCCCCACGCCTCATGCAGCCCACAGCTCTCCCCATGCCTCAGTGATATCCCTTCTCTATGGCTCAGTGCCTGCATACATATGAATGCACCCAGTCTTCTAGCCTTCACGCTTCTGAGCTGGTCCAAACTGAGCAGAGCTGAGATGTTACACAGCTGCCATGCTTGTTGGATAGAGGGATATGGAGGAGAACTCCAGCATATCTTGCAATAGTAAATGAACTGTAATGGCACATTCTTTTGAGTGATTATAGGTATGATGGTACTCGAGCTGAAACTACTTCCCTGTGGTGCGGTTTTGTGAGGTTGTAGTGAGCATGCTGAGGGTGAATTCTGGGCAATAGGCGGGAAAAAAGTGTTCATGTACTTGTTAGATCAACTGGAAAATAGAACTTTATGCATATATAAATGAAATACAAAGCATGTTTTGGGAATTGTGAATTGTAGAGTTTTGTTTGTGGGATATCTTTGTTTCAGCTTCATATAAACATCCAGGCAAAAAAATGGAATAGTTTTCACTTTGACTTTATGATCTGAAAGAATTATGATGCAAATAGCTTAACTTTCTTTCTCAGTGTTTAACATTTTTAGCCAATCATCCTTGTGCATTTTTCTATGAGTGCATCTCTGAAACAGGACATGGGGGCTAAAAATTCAAACCAAATGTAGACTAATGTTATGAAGCAAGTTTGGAAGCACTTTGGGTCTATTTTAAAAATAAATACTTACTGAGATAAAAGAGAAACTATTTTTTCAGATAAAACACATTTTTATATTATTTTACATTATATTTAATACAAAAATCTGCATGTAACACAGTCAAAAGGACACAAAAATTATGCGCTACTATTTTTTTTTGAATATTTTTTTATTCTCTCACAGGTACATTTTGTGAATTGAGCTAATTAGGCAAGTCAGAATGTTTCACAACAATGTTGGAAAAAACATTTGCGATTTATATGCGTTTAACTGGGCAGGTTCTGCATGTAACATGAGTGGACACGATGGGTTACATACAAAACCTGGAATGAGACTGCTGATTCATGGTAAACATACAGGGGTTGGACAAAATAATGGAAACACCTTAAAAAATCAACAAAATATAATTTAATATGGTGTAGGTCCGCCTTTTGCGCCAATTACAGCCTCAATTCTCCGAGGTATTGATTCATACAACTTGTGAATTGTTTCCAAAGGAATTTTAAGCCATTCTTCAGTTAGAATACCCTCCAACTCTTTTAGAGACGATGGCGGTGGAAATCGACGTCTTACTTGAATCTCTAAAACTGACCATAAATGCTCAATAATGTTGAGGTCTGGGGACTGTGCCGGCCATACGAGATGCTCAACTTCATTAGAATGTTCCTCATGCCATTCTTTAACAATTCTAGCTGTATGGATTGGGGCATTATCATCTTGAGGTGAAGGTGTTTCCATTATTTTGTCCAACCCCTGTACATGTCTGGATAAGAAAAACCACAAGGATCATCAAATTTAACACAGTGTCTTGATTTACAGTGGTATATAAGACCATTTCAGTCCATGTTTTCCAGATCAAATGCACTGACACCTAGGTAGCTTTTCACGCCCCAATTTTGGTCCTATTTTTAGCCCCAGTATTTTATCAAAAATCCACTAATTTTGGAATGGCTCAGAGTAAGAGGACAATTTTTTTTCCCATTTATCTGAGGTCATCATTAGGTACATCCTGGGGGGAAATATGTCTAAATTTCTCTTTTATTATTGGGTCTAAAAAGCTGGTAAAGTGCCAGGTACCAAAATGTACCCAGTTTCATAGAAGCACCCATATGTCAATTGGGGTTTAGATGCTTTCATGATGGACAAGTCTAAAGATTCTCAGGCTGTGAAGAAACACGGTTTTTAGATAAAACTCCAGACAAGTAGTGTGTTTAATTTTGGAATTCATTTCCTCTCCCTGGAACCCTGCAGTGTCCTGTAAGTGTCTGCAAATGAGGATCGCATGATGTCTCAAAGCTCCATCTTTATGACCTTCCACTGTTTGATTATCCTTGCAATATTTCTAAGGAAATAAGCAGGCTATACAGATGAAGCTGTGTTGGAGGATAATGTGGAACAGAAATAAGCTGCAATGTCCTTCCACAGCCATTGTGTGTCACATCGGGCTGCATCCCCCAATTTATCCCCTCTCTGGTTCAACGAAGATTCCTATTGATTTGCTATCACTGAGCCAGTGTACAGAGTAAATAGGAAGTGTGAGCCCTATTATTTCTGTCGGTTGATAAAAGAAAAGCTAGACCCACACGTGTTTATTCTGAAAGCCCCCTTTGAAAGCCACAAGCCTTTAAAACAAAAAAAGAATAGCTGTAAATTTGATCTTAATGCCTAATATACAGTAATGACATCCTTGAAAATGATTTGTGTTCAAATTATTGGTGTGGTATTAAATCCTGTGAACATCAGGATGTGATTAATGTGATTACACTTAGCGTGGGAAAACAAACATAAATGCAGGCCGTATTTTTATACATGCTTAATGCGTGTCAGCCCATGGGCAAGTGCACAAACCAACAGAGAGATTTGCTTTCCCAGGAAAATGTTATGTACAATGTCTCATGTCTCAGCATTTGCTAGGTGAAGGGAAAAAGAAAGATGCATACAATTGGACAGGAAATAGAATGTTTTGTATTTCTATATTCCCAACAGATTTCAGTTTGACTAGAATGAATGCTAATGTGGGAAATTTCAGGGGTAAATCGTCACCGTCAGTTGCATTTGAGAAAACCATCGTAGGTTTTTTTACACTCCTAATTCCTCCATGCATGGCTTTTGTTTTTAGCTACCATTCAGTTTTTCATCCCTGGAAGTTTATAGGTGTTGTGTTGCTATTATTGTAATCACCACAATGCTACAGGCTTCAAATAAAAGCCAGAGACAATATACCTCCTACAATTGAGTTTCTGTGCCCATTCTCTGGCCTACAGCTGCATCCATTTCTGCAGTGTCCCTGAAATTTCTGTGCATTATCAAGGGGAAGGACGAGCTAATCTGCACTGATTTGAAACAGGACCAAAACACTGGCTTTCCTAATCCCTCATTTTTTTTTATCAGGGGTGGTGAGGAGCATTTTACCCCTGTGGGAGGGAAAGAAAGAGGGAGCTATTTCATGCTTCAGCGGTTCCACTGTTTTTATGAAGATTTTTTCCCTACCCTCTACTTCCCCTACTTCAATCCATAGCGTAACTGAATTTATAAAGCCTGTTTGCAATAGTCAGACACCTTTTAGAAGTACGACAGTACTTTTCATAATTAGGGATGTGTAGATGGCTGCCTTCTCCCTCTGTAGTAGTAGTAATTTAACTTTAAGGGAGATAAGACTCTGTATCTCTGAAAAAAGGAGGTGCAATTTCCTTAGCTGTCTTTCATTTTATTCATCTGACAATTGGCAAACACCTATGGCACACAGGATATAATTTGCTTCCCGGCAGTACTGCATGAGTGCACTGATTTGTATTATTGCACACAACTGTGGTGGGATATGACGTATATAATTATGCTTCTTTACATTCTGTCAACTCATTTGTTTGATATTTCTTTTACTTACAAGCTAGTGCGAAGTATATACATAATGTGAGCTTTTTAACCAAAGAGAGTATTCAACAGACAGGTGATATCCTGCAGTGTATGATGTGTTGATTTCGAGTAATGTGAGATTCTCAGCAGCGCATTTCCAGCTCAATAACTGTGGAAGTATGATACTCTTAATTTAATGCAAAATGAGAGTATGTAATATAAGTGGCCGTTACGGGACAATTTGAGCAGCTGTCATCCAGTTAACATTATAGTTTCTTCATCTTTTTTTTTTTTTTTTTTTTTTTTTTTATGATTACACTATCACATTGAGAAGAAATACAGAAAGGAAACATATTTATTGATCTGATCTGATCTACACACTGCAAAAGGCACAGGTTGTAGAAAGCAGTATGGAATTTACAAGGTAAGCTTTGGCAACACAACAGTGTGGGTCATCATAAGACTATGAATTACTAGAACACCTCTGTCTCAGAGGACCACTTGAAGCTCTCTCACTGTGAAATAATTGGGTTGCAAGTGTAAAACTGCTTCTCCACTTTGAGTCTAAAGGTGGCCTTTGCTGTGTTTTGCTGCTACAAGACCATAGAGGCAGCAGTGACTATTAATCAACCATTGACGTGTGTAGCTGATAGCATAAAGAGGGACATAAATGCAAAAAAAAATGTGGATAAAATGATATAAAATGATATGGTAAGCATCATACTTTATGACTATAACTCAGGTCTTGAGATGCGTATCTTGACAAATAGTAATATCTGATATAACACACACACAAAAAAAAGAAAAACAGTGAAGCTCCTGAGGTTCAACTCAGGAGAAAATAATGTCACAATCTGAAAATGCAATCCTTCTACAAATCTCTTGTATTGGTCCAAATCAAAAGACTAAATAAGAGATAGATTTCCATGCAGCTGTGAAGAAGTGAAAGCCCTTTCATAGCATCAAAGGTTCAGTGTGGAGACTCAGAGTAATGCAGTCGAATCACGTCTGACAGAATCTTAACGGTGATCGGTAATTACAGCTGTCAATCACATCTTTAACCCCTACTGCCTGTCTGAAAAAATGATCTGCTGAAACCTCCCATGACAGGATTGATTTTCTACAGCCTGCAAACAGGGTCAAGAGATGATGTCGAATTTGTGTTTCCTGTCAGAGCACTTAAATTACAGCATGCTGAAATGTAATTAAGTAGTTTTCATGAACTGCTTTAATAAGTCTCAGTCCTTATTTGACACACCAAAACATAACTTATTTTATATCTTCAAATAAAACCATTTACAACTACTATTTTTATAGAATAATGATCATAAATGTATGAATAAATGGCATGCACAGCATAGATCTGGATGTAAATTATACAAGTAAAGTAAGCTGCTCCTAAAATAAAAACAAATCTGTGTAGAAATAAAGTTTGGTTTTTATGGCATTTTACAGATTAGCACACTACATAGGGTCGTGTTGTTTAAGGTGATGAAATACATTTAATGCACAGCTGCCTTTGATTGCAATATTTCTACAATACTACTTGTACAAGGCTGTGTCATCCCTCTGGAAACTGGAAAAGAAGAATAACCTGTGTAGCCAATATGACATATACTTAGTGACATTAACCATAAAAATCCAAACATCCCCCATCGACCAAAAGCATCTACTGATCTAAAATGTTAAATAACCCCCTATCAATCCTATCAATACATGTAAATAATTGGTGTAAAATGCAGTTTGTCATCTTTTCATGGCCATCAGATATGACCTGTTTGGACGTCCAGAGGCTCCGTAGTTACCATGGAAACATCTTCTACAACATTGATTCACCAGTAAAACCCATGGAGCTGGATCAATGACAGTGGATGGAGACACTGGGTTTATTTTCAGTTAGTGATCTATTTTACTAAAAAACACATGTTTTCTCTGTTTTTGATATAATAACCCTCAACTGAAATCTGAGCATTTATGAACATCTACATAATCAGTGAAATAAATCTGGAAAATACTTGATTTATACTTAAAAATGCAAAATACAGAACATAATATTAGAATAAATGGTGATAAATCAGTTAAGAAAGGTTAAAAATAGAGAAAAATTAATTTGAAAACTGCCACAAAAGGAGCTCTGGGTCTTTATGGGTTAATCTGTAACTATCTGTAACTGAGACAGCAAGGGAAACTAAACTTCCCCTAACATTTCAGGAAATGAATGGGCAGAATTGTACTGTTGAATTTACTATAAAGATACAAATTACATTTACATTAAAACTGTGCAAACACGCACTTAATTTTATGGCTATGTCGTTCTGGTCAGCTGTTTATCATTTGTTTTGCAAAGCAAATTGCCTGATACTTTCTCATATTAGTAGCCTACACTGTTGAACCCTTTTTCTTCAGTTTTCTCTGTTTTTGATATAATAACCCTCAACTTTAATCTGAGCTTTTATGAACATCTAAATGCTCAATGAATTAAATATAGGTACATACCTCATATTCACTGAAAAAAACACAAAATACAGAAGATTATGTCATACTAAATTGTGAAAAATTACTGAAGAAAAGTTAGATATAAACAGTGGATGGACACACTTGGCTTATGTCCAGTTAATGATAGATTTGCCTTAAAACTCCATTTTTCCTCTTTTTTTTTTCCTGTTTTCTTACAACTTTTGAATTAAATCTGTGTTTTCACGAATATCTAAATCAAATATAGGAAAATCCCCGATTTTCACTGGAAAAACACAAAATACAGAGGATTATGTCATAATAAACTGTGAAAAGTCACTTAAGAAAAGTTATATATAGACAGTGGATGGACACACTTGGTTTATGTTCAGTTGATAGATTTGCCACAAAACTCACTTTTTCCTCAGTTTTGTTAAAACGTTTGAATCAACTCTGTGTTTTCATGAATATCTAAATCAAATATAGAAAATTAAATACAGAAAAATACCTGATTTTCACCGGAAAAATGCAAAATATAGAGCTTAATATTATAATAAATGGTGACAAATCACTTAGGAAAGGTTAAAGAGAGAGAAAAAATCATTTGGGAACTTTATGGGTTAATTTTCTCTTCTGTCTTCTAATGGGTTAATTCAGATTCATAGTATACTTCCTTTAGTAACTTCCTGTAACAGATATTTGGACAGTTTTGGTCATTTGAGGTTTGTTCCGGTGCTTGTAGTGCCAGCAAAATGCAGAGCGCCAACAGAATACAGATGTCTGATTTGCAGATTATAAACTTTTCCGGGACTTTGTTTCCCTCACATCTGGCAGGACATTTTTTTTTTTTTTTATGTTCATGTTTTAATTCATAACTGTTGCCACTGGATCACAATGTTGAAGCCAAAAGTCTTCCTTGGCACAGGTCTTCACTACAAGCCTTTTCATCTGCAGTGGACAGACTTGGGCGCCTGTGGCAGGACCTGTGCCGTCTGTGGCGAGGGACATCTCCCTTTGTTGTCAGAACACCTCTAAACATCTTTCACAGAAACAATTACCATACCATCTGTAGCTTCCTGCCAGCGTGGCGCTCACTGTCAGCACGTCAGCCTCTTTTCTCCCCTTCGCTATCTCTCTCCCTCTGACGCTCTGTCTTTTTCACTCCCTCACACTGAGACTGATGAGGAGCTAGGTCACTGTGAATTAAAATGGATGAGTTTAATTGCGTTAATAGTCTCTTTATATTCCGTTTTTCGGTGCATTTTTTCAGATACCTCATAATGGAGCAGTGAATGGTGGATTGAATTGTCACTAATCTATTTTCTGATTTGCCTTGAGCGTTTGGCAGACTTGGTATATTGATGAAGGTCCCTGCGTACATTTTCTGCAAACCTCATAGAACTGGTTTAATTAAGAACCTCATTTGTGCTACACTGAGTATTGTTGGTGTGGAGGTAATGGCTAATTGCTACTGTTGAAGGAATAGTGATAATACATTAGCATTTTAAAAATACATGCCCTAACAGTTACATTAATGCGTTCAAACTTTTAATCCGGCAGGAAGTGTTTCCTTTGTGTTAAGGATGAAGTTTGTTTAAAGTGATTAGACTAAAAAGCGTGTCGACTTTTTACAACTTTGTGGTTTCAGGGTAATGCTATTAACCCTTTATAGGGCACTCATAGAAATACTCTGAAATTCAATATATCAACTGTAGTGTGTTATTAGAGGACCTAACAAGACTTTATTACTTTTGTGAAATTTTTCAACATTTTTTTATTGTTATGTAGAAAATCTAAGTCAGTGAAGTTACCATATTTGGTTCCTTACATGTAAGAGAAATGATTTGTGTAAGGTTAATGTTTTGCTTGCTGTTGTTGTTCACTTTGTCTTATTGTTTATGTTATTGTGTATTCATTTTGTGTTGCTTTCAAAGATGTATGTATGTATTTATTTATTTTTTAACTTCTTTTAACTTCTTTCTGGTATGTCAGTGTAGGTGTGTATGTATATATGTATGTATGTATGTATGTACGTATGTATGTATGTATGTGTATGTGAAGATGATAAATGAGGTTAATGGATCCAAGGGACTTGATTTTTCATATATTATGCTGATAGGAAACTAAACGATAGACCATTTTGTTGAGAAGGGGTGGGATTAAATAAGTTATACTTCCTCCCACTCCTTTTCAAATGTGCAAATAAAGTCATACTTTGTTTTCATGTATGTGTGCAGGTTTTTGTTTTTTGTTTGTTTATTTGGCTTTCTTATAATCTATTTCATTTGTAAAGAGTAAGTAGGATTACTTTGTTTTGTTGCATATTTTCGAAGTAAACTAAACTAAAAGACGTAAATATAAGTACATGTAATGTGAAAGCAACATGTATTTTAGAACAATAAAGCATCACTTTTAGAACATTACAACATAAGTGCTGATCCAGACACCTGTCAACATATATATTATCACTCTGAACATCAATTCAAATTGATTCATTTGTGAAGAGCGCCAGTGTGTAGTTAAACAATACATATGTACAGACTGGGGTGCTGACAAGGGGGGTAAACATGACAAATTCATGGGGCCCAGAATTCCTGGGGGGCCAAAAGTACAGTGGAGTTGGCCCAGCTTCAACGTATACCAGAGGCAAAGGAGCCAGGTTGGGTTCCGCAAAGCGTCCGAATGTCTGAAGCGCACTTTCAGTTTCGTTAGTAGTATCAGCCCCCCCATTCCAACAGATAGTTACCAGTGAATTCCTTGTGGCAGAGGGCCCTCAATGATTATGTTTCAGGAAGCCTAGGATTGCCAGTGGCACCCCAGCATATAGATAAATACAAACAGTGAAATGTTAAAAATACAAAAACAAATGTTAAATAAAAGAAAAAGACACTGACTCTGGTAATGTTCTGACTGTATATTGATAAAATAAAGTATAAAGGTAAATCTGTAATTTTATTCAGTGTTAACAGCCAGTTTCACTTGTTAAATATGTCCCATCGTCTTTGCTACTGTTGTTTGTTAATGGCAGGTATTTTATTTAACTCTTTATAGGGCACTCATAGAAATACTCTGAAATTCAAAATTTCAACTATAGTGTGTTATTAGAGGAAATAACAAGACTATTACTTTTGTGAAATTAAAAAAAAAAAAAAAAAAAAAAAAAAAAAAAAATATATATATATATATATATATATATATATATATATATATATATATATATATATATACTGTTATGTAGAAAATCAAGGTCACTGAAGTTACCATATTTGGTTCCTTATCCGCATGTAGAAAAAAAATCCAAGAAATAAATATAATAAAATACAAGAAAAACACATGTAAGGTGAAAAGAACATGTATTTTAGAACGTTAGAACATGACTTTTCTAACATTAGACCAACATCAGTGCTGATCCAGACACCTGTCCACAGCCACATGATCCCTTTGAACATCATTCCTTACATTAGTACCATGTAGAAGCCAATAATGTAATAACAGCCAATAACGTAATAATGGCCAATACTGTAATAAAAATGGGCGGCTGTGGCTCAGTTGGTAGAGCAGGTCGTCCAATGACCAAAGGGTCCTTGGGCAAGACACTGACCCCTAAATTGCTCCCAGTAGGGCCAGGCAGCGCCTTGCATGGCAGCAGCTGCCCGCTGGTGTATGAGTGTGTGTGTGAATGGGTAAATGTGAGGAATTGTAAAGCGCTTTGGGGACCATGAAGGTGTAGAAAATGTGCTATATAAGTTCAGTCCATTTACCATTTAAATTTGCCATTTTTAAAATGTAGTAAACCACAAACGTAATATCTGGCCAACAGCGAAATAAAAGTCCTGAACCAATAACGTAATAACTTTTGTCCAATAACATTATAACTTATTGGCTGGTTATTATGATATTTTCCTGGTTAAAAAAAAAAAAAAAAATTCTTTGCAAATGTAATAACTGAGCCAATAATGTAGTAAGTTATAACGTTCTTGGCCAAAAGCTATTATGTTATCGGTTCAGGACTTTTATTACGTTATTGGCAAGACATTACGTTATTGGCCTATTACATTTTAAAAATGGCAAATTTATTAATTTATTAATTTATTTATTATTAAATTTATTATTAACAGCTGTTATTACGTCATCAGTTGTTATTACATTATTGGTTTCTACATACCATGACTTCATGGTACCTAACAAAGCAGGTACACTCACTGTTCATGCAGAGGTGGACCTTACAGACCCTGTAGACCACATTGGACCTGAGATTGTTGACTCACTGTCCTCACCTGTCACTGTCTTGTAATGTATGCAGAAATGACCAAAAATAGTCACTTGGCCGATATAGGGTTAAGGCACGTAGCGGTGACGAGCATGCATTTGTTGTCATGGGTTCAGCTTTGTTAAGATAAATATGTGAAGCATTTATAACTGTCATGTTGATTTGTATACCAGCTAAGACGTCTCTCAGTGGCGAGCATCACGAGAAGCTAAAGTAGTAATGAACACTGGCATGAATGGTTCGCTTTCATCAACAGGAACTGTGCCTGTATGATAACTGACTTCAAGGATAATTGATTTGAGGAAGTGAAGTAGAAGGAAAAAACACATACTGGAAGATACAGTTTATCTGAGGATGCACTTGCTTATTCACATATGTAGTTTTTTGTTCACACAGGAACAAACATTAGATTTTAGAGTGGATACTTGTGCACAGATCAGCTCCACATATATCTGGGGTGTCTCATCTAGTTTAGCTCAGTACTCACTTACTCCAGCACACAGACATGCAGAGATCAATGCCCTCAGTCTGACAGTTCATAACTCTTTCTCTCTGCTCCACAGGTACCCCAGTAACACAGGTAACAGCGACAGATGCTGATGACGCAGGGTATGGGAATAGTGCTAAACTGGTCTACAGCATACTGGAGGGACAACCGTACTTCTCAGTAGACCCAAACTCAGGTAAGCACTGTCTTCTACCTCCAATTTCAACCTTAACATTAGTTCTCTAGGCACAAACTGTGTGAGAATTGTTTTCTTACACCTACAACTGAATTAGAAGGCACAGGAGAATGCACTGGAGGCCATTTTGGAGCATGTTTTACACACAGTCACCTAAAGCGCTCGTACACAGTAATGCAGAGCGGTAGTAGCCTGTCAGTAAAAAGGAAAGAGGACACCACAGATGTTGTGGCTAACTGGCAAAGCTCTGAGCTGTTATTCAATTGTTTACTTGACAAAGCCTGATGAAGACATCGCTGAGATAAAAAATGGTGCCAGTAATACAGTGTGTAAATGAAGGAGGACCATAATGTATTAAAAAATATAACAAGTGGTGCCAGGCACAACAAACTCCGCCCCTCGCACATATTGTAGCTTATTTTGGCATTGATCCAGCTGATGTCATCATGTCTATACATGTGCTGATGTCAGCATATCAATTGCCTCTATATATGTGCCAAGTTCAAAGTAAATTGAGACAAAATTGATGTTTTAGAGATGTGAAATTTTGCCCATTGTAAGTAAATGGGGAAAAAAAAAAGGTTTAAAAATTCATAAAAAATTTGAACTTTGAATTACTTTTCCAAGAATGTAACCCCATCTATTCTGGTCACTGGCAATCTATAAACCCAATTTGCTATGAATTCAACCAATAGTTTTGCTACAGACGTGTGACATTTCGCTCATTATAAGTATATGAAGAAAACAAAAAAAGATTTTAAAAAATTCATTAAAAAATTTGAACTTTGACCTACCTTTCCCAAAATTAAAATATATTTCTTCTGGGTCAATGGCAATCTATAAAGCCAATTTGGTATGAATTCAACCAATAGTTTTGCTGCTACGAACAAGTGAAATTTTGCCCATTATAAATAAATGGGGGAAAAAAAGATTTTAAAAATTCATACAATTTTTTTGCTTTTACCTAAGTTTCCTAAACTGTAATCAGATCTATTCTGGGTCACTGGCAATCTATAAACCCAATTTGGTATGAATTCAACCAATAGTTTTGCTGCTAGAAAACATACAAACAAACTGAATCAAAGTTAGGATAAAGGGAAATAAAGGGTAATAACTGAAGACCACACCCATAATGGACAGAAAAGAAAGAAATGGGTTTTACAATGGGACAGTGATTATATCTAAGGATTAATTCAATAGTCCTGTTCTTCAAGGCCAGGCACATCAGGTCTAAACCTTTTAGTATTTAAACATTGTCCTCCTTCATCGCAGACTCAGACATAGATAAATGAGCTTACAAAGTCACCTTAGGTCAAGTAGTGGGCTATCGCTGTTTGACCGAGGGTCTAGGCAGGTGCAACAGTACTCAAGAGAACTCTAACCCACTCTGCAAAGTGGAGATGGAAATATGAAGTGTCAAGAGTCTGTGTAAACCACAGCAATCTGTGTATCAGACCACTGAAACATGAACGCTGACCTTCACTCTGAATGCAAGCACCACACAGTGAAAACGCATTATGCAAATCTGTCTTTTCTGAGATTAGTTTCTTTTTTTTTTCTTTCTTTTTTAAAGCAAGCCTTGTCTTTGAATAAGAAGAATTTTGTTACAGTAATATTATCAGAGCAGCAATACAGATTTTAACAGGCACTAACCAACTTTACAACATTCACTACCTTAAAATATTGAACAAAGTAGTTTCTACTCGGTCAAAGGTAAGATACGGAATTGTACTGAAAAGGGGCCAATAGCTATATTAGAACAACTGAGAAGCATATCAAATTCCAGAAGTATTAAGATTTTGTAGTCATATTTTATTATACTTTTTTTCTAAATGCCTAACACATTTTTGACTTCAAGACCTTTGAGAAAACGGTGTGTCAGAAGACTGAATAGACTGAAGTAAACCTGAGTTTATGTAAGAGGGAGAAAACGCAGGTACTGTGCAGCACACGGCAAATCGTAATATCAATATTATGGCAGAGTCATTCTTAGGAAAGTAATTTGCAAAAGGAAATGAAAAAAAACCCAAGATGAATGAAAAAAAGAGGAAAAAATAACAATGGAATGAACAGTTTACCGTAATTTAAATAAACACAAGGAGCAGAAAGAAAATTGAACACTTCAGTTTTGCTGTTTAGAGAAAAGCTGTGGGTGCGTCTATGAAACTGGTCCCTAAAACAGGACATGGGGGCTAAAAATTCAAACCAGATATAGACTAATGTTATGAAGCAAGTTTGGAAGCACTTTGGGTCTGTTTTAAAAATCAATATTTACTGAGATAAAAGAGAAAATACTTTTCAGATAAAACACATTTTTATATTATTTTTTATACAAAAATCTGCATGTAACACGGTAAAAAGGACATGAAAATTACATGCTACTATTTTTTCGAATATCTTTTTATTCTCTCACAGGTGCATTTTGGGAATCGAACTAATTACGCAAGGAGGAGTGTTTCACAAAAATGACCACTGTAGCAAAATCACTCACAATTTATTTGTGTCTAAATGTTCAGGTTCCACATGTAACGTGAGTGGACATGATGGGTTCCACATAAAACCTGGAATGAGACTGAGATCCATGAAAAACCCACAGGTCTGGATGAGAAAAACCACTAGGATCATCAAATTTAACACTGTCTTTATTTATAGTAGTATACAAGACTATTTCCAGTCCTGTTTTCCAGATCAAATGCACTGACACCTAGGTAGTTTTCCCTGTCCAAATTTTTATCCTATTTTTGGCCCCAATATTTTATTAAAAATCTATTAATTTTGGGATGGCTCAGAGCAAGAGTATAATTTTTTTGCATTTATCTGAGGTCATCATTAGGTACATCCTGGAGGGAAATGTGTCTAAATTTCTCTTTTATTGTTGGGTCTAAAAAGCTGGAAAAGTGTCAGATACCAAAATGAACCCAGTTTCATAAAAGTACAAACTGAGGACAGCTAAAACTGATTATCTTTGCAAAAGTTAGCACTGAAGTGAAAGTGACAGTAATATTCATCGTCATAGTTTTAAGTTAATTTTTTAAAGTGATGCCAATATTGTTTCAATTTCAATGAAAGAGACTGACTCCAAATAACACTGTCCGCAGATGCTAAAGGTTGCACAGGTTGGATGCAACAGCTTCCCCACCTGCTGGTTCAAGCCAGTTCATCTCTGTTCTGCTGTATGCATTAATAGATAATTCCCCAGTATTACACAAAAAGACTTATTAAAAAAAAAAAAGAAAGCTTAATCTTAAAAAGCATTTGCTAATGACCACGTCTGTTATTGCCGCATATACCTCGTCTCTTTTCAGCAAGCCCATGAGGATCATTACCAAACGCACATTTAAAGAGAGCTGACAGTGTGGTTTTAGAATTTTCGAACAGGACTGCAGGTAGCTCAGTCCATCTGTTTCTTGAAATGCTTGTAGATTATTGCTGCATGAGGCTGCTGCAAACTCAAGCTCCGAGGCCTGCTCCCTCTTCCTTCTACAGATGCTCGCTTATGTTTACCAACATAAACAGTTCGCTGGGGCAAAATGTATATTACGCAAGGAACTGTGACTACACCGAAAGAGCTCGTAGCTTTAATTAAAACATGGAATAATGCGGGCATGTTGTTTAAATTACCAAAAAAAAAAAAAAAAATCATATAAAATAGTCAGCATGATGCACTGAGTGGAAGAGACATTAGATTCGGGCTCTAAATAAATGTAATAAAGGAACATTATGACCACACAGATCTTCGTCAGGCTTCGTCAGACATAATTTAATGACATCACAAATGGAAAGCATTTATATATATACACACAATATTACACACAGGTGATTGCAATCTGTATAATGGTCTTCATTGTGAGCTAAATAAGACCGCTACTCGCCGAGTCTTTCACAGGCCTCGTCCGCAGATGGCTGAGGACAAAGGTGTACCTCTATCACTGCGCTACATCAACACAAATACAATGCACGGTCTTTTTCGTGTGTCCTGGTTTCAGTAGGTCAACTGATTATCAGCGATACAGTGCCCAACGCAACAATAGACAGAATGAAATTCATTATTAGAGCACCCGAAATTATATGATTCATATGAGCAGAGCTTTATATCAGTGAGCGCCATGTTTCTATCAGCTGATTGGATGTCCTAAATGCTAAATGGGCCAGTAGTCATTTGCTGCTGCGTAACATCATTGCGTTATGAATTCAAAACAGTAATAAAAATCATCGCATTCCTTTCACAAGGCGAACTCTTCAGCAGCGTCATCATGCATAAAGTTATCTCCAAACAGATTCCAGATTGGATCTTTAATTGCTTTTTCAGCTGCCTTTTTAACATGTGTCTGTAAGCAATATGATTAAATAATGGTGAAATTACATTAATAAGAAATGAGATGGAAATCGACTGCACACAATTTGGAAAACAACACACAATAAACAAGCTTCAAGAAAAAGGAGTCTCAAAATTATGTACATAATTAGAAGGAGCGCTCGGTTTGACTCGTAGAAATTGGGCTCGTCCTCGGTGCTATAGGAGTCACAGTCGCAAAGCATCTGTGGCCAAAATGTGACTATAGAAAACGCACTGAACAGACAATTTAAGGATTAGCATTCATGCTTTGTGTGATTGTGCTGCACACGCAGATGGCTCATTCAAGTGAGCCAGATGTTTTAATGAATGTTAATGAAAAATAAAAGGTAAGGGGAAAACAACCATTAGAATGCGTTTGACACTTACAACACAGCATTGGAAATGAAAAGCATTCGATAAATAAATAAACATCATGCCCCAATTCATCACTTGGTTAATGGTCGGTGGAAAAAAAAAAAACAAAAAAAACTTGAGGCAAATATCTATGGAAATGAGTGTTTGTCTATCCTCCCTTTTCAGTGATTAGGAATTAATTTGAATAATTAACGATGATCAACAGAGATGAGAGTGTTGCGGTGTGGCTGAAGTATGTTTGTGTGTTTGCACGTGGAAAAAGCGGTTGTACAAGTGACTTGTTTGTATGTGTTTGTTTACATGATGAAAAGAGAGGTACCTTAAGCTACAGGTTGAACAAAAATACCATCTGATCCAGTTGGATAATAGAAGCCTGAGGAGGAAATATTGTGAATGCACATTTAGATCCACCTTTAATCATCTTGTCTGTAAAATAAGATGTTATGATAATGTATATTTACAACTGAGTGCTGTTGTTTTATTTTTCTTTTTTAAAGGAGTGATATTTTGCTTTTTTAAATGGAATTATGCATTTTAAAACATTTCCCTGTGGTCTACATAAACTGTAAATGCTATGCTTGGGTCTGAATTCTTCATTAATTCAACTCCACAGGTCCATCTTCAACCCAATTTTTGACTAATGAAACGAGACAGGTCGTTTTGAGCGCTGGCCCTTTAAATGCAAATGAGCCACATAATGCCCCACCCCCTCCAGGCTGTTGGCTGTGCTGTTCTGTCCCATTCAACCACTTGTGTTTGTTAATACAACCAACAACTGATCATTTTAGGTAATTGACTTGAAGTTTGGACATATTTTCAGTATGGACTACAACCACTGCTGCTGACGAACAATTATGTCGTACTCGGAGAAATGTTTGTTGGAAGTCTTGACCTTATATGTGCAAATGACGTGATGTAACTAGTAACAGATGCAACAAATTAAGGAGGAATTAAAACGGGTTGTAGAAATCCACTCGATTTTTTTTTAACAAACTGAATATAAAGATAGCTTTGCGGCACCTGAAGGGTTCAAATTCAAACTTTTTTAACTATTAGGGTCCAAATACACAAATAAATGTAACAAAGACTAATAAAAGTGGGTTTAGCAAAATATGACCCCTTTAATACTATCTGTCAACCTTGTGTACAGTAAATTAATGCAATATGTTTTTTTTTTTTTACAGTTAAATTACCTTGGGCTTGTAGAAATCATCCTAATATGTATGAATAAATTTGTCTTTTTGCATGTTTTTCTTCTTTTCTTGTCTGGAAGTGTTAGTGTACATTTTTATTAATTTTTAAAGGCAGTGTCAGGATTTTTGATTTTGCTGCAAATCAGACTCACTGAACAAGTCACATACAAGTTGTATATCAGTCGTCACTTTTCCATTGACCCTCAAATTGCACAAATATAACTTTTACATAAAAATGTGCCTAATGGAAAACAAAAATTTTGCCCAAACTCTCATTTTGAGCGGGCAAGAGGTGGTTTTTCAGACCTTATTACGCAAAACTGCAGTGGAAAGACCTTTTTCCACAACTAGAGTGACGTGAATTAAAAAAAAGGATGTTGACAGACGTTACAACAAGCGAAGAAGAGTTTTAAAAGAAACTTGGCGCGGTATGTGTGGACACACCAGGAAACCCAATCATTTTTTAACTTAGTACAAGATAGCGGGGTAATATATAATCACAATGAATATATCTGTAAATCAACACGATATTTATGTTCATCGCCATTTATATGGAATGACTTCTCATGTCATCTTGTGATAGTAAATTAACAAATCATTGCATTTGTGATTATTGGAAAAAACAACTTTATACACTTGTGTTTTTTCAACATATAGTAAATATCGATCAAGTTTTACACATATGCCCAGTGGAAAAGCCACTACTGTCAGTTTTAGCTCTGTGGAGAGCTAAGTAATAGTATAAATGAATATAAAGATCACTTCTGAAGTACAATAAGTTTATATGATGTGATCATATTTTATACTTACATTTTTATACTTTTAAGAATGTTTATTTCTACCGGCCTTTCTTTTGCACTGGTGTTTTGCATATTGCTGCTATAAACTGTTAAAGTTCCTCATGGTGGGATCCTTAAAATCTTATCTTTTCTTATCTTATCTTATCTTATCTTATCTTATCTTATCTTATCTTATGTCTACTCTGGTCTAATCCATTGCATTCATGAAATTAAAATGTAAAGATGAATGTTGACGTAATATAATGTAGAAAGATAAAAATCATCACGATTCACTGTGTTTGGACGAAAAGGTTAATGTGACACTGAAACATGAAATAAATATATAAAAGCACATGCAGGCTTGTAGCTTTTTACAACACTGCATGTTTATTATTACTGTGTTAAATTAGTCTAATGTGTTGTACTGATCTCACTGTTGGTGATTTTTGTCAAAAAAGGTGCTTGTTTGGTCATTGTTCTGTGTATATGAATAATTTATCAAGCTCAGGAAAGAATAGTCATAAGCATATCTAATGAAGAGAAGAAAAATACTGATTCACAGTAGCTTTACCAAACAATTGTTTTCTCAACATCAGTGACGCAGTGGGAAGACAAAGCCTACAGCATGTCATGAGATTTCTTTTTAATAAATGATTCATTGAAGGAATTTGCTTCTCTGTCTCCCAATAAGCCTTGCTGATAATGTTAAATGATGTTTCAGAACAATTTTTTTCTTTTTGTTTGAGTCATCAGTGTAGCGTATGACCTTGAAAAGCAAAAGTGACGGTGAAATTGTGCTACATCTCTATGGAAAATACGTCTCAAGAATAAGAAATGCGGGCACAGACAACATCCTAACCCCTCCGATGTTTTTCATCATAGCCAAGCATATTCTCATTGTCTGAGGCAGCTCAGGACCAAGGCAGGGTGTCATGCCAAAGCCTGGCTTTTATGAGGGGTTTTATATTCATTTGATGATCCTGCGGGCCTCTGTTTCCTGAGTGGATTATCCGTATATGCTGGTGCTGAGCCCTTTTTATATGCAGCGCCATGGCAGAGTCAATAAGGTCCATTCTGCATACAATATTCAAGATTATACAAGACAGACAGCATAATTCACACTCAATCAGAATACAAATGACTGCGGTCGGTGGAACAACACATCTGAAAACAAACACAGCTGATTTTTCAGGACCGGCTCAGTCCCGACCACCTCGCTGTGCTCACCCAGACACAGGCCTTTTCTGAGAATAACCCTGCAGGGAATTCTGTTCCACTGCTTTGTATGGAGACCTTGTCAGAGTCATGGTCTAAAATAATGCATGTAACACACAGGAGAGTTAGGTGGGCATGAAGGTTATAGTATACGTTGCTTTTGCATGCTCGCTTGTGCATATTTACATGTGCATCATTAAAATGAGAGAGTGTATCAGTCATGTTTATAATTGCTCTAATGCGTTATGAACTGTTTCCCCCTCCAGCGACCATAAAAATTGCTCTGCATGAGATGGATCGAGAGATGAGAGAGGAGTATCTGGTGGTCATTCAAGCTAAAGACATGGGAGGTCACATGGGCGGCTTGTCGGGGACCACGACTGTCACCGTCACGCTAACGGACATCAATGACAATCCACCGAAGTTCTCTAAAAGTAAGCCAATCTTCTGACCTTAAACACAGCAAATTGAATTAAGGGGGGAAAACAAACCACTGCTGCTCTAAATGAGTATTTCTCTGATTAGTGCCAATTTGGAAAAATAAATGTCATTCTTGCAAATTTCATCAAACAAGCTACTCAGAAACTAATTTCTCTAAACGCTGTAATATCTAATGATGACACAGTGCTGTAATATGCTATAATAACAATGTTTAATTTTATCAACATTTCTGGAGATCAACATTTGTCACGATTGTTTTTCTTCAGGTTTGTACGAGTTTGTGATCCCAGAAGACCTACCGCTGGGGAAAACAGGTGGCAAGGTGAAGGCAAATGATCGAGATATTGGGGAAAACGCCAAGTCGACGTACAGCATCATTGACGGCGATGGCCTAAACATATTTGAGATTGTAACTGACGCCCAAACTCAGGAGGGGATTCTCCGACTGAAAAAGGTAGGGCTTGCTAACACACTCTGAATGACTAAGTCTGTGCATCCCTGACAGCTGAACAACACAGGGCCACAAGGTGTCGGAGACAGCTGTGATCAAACATTCACTTCTTCTACAAGCTACAAGAAATACAATGTGTTCCCTTTGTATAAACTTTTAGATAAAGAACCAATGGATGAACATTCAGTTGTTTCATTATGGATGTTGTGTTAACATAAAGGCTGCACTGCTCTGCTTCTTCACTGCTGGAATGATCTGAGCTTGAGTTACTTGTTTTATTTATTTATTTACTTTTTTCTCTTTTCTTTTTTGGGAAAGGCTTGACTCTGAAGAATGACATTAAATTTTAAGGCTAGAACCGGGCCCCCGAGTAGCTGGGAGGGTAAAGGAGTATTTGTTTCATGTAAGGTTTGGAAAACAAGAAAGAAAGAAAGAAAGAAAGAAAGAAAGAAAGAAAGAAAGAAAGAAAGAAAGAAAGAAAGAAAGAAAGAAAGAAAAATAAGGGAGGGAAGGAGAAAAGACAGAAAGAAAGAAAGACAGAGAAATAAGGGATGGAGGGATGGAGGAAAGAAAGAAAGAAAGAAAGAAAGAAAGAAAGAAAGAAAGAAAGAAAGAAAGAAAGAAAGAAAGAAAGAAAGAAAGAAAGAAAGAAAGAAAGAAGGGGAAGGGAAATGAAGGAAGCTGTAAAACTCAGATGACCTGCTGCATTAAGGTGGAAGCCTATGACTCAGTTCAAGAAAGAAAGACAAATAAGGGAGGGTGGGAGGGAGGGAGGAAAGAAAGAAAGAAAGAAAAATAAAGGAGGGAGGGAGAAAAGAATGACAGAAAGAAAGACAGAGAAATAAGGGAGGGAGGGAGGAAAGAAAGAAAGAAAGAAAGAAAAATAAGGGAGGGAGGGAGAAAAGAATGACAGAAAGAAAGACAGAGAAATAAGGGAGGGAGGGAGGGAGGAAGGAAAGAAAGAAAGAAAGAAAGAAAGAAAGAAAGAAAGAAAGAAAGAAAGAAAGAAAGAAAGAAAAATAAGGGAGGGAGGGAGAAAAGACACATAGAAAGAAAGACAGAGAAATAAGGGAGGGATGGAGGAAAGAAAGAAGAAAGAAAGAAAGAAAGAAAGAAAGAAAGAAAGAAAGAAAGAAAGAAAGAAAGAAAGAAAGAAAGAAAAATAAGGGAGGGAGGGAGGGAGGGAGAAAAGACAGACAGAAAGAAAGACAGAGAAATAAGGGAGGGAGGGAGGGAGGGAGGAAAGAAAGAAAGAAAAATAAGGGAGGGAGAAAAGACAGACAGAAGAAAGACAGAGAAATAAGTAGAGGGAGGGAGGGAGGGAGGGAGGAAGGAAAGAAAGAAAGAAAGAAATAAAAATAAGGAGGGAGTGAGGGAGGGAGGAGAAAACAGACATAAAGACAAGAAATAAGGGATGAGGAAAGAAAGAAAGAAGAAAAAGAAAGAAGCAAGAAAGAAGAAGACAAATAAGGAGGGTGGGATGGAGGAAAGAAAGAGAAGAAAGAAAAAAGAAAGAAAGAAAAAGAAGAAGACAAATAAGGGAGGAGGGAGGAAAGAAAGAAAGAAAGAAAAAGGGAGGTGAGAAAAGACAGACAGAAAAAGACAGAGAAATAAGGGAGGGAGGAAAGAAAGAAAGAAAGAAAGAAAGAAAGAAAGAAAGAAAGAAAGACAAATAAGGGAGGGTGGGAGGGAGGGAGGAAAGAAAGAAAGAAAGAAAGAAAGAAAGACAAATAAGGGAGGGAGGGAGGAAAGAAAGAAAGAAAGAAAGAAAGAAAGACAAATAAGGGCGGGAGGGAGGAAAGAAAGAAAGAAAGAAAGAAAGACAAATAAGGGAGGGAGGGAGGGAGGGAGGAAAGAAAGAAAGAAAGAAAGAAAGAAAGACAAATAAGGGCGGGAGGGAGGAAAGAAAGAAAGAAAGAAAGAAAGAAAAGAAAGAAAGAAAGAAAGAAAGAAAGAAAGAAAGAAAGTCTGTCAGTCAGACAGTCAGACAGACAGTCAGTCAGTCAGTCAGACAGTCAGACAGACACACAGTCAGTGCTCCCTCATTCAGATGCACTCCACCAGACTCTGTACATCCAGGTGTGTGCATGTCTTGGGTCCATATTTCAGCTCTCTGGCAGCTCAAAGGGTCTGGGCCGCTTTCTCAAACATATAGCTCATTTTTCTGTTGCTGTCTTAGCTCAAGGCAAAATCATGCATATTATAAATTGGCTGGGCTCTAAATCTGACTTTAGTTAAATTAACTTTGGACCGAGCCTAAAGTTATCTGCGCTCTTGTTCTATTCGACGCTTCACATCCTCATCCTCATCTGCCTTCCACTTTTGGCCCCAAAGCCACTTCACAGAAGCTGGTCACTGGTTAATTGGCTTGCTCAAGGGTACGTTGGCAGTACTTTTTAAGCGAGCAAGAAGAATACGTTCATAAAATGTGTTCATCGAGATATTCCCAGGTGTATCGGCCTGAGGCCATAGGCTAGCAACATTTCTGTCACAAAACTTGAATCTCTAATCTTGAGGCAAACACATTAGCTTCAAAGGTACTGGATGGCTTAGGTTCACCGATAAAAGAAGTATCCCTGCATCTCAGTAAACCACAATTTCACACAATATATTAAGTTTCTAGATATGCACCGCAAAGGCAGTACAGATATTTTCTTCAGGATAAAAGCCATAGATGTTTGGGCCTGGAAATCATTGCTCGCCTGTAGACATTTGGAGCACCTGATCCCATATTTTGCTCAATACCTGGGCGTGTGAAATTTACATTTGAAAATCACAATGCATTTTAATAACACTGTGACCTGAAAGCAAGCTGAGGCATAGCTATATCCCAAGGACATCTGTGGAAAATGTAAGTGAGGTTTGAACACATAACAAAGAAACCAAATGCACACAGTATTTATATATGTATGTATTCTATATTCTGGAAGTCTATAGATGCTGTGCTTGGCCCAGGATGTTTGCATATATTGAATCATACATATGATTGATGGATGGGTGTTCTTAAGTCTTGAGTCATGGTTCACTTCAGTGTCAGGAGAGAAAAGCTATACATCACTCAAATGTGAATGCCATTGTGTTGTGATGTAAAATGACATTACCCCAAGGACGTGTGGTGTGACTTTGTCAAAGTGTGAACAATGAACTGCACGGGAGGCGGAATGTATAAGAACTGAGGGAATCTGCTGGGACTATAATCCACTGCCACTAAAGAAAACACCAGTGCTGAAGAACAAATTTGACACAAAGTCATAAAATCTCTAACTGTTGACAAAGCAAATGTCAAACGTGTTAGTCTTTTAGGCGACTCCATGCAGGGAGTCTCACTCTTCCCGTGCCTGCTTAGCTTTCCCTGCATGGCTCTGGTTGCCTACATTACTAACTCAAGATAGATGATAATCTCTTGTGAAAGTAGGGAGGCATATGCACACTTAGTGTTTGTGCTTCCCTCCAGACAGCATTGTCTCAAATTGAGACGAGTTAACCCATAAAGACCCGAACATCCACCTTCGACCAAAAGCATCTACTGATCTGTACTGTTCATCCACTGATCCAAGCAATACATGTAAATAATTGGTGTAAAATATAGTTTGTTGTCTTTTCATGGTCATCAGATATGACCTGTTTGGACGTTCAGAGGCTCCGTAGTGAACATGGAAACACGGCCATCTTCTACAGCATTAGCCCCTTTTACTCAGCACTTCTGTTATGGGAATATTTCACCTTTATTCTGGAACAATGTCTGTGTAAACGAAATGGTGGGATCATTTGGTCCCACTTTTGTTGCAGCTCTGGAGGTAGTAACAGAGCCATAATAGCACATAATTCCAGAACGCGATGTAAAAGGAGCACTTCTTGTTCCCCAACCAAGGTGTGACGTTTTGATGATGTCTTGTGTGTGCCATACCCGTGCTGAGAGGTTTTAAAAATGAGCACGACCAGAAAAATGTTGAGCTGAGAAGATGCCAAGATCTGCGAGCTTTTGTCACCTTGGGCAGCAGGTTGTACCCATGCTAACATTTGTGGAACGGTGAAAGACGTGCCAACTCTGGAGAGGTTAGCCACACTGCTATACTCTGGGTATTTCCGACGTACAAGTAATACAATAATAATGGATTCAATTTCTAGAGCTTTACATTATTGACCCATTATTCATTTGCGCTCACATTCCCCCTCTGGTGGTGGTAAACTACATATGTTGCCACAGTTGCCCTGGGGTAGGCTGACAGAAGCGTGGCTGCCAATTTGCACCTACGGCCCCTCCAACCACCACCAAACATTCACACACGTTCATACACCAGTGTGAGCCGGCAAGGAGGGTGAAGTGTCTTGCCCAAGGACACAATGGACTGACTAGGACAGAGCAGGATTCGAACCAGCAATCCCTTGGTTATTAGATGACCAGCTCTACCATCTGAGCCATGACCGCCCCAATACGTCCAATATACACTGAGCTGCGTCACCACCCCTTTGATTCCGGAATGCAGTTCCGCTGTGTAAAAGTCCAGCCTGTCTCACCTCTGTTACTAGTCCAGCCTGTCTCACCTCTGTTTCTAGTCCAGCCTGTCTCACCTCTGCTACTACTCCAGCCTGTCTCACCTCTGCTACTAGTTCAGCCTGTCTCACCTCTGCTACTAGTCCAGCCTGTCTCACCTCTGCTACTAGTTCAGCCTGTCTCACCTCTGTTACTAGTCCAGCCTGTCTCACCTCTGTTACTAGTCCAGCCTGTCTCACCTCTGTTTCTAGTCCAGCCTGTCTCACCTCTGCTACTAGTCCAGCCTGTCTCACCTCTGTTTCTAGTCCAGCCTGTCTCACCTCTGCTACTAGTCCAGCCTGTCTCACCTCTGTTACTAGTCCAGCCTGTCTCACCTCTGTTTCTAGTCCAGCCTGTCTCACCTCTGCTACTAGTCCAGCCTGTCTCACCTGTTACTACTCCAGCCTGTCTCACCTCTGTTTCTCGTCCAGCCTGTCTCACCTCTGTTTCTAGTCCAGCCTGTCTCACCTCTGTTTCTAGTCCAGCCTGTCTCACCTCTGTTACTAGTCCAGCCTCTCACCTCTGTTACTAGTCCAGCCTGTCTCACCTCTGTTTCTAGTCCAGCCTGTCTCACCTCTGTTACTAGTCCAGCCTGTCTCACCTCTGTTTCTAGTCCAGCCTGTCTCACCTCTGTTACTCCTTTGGCTTAACTGTGGAAATCAGTCAATGGTGGAAAAAAGGTGGGATCACCATCTCACCTTTAATCTGGGACTTCTGTGTAAAAGTGTCCATTGATTCACCAGTAAAACCTACAGAGTTGGATCAATGACAGTGGATGTAGACACTTGGTTTAAGTTCAGTTAATGACATGTTTTACTGAAAAAGTCACTATTTCTTCAGTTTTTGTCTGTTTTGATACAATAACCTTTGACTTTAATCTGAGGTTTTGTGAACATCTACAAGATCAGTCAAACATAGAAAAAAAAAACAGATTTCCACTGGAAAAAAAAACAAAACAAAACAAATTCAGAGGATAATATGATAGTAAATGGTGATAAATCACTTAGGAAAGGTTAAGTAGAGAGAACATTTCATTTCATTTAATAACTGCTACTCAGATCATACTGGGTCCTTATGGGTTAAAAGAAACAGTCGTCAAGCTGTTGCTCTAAGCCAGTTTCATACTCCATCTAGAGCGACGGAAAAAAAACAAGCCAGTTTAACTTTTCTCCCCAGACACACCCTGTCCTCGTCAACAGCTGTACCGATCCGTAAACCGCCATCTGACACGGAATTCAAATTATTAAAGATCCTTTGCGGCAAGGTTAAAACATATTGATCTAAGTGAAGCTGGAGAGGCACAAACCAGGGGAGAGATTCTTTGCTGTTTGGGTTTTAAGCTTTTTATCTGCCAGCCCCCAGGCCTGTCGAGGGATGTTAGCGGGATGCTGAGCTTTCACCCCTGCAGCCAACGCTGAACTTTGAAGTCTCTAAATGGCCTGTGTGTACATACTGATTTGATGCTAAAGCTTGAGAGAGACTGAAGAATGACGCAGCAGGATTGTAGGGTGGGACACACCAAACAAAGGGGTGTTAGACAGGAAAACCAATGTCTGTCGCAAAGTGTCCCTATTTTAAAAAAAACGTACCCTCCATCAGTAAAATCATGTTGTTTAACAGGGACACATAAGAATATTAACCGGCTATGGGACCTTGAATCCAAATGTCTGGTACCCTGCTCTATGGTTCTCCTTTTCAACTCATGAATCTTGTAATAATCAACAGTAGCCGTCTAACAGTACCACCATGCATACTAATCCAAATCAAAGTGGTTCTCCCTAGATTACTAAGTCAAAGCACAGGCTGCGTTTATTGAATTAATAATTACAGTGAGTCAAAAGGAGTTGTTTTCTGATTCCACAGTTAAGGCAGTATACATTATTTACACACACCAGCTTGCAAAGACGCATTTGTGATTTTTATTTTTTATTTTTTTTTTATGACATGAAAATGATTTTAATCAAACTTAACTAGGCTAATCCAAAGGGCTTTTTATCACTATGTTTCCCATAAACCGCTCAAGTGGATTTAGTGTAATTAAATATGACAGCAATAGTTAGTGCCCCCACCCCCCCCGCATCTCACCTTTCCCCTCACTGTTAAGACACTGGAAGCAAAAGTAATGAGTTGTTTTTACATGCTGTCCACCGGGATTAATGCCAAAATATTTTGATGGGGGCCACAGAGCCAATGCTGAGTGCTAATTTTATTTTATTGAATGGGTTTGTTGTGTGATGATTTGCTTTGTGATTATTATATATGTTAGGGACTGCTTGCAAAATGCTCCAGGATTCTTAAAGGAGTGATATTTGGCTTTTTTTTAAATGGAGTTATGCATTTTAAAACATTTCTTTGTGGTCTACATAAACTGTAAATGCTATGCTTGGGTCTGAATTCTTCATTAATTCAACTCCACAGGTCCATCTTCAACCCTATTTCTGAGTAATGACATCAGAAAGGTCATTCTGAGCGCTGATCCTTTAAATGCAAATGAGCCACTTCACACCCCACCCCCTCCAGGTTATTAACTGTGCCTGTGCTGCTCTGTCCCGTTCAACCACTTGTGTTCGTTAATACAACCAACAACTGAATATTTTAGGTAATCGGCTCAACAAACAATTACGTACACGGAGAAATGTTCGTCAGAAGTCTTGACCTTATATGTGCAAATGTTGTGACGAAACTAGTTATAGATAACAAATTAAGAAGGATATTTAAATGGGTTGTAGAAATCCACTTGATTTTTGCCAAAATGAATATAAAGATACCTTTGCAGCACCTGGACGGTTCAAATTCAAAGTTTTTGAACTATTAGAGTCCAAATACACAAATCAATGTACCAAAGACTAATAAAAGTGAGTTTAGCAAAATATGACCCTTAAATACTGTTCGTTAACCTTGTGTGCAGTAAGATAATGCAATATGTTATTTATCTTTTTTTTTTTTTTTTTTTTTTTTTCAGTTAAATTACCTTGGTGACTAAACTTGTCTTTCTGTAATATTTTTCATCTTTTCTTGCCTGGAAGTGTTAATGTACATTTGTATTAATTTTTAAAGGCAGTTTCAAGGTTTTTGATTTTCCTGAAAATCAGACTCACTGAACAAGTCACATACAAGTTGAATATCAGTAGTCGCTTTTCCATTGACCCTCAAATTACGTGAAAATAACTTGCACATGAAAATGATAATTTCACCCAAACTCTCGTTTTGCACTGGCAAGAGGTGGTTTTTCGGGTGTAGTGAAATTGGTATATCGTGCAAAACTGCAATGGAAAGATCTTTTTCTGCAACTACAGTCACATGAATTAAAAAAAAACAGATGTTGACGGACATTTCAACAAGCAAAGAAGATGAGTTTTAAAAGACACATGGTGTGGTATGTGTGGAAACACAAGGAAACCAAGTCCTTTTTTAATTTAGTAGTTTTTGCATGTTTTTCTTCTTGTTTTGCCTGGAAGTGCAAGTGTACATTTTTGTTAATTTTTAAAGGCAGTTTCAGGGTTTTTTATTTTCCTGAAAATCAGATTCACTGAACAAGTCACATACAAGTTGAATATCAGTAGTCGCTTTTCCATTGACCTTCAAATTACGTGAAAATACCTTGCGTATAAAAATTTATCTCATGGAAAAAGTACAATTTTGTCCAAACTCTCCTTTTGTGCTGGCAAGAGGTGGTTTTTCAGGCATAGTAAAATTGGTATATCATGCAAACCTGCAATGGAAAAACCTTTTTCCGCAACTAGGGTCACATGAATTAAAAAAAAAAAAAAACAGATATTGTCAGACATTTCAATAAGCAAAGAAGAGTTTTAAAAGAAACATGGTGCGGTATGTTTAGACACAAGGAAACCAAACCCTTTTTTAATTTAGTAGTTTTTGCATGTTTTTCTACTTTTCTTGCCTTGAAGTGTTAATGTACATTTTTGTTTAATTTTTAAAGGCAGTTTCAGGGTTTTTCGTTTTGCTGTATATCAGATTCACTGAACAAGTCACATACAAGTTAAATATCAGTAGTTGCTTTTCTATTGACCCTCAAATTATGTGAAAATACCTTGCGTATAAAAATGTATCTCATGGAAAAATGACAATTTTGTCCAAACTCTCATTTTGCAGTGGCAAGAGGTGGTTTTTCAGGCATAGTGAAATTGGTATATCGCACAAAACTGCAATGGAAAGACCTCTTTCCGCAACTAGGGTCACATAAGTCAGATAAATGTACCAAAGACTAATAAAAGTGAGTTTAGCAAAATATGACTCCTTTAAAGTTGAATCCATGTTTTGTTTTGTTTTGTTTTTATAAACAATGCTGTCAAACGTAATGTGAGAACAGTCAGTCCTCCTGACAAAACCAAAGGTCAGTTCTGTTTTTTGGAGTATTTCTTTCTTTCTTTTGTCATGGAGGATAACTCTTTAGTTTTACAACCCACAACCAAACTGTTTTTATTCAATTTCCAGACTGAAGTAGAAGCTGTACAGCCTGCTAGTCAGCACACTAGAGTGTTTAGCAAGAGTCAGGAAACGTTCTCAGAAATAGGCAAGGCACAGTTAAAAGGGGATATTTGTACTTCATATGCAGGTTTACGTTATTAGAAATGCAAATGTATGCTTTCTTATGCATAATGTTTCCTGAGTGCTGGATGTGTAACTACATAAACAGTTGATATATGCAACTGAACAAATGTATACACTTTGTTCTGAAAAAAAAAAAAAAAAAAAAAAAAAGCTGTTTTAATCATAGGATGTGATTATATTATAAAGATCTAACTAACAATAAGTCAAAATAATTTCAGTGTTCTTTAGTCTGTGCCACTTTAGACGTACATCAGATTTGTTTTTACAGCAGATATTTGGTGTTCTCCTAGCAGGTAAAATAAAAATAAATAAATAAATTAATTAATTAATTAATTAATAAAATTAACAATTGCTCTGTTCTATTCAAGTGCTCCAGTAACAGTGTGACAGTGGGCTATTAAACATCACACCCAGACCCTGAAACTGAAGAAGCTACATTCATATGATTGTATTCTCTTCTGTCTTGAAAAGCTTTACAGAAATTATTTACTCAGAGAAGTGAACAAGTTTGCAAAAAGGTCTTTAAAGAAATAAAAATTATATAGAGCGCCAACTACGTCTGCCAGCTCCCAGCAAGTTAAAACGTAACGCAAGTAAATGACTTTCAAATAACATTTCATTTCAATTCTCAGACCTTGGCCCACTCTCCATTTCCATATAATCATTCTAACTCTCCAGCCACAGCCTCATACAGGCTCTTACTCTCTGAATTAAAGTGTAATCCATTGACTTGAGGTCCAGCCACACTCAGTACTTTCTCAGCACAGACGGCAGGATGAGAGAGCGAGAGAAAAAGAGAGAGAGAGAGAGAAGGGGTGGGGGTGGGTGGGTTTTAGAAGTGAGGACAAGTGTGTGTGTATGTGTGTGTGTGTGTATGGGAGGGGGGGTTAATAATGAAAGTGTTCCAAATAGCTGCTCCGACCGTGGAGGAGTGAGGCTTGGAGAGGCTTCAGGGCCTTTCGTCTGCCTACTCGTGCCCCGATGGTGGGAGTGTGGGAGTGTCGGAGTCAGAACCTCGGGTCGCCTCTCTCGTCCCTCCGGCTGCTGCCTCTGTCTCATAGCGGGACCCCTAGACACCCCTCCACCCACCTGCCCCTCTGCCCTCGAAGCTCTCAGCGCTGGTCCTGTCCAACCTCAGGGACCATCCCCCCTCGCTCCCTCGCCCTTTCTCTAACAGAATACATTTCTCGTTTTGTTCATCTCTCTCCTCTTAGTCCTCCTCTCTCCCCAAGCCAGCCCCTATCCCCTCAAGCAGCAAGGCCCAGTTTTGATTTCCCTATAAATCCTGGTTATAGAGTGTGAAAGTGACTTGATCCCATTATTCTAGTAGTATGAGAGCGACCAGAGGTGATTGGAAATGAAACTGTGACAGTCTGGGGTGTCCTCTGTGATGCCGAGAGAGAGTAAAAAATGTGGATCTCCTCCTTCTTTTAAATATTAATGATGAGCCATCTGCAAAGGAAATACTGCAGTCTGTGGCAGTAAACAGTGATTAAACAGATATGTCAGTCACAAACTGACATGTCCTGAACAAAATGTTTTTATTTTGCTTTGAGACATTACACCTTTTGTAGATGTCCTTAAAAAAAAGAAAACCCGCTCTCATTTAATTCATGTGAGCTGTTTGTGATAGCAGTATGAAAGCTCTAATAATCTGCTGTCACTGAGAGCATTAGAGGAGAGATTTGTGTTCTTTCATGGCGATAAAAGTTGGAAAATATTTTCAGGCTGTGCAACTCTGAAAATTATAATTATTGTGACTGATTGTGATTGTGACATTCAGCTCTGAATGTGTTGGCTGGATCTGTGAAAGCAGGGAATGCTGCATTTATCACAGTGTGTTTTTGACTACCTTCATTTGGCTGCACCGCAGTTAGAATTTGTTTGGTCGTAGATAAATAGACGTTATTTTGGAACAGTCACATGCCGTTTCAACAAGTTCTCCAACTTTAACAACACAGTATGTTGTTTACCCTCCTGTCTGATCCATATCCACATTCGATGGATTCACGCCCCCACAGGCAGCAGAAGAAATCACATAGAACACAGAGACAAGCAGCATAACAAACCCAACAGATAAATATGTTCACAAGCCCTGCTGCATAAGGCTGGGACGATGCCAAGGTTAAGACAAAAAAAAAAAAAACACCACATGTTAGAATTAAAATGGTGAGAAATATTTGTTGTCATGTCATCAGTAACAATCAGGCAAAATTTACTTCTGTTTGAAACTTTGACAGTGGATCATAATCTCATTAGATAAGAACTTACATGGGTTTGGACAGACTCTACTATTCATTTACATCACTTAACAGTAATTTTAACAAAGGGGCTACTGACACAGCATGACATCAGTTTGTCTATTACCACAGAGCCAATCAGCGCCCTCGTTTTATCATACATAGACTGGTAACCTGTTACATCCCGAAAAGTATCAAGGCAATCACATAGCAAATAGGTCAGACTTAGAGACAGCAGAGATTTAGCTCAATCGGTAATGTTTCAGACTGCAATGTGGAAGACTTGGGTTTGATTACTGGTCAAAGTAGCATTTTTTCCTGCAGATTTTCAGAAGAGGGAGGGCATGGCGCCAAGGGTGCCAGTAGGTAAAATCCCTCATTGACATAAATCAGCCACTGGGACAACAGAGTGCAGAATTTAGACCACAGCACTCAATACACTGAACTGACACAGAACTGAGAAGTCACATGGTACACTGCTGCATCTAACATGTAGCTCCGCCCACCTTCTCCAGCTTCCAGAGCAAAGAACACCATAAAATAACATATAGAGTATTTAGAACAATTATAACTATTCTATACTATATACTGTCACTAATTTGTTGTTTCTTCCACCAATTGCCACAGTACTGTGGTAGCAAAATGCACAAAAGAATGCACTGAAGTATACGCCATATATCACCACAGTACTGTGGCAACAAGATGTTAATGACTTCATGGAACAGTATCCATGATTGGCTCTAGTACAAATACTAACATTTGATTAGCTCTGTGGCAGTTGACAAACCCATATTTCGTGCCACCGTACTGTGGCAGGAGTCACTGCCTATTTTTAAAGAGATTTATTTGGTTAGTCATGTATTTTAAACTGTTAGAATATAGTTTGTTGCTACTTCACTGCTACATTTCTTGCACAATTTTCTTTTTCTAAATATTTTGTGCATTATTCATTTGCAAATGTACATCTATCAGTCCTGGTGCATCTATAGCCTGTCCGTCCATGGAAGTGGAGCTCTCCTTCACTGTGGTTCTCCTCAAGGTTTCTCTTTTCCCACTGGGTTTTTGGTGTTTTTCCTTGCTGAGAAGGAGGGTCTAAGGACGGGGGATGCCCAGGACAATAATCTATTTTCTTTATCTGCTGTTTATTTGACTGTTGTTTGTTTTCATATCCAAATAATTCTGTAAAACCCTGTGAGGCAACCTTGTTGTGATATAGGGCTCTACAAATAAAACTGAATTGAACTGAATTATTCAAGATCATTTTGTTGTTGTTTTTAAGACATTGGATGAGAATTCAAAACTGACAAATGTATGGTTATTTCTTATTTTTACTTATATGAACAAAAGTTTCCAAATAGAGACTGGAAAGACCACCACAATTTCATGTTTTTTTCTTAAAAGGGAGATGTGTATTATGGTTATAATAAAAAATACCACTGTTGAAGTATTTTTACCTTTGCAATTTACAATTTGAGAGTGAAAAACTTGTGCCGTCTGTGTTGAAGAGGTTGGCATTATATTAAAGCTCTGCTACAGAGATCAGCAAGTGAAAAAAAAAAGGGTTTCCAAGTAGGAAGCAGTTGTTACTAATTGGCGGTGAGGAGGTGAAGTGATAAGTGATTCTATATAGTGTTGGCTTGTTAAAGCTCTAACAGTCCACCCTATATAGTAGTTGATATGGAACACACAGTATGCAATCATAAAATCATGTTAGAGGTCTGTAGTGTCAATTATTTTAATTAGAAATGTGCATACACTGTTGTACGGAACTTAGTAAATGTTTCCTCTTGTATTTAGTCTGATTGGAACAGTATCAACACTTGGACTTCACAGTGTTGAGTTTCTTTATAATTTCTCTGTTTTTTTCTTTTCAGCCTTTGGATTATGAGAGTAAAAGAGCCTACACACTAAAAGTCGAGGCCACCAACATCCGCTCCGCCCCAAACAATGACATGCCCTTCAAAGACTCGGCCACGGTGAAGATCGTAGTGGAAGACTCTGATGAACCTCCTGTTTTCTCCAAACCAATGTACCTGCTGGAGGTGAATGAAAATGCCCCGATCAACACGGTCATAGGGACAGTGGCCGCCAGAGATCCAGACTCCACAGGAAGCGTCGTCAGGTAAGAGAACACACACCCAGTCAGTCGTGATGCAAACATTCCCTCAGTGCATAAGAATAATACAAACTAAATGACTGACTGACTATAGAAAACCTGTAGGAAAATGTCTTTGTATTAAAAGCACTTAACATTGAGAAAAAAAAAAAGTGTCACCTCAAAATGTGATTGAGAGAATAGGTTAACAAATGGGTCTTTTCAGGCTATAATGAGTTGTTTTATTAAAAGAGTTGACACTGAGGCATGCAATTAAATCTCTTCATGCCTCTGACCTTTGAGGCTATGATAGCCTCTTTGGCAGCGATGAACTGATTCAGTGATTGCTCTCATTTCCACAGACGTTAAAAAAGATTATGAGTTGAAGGCGGCACAACTTTCCCTTCCAGTGTGACCAGCCCCACGGTCTCCTGCAATTGTGTGACTTATACTTATTCTTGGAAATACCACAAGGGCACCTTGAGGATAGGTTATACAGGCAATTTCTCTCCCTCCATCTTGGCATTTCATTAAGTCTCCAGTGACTTGCTGACCGCATTCCCGGGACAACACTCAACAGGTTGTGTGTAATTGCAGAGCAGGCTGGGTTTCATAGATTGGCTGAGGCTAGAGCACGGCCGGTTCATTCTACTTTTTTTTTTTATTTTTTTTTTTTATTATGTTTCCTTTCCTTTCCTTTCTGGTGGCATCCTCATGTTTAGTGATGAGACTGCCAGGAGGAATTGAGCCCTGAGGTTGCATGATGTCCCTCCCCTGGTAAAGAGAGAAGTACATTTCATGTATAATGACATCTTTTGCTTCTCTGGCCTTATTTCTTGTCGTGATGTGTTTGTTAGTGCAGGTCTTTCAATCATATGTAAATATAAGAAAAAAAATAGATTGTTATTAACAAATTATTATTATTTTTCAAATATTTTAATCATTTTAAACATGTTTGATATCAACATTTATTAAAAAACCATGCATATACATGTAATACTAACACTAATACTAAAACTACTATTCCTACTCCTACTCCTACTACGGGGTGGGGAAGCAAAATTTACAATGAACATTTAGTTGTTTTTTCTCAGCAGGCACTACGTCAATTGTTTTGAAACCAAACATATATTGATGTCATAATCATACCTAACACTATTATCCATACCTTTTCAGAAACTTTTGCCCACATGAGTAATCAGGAAAGCAAACGTCAAAGAGTGTGTGATTTGCTGAATGCACTCGTCACACCAAAGGAGATTTCAAAAATAGTTGGAGTGTCCATAAAGACTGTTTATAATGTAAAGAAGAGAATGACTATGAGCAAAACTATTACGAGAAAGTCTGGAAGATACTATTAAAGAAGAATGGGAGAAGTTGTCACCCCAATATTTGAGGAACACTTGCGCAAGTTTCAGGAAGCGTGTGAAGGCAGTTATTGAGAAAGAAGGAGGACACATAGAATAAAAACATTTTCTATTATGTACATTTTCTTGTTCCAAATAAATTCTCATGACTTTCAATAAACTAATTGATCATACACTGTCTTTCAATCCCTGCCTCAAAATATTGTAAATTTTGCTTCCCCACCCTGTACTACTACTACTAATAATAATAATAGATTAAATTTCTATAGCCCTTTTCAAGGCACCTAAAGCACTTTACATATTTTTTTTTATTATTCATTTGCTCTCACATTCATGTACTACAGTCTTATAGAGGGTGTGTTAAAGCGGTTAAATTCTTACACATCTAAGGGTGAGTTTTGGGACGGTGTTTTTGTGTTAACTATGACACATTGAGTGTTTATGAGGTTACACACAGTGAATGTCAGGAAGGTCAACACAAAAATGTGTAAACATATGCATAATTGATGCATTATGTGCCATCCTTGTTACCAATTGTATTAAAAAAATACTTTCAACCCAACACAAAAATTGTCTGGAGGCAATTTAGAGTGACCAGTTGTTCTGTAAAGGTTGATGTCATTGACTGTGGGAGAACCCACAGACACAGGGAGGACATAAAAACTGTGCCTCATCACAATAAACAGTATTTAATGAACAGTTTATCATGATGATGAATCAAAAATAGAACTCATAGAAATGAAACTGCAGAATATGCACAATTCCCTATAACTGTAATAAGTAACAGAGGACTGTTCAGCAGAGGACAAACAACTGTGTGAGGTCATTTACCAGAAAATACTAATACACAGAATGAAAAAAATGTAAGAAATTAGAAGTTACTCACATCAGTTAAAGGGTTAATAAACGTGTTACAACTGAAACATGTAAATTGCTGCTGTAGTTATCCAGTGGAAGGAACTGTTTCCGCAGTTTCATTCAGATGGTAACCATGTGTGTGTGTGTGTGTGTGTACAATAGTAAATACAGTTAAGAGTATAAGAAACAAATCAAGTTGGTCTCATTATCAGACTATGTTGTTCATCTAAATCAAATACCTAACATGTTTTGTAAAAATCCGTGAAGCAGTAAATAGATCAGTCGACATATTTGTATTTAATACTTTAACTAATCCATACACTTTGATAATCTGAAAACGACACAAACTATGTGTAAAACTGCTGACTTTTTCCAACACAATATAATTCAATATTGACTCTAAACCAAGTCATAGACATAGTGTCTGTAATTTTTCAACAGAAAAGCAGAAGGTATAGTAGATGGAACAGATGTTACATCATGACTATTACATGTGGTATAAGTATCACTGAATCTATTGTAAGTCAGTTTTTGTTACATCTTTGCAGACTTTTTCAATGTGGGAGATGTGGATTAAATATTGCTCAAATTTTTTTGCATTTTTTTTTTTAAATATCCACGTTGAAAACTGCTATGAGCAAAACATTGTTTCATACATACATATATATGAAGCATATTTAGAGCTCCGAAGTGCTGACATTAAACTGTACATATCCTCTGTTTGCAGAAACATGAAATGCCATCATATTATTTTGGTGACTACAATATGTAAAACCACTATATTTGACCAAATCAGTTGGTTATATTTTCCTCATTTCTTCTTATTTTCACTCAACAAATTAAAAAATAAATAAATAAATGCTGCTGTAAATAAGAAATGAGTGCACATGTAGATGGCAGCACCCTGCTGAGATGTTCCTGTCACATATTTGCTGTAGTACAGATAGAAACATCCTGTCTGCACACTTTGGAATGTTTGGATTCAATATGAACTGAGTCATAGGCTTCCACCTTAATGCAGCAGGTCATCTGAGTTTTACAGCTTCCTTCATTTCCCTTCCCCTTCTTTCTTTCTTTCTTTCTTTCTTTCTTTCTTTCTTTCTTTCTTTCTTTCTTTCTTTCTTCCCTTATTTCTGTCTGTCTTTCTTTCTGTCTTTCCTCCTTCCCTCCCTTATTTGTCTTTCTTTCTTTCATCCATCCTTCCTTCCTTTCTTCTTTTCCTTATTTCTCTGTCTGTCTTTCTTTCTGTCTTTCCTCCCTCCCTTATTTGTCTTCCTTCCTTCCTTTTTATTCCTGTCTTTCTTTCTCTTTCCTCCCTCCCTTATTTGTCTTTCTTTTGTCCGTCCTTCCTTCCTTCCTTTCTTTCTTTCCTCCCTTATTTCTCTGTCTGTCTTTCTTTCTGTCTTTCCTCCCTCCCTCCCTTATTTGTCTTTCTTTCTTTCATCCGTCCTTCCTTCCTTTCTTCTTTCCTTATTTCTCTGTCTTTCCTCCCTCCCTTCCTTCCTTCCTTCCTTCGTTCCCTAACACTAACAGTATTCATTATGCTTTTAATCACCAATTTTACAATTTCATGGAGAGGTTGTTACTTTCAGAATGGATTGTTGCTCAAGGGTTTTCTGTGTGACTGTCAGGCCAAAAAAAAAAAAGAAAAAAAAAAATCCCTGCCGTAGAAGTAGCAGAATAGAGCCTTTGAACATGTTCTTGAGAGCTGTTAGATTTTTTATAAACCTCATTCTCAAACTTTCAATTTCATTCTTCGAGGGGGAAAAAAAAAGAAGTAGTAAGTGGTTAACAGAACGCTACATTAATCATCTGCCAGCTCCTCTAAAGCCACTGATCGTCCAGGAAAAGAACTGGTCCGAGAGTACACACAAAACCAGACATTTGCTTGCCAGTTTACATTTCGTCACAACAAATTGCTTTACTTCAACATGTGATTTTCTTTGAAGTCCAATTGTACATGTTCCTGTTGCAAGTATACGAGATGAACATGATCTATCACAGATGCCAAGTGTTTTCTTTGTGGGGTAGAAGATGAAACAAACTATTGTCATGGAGGGCTTAATATGATGCATTACCCACACCAAAGAGCATTTGATTTTACTTCAAGCCAGGGTTTGTGTTGGCCTGTAACTCAGAGCTTTAGGCTGATAAAATGATTAGATTACAGTCTGGAAGATTTTAATCCTTCCAGATATACTGGCTGACAGAAGGCTGAAGCCTGAATAATGCCTCTTACAAGATCAGAAGTATGTTCTAAATAATTGAAAATCTGGGCAAAAGCCTCTGTACACAAAGCCAAATATTTGGACTTTGCAATGAATATACATTCTTCTAGTGTGCGCTCGATTGAGGTTGAGACAGTGAAATACTTCAAAACATACGGGCAGTCATTCATTAACTATAGGGAGTAATGTATTTTTTAAGATTCCCAAAGTAATAAATCAAGAAGCTAGTATTCTTGTGAAACCAAGGTGAATTTATCAAATAAAACACAGCACTGTACAGTGCTATTTATGTTTATGTTTACGCATTTGGCAGACGCTTTTTTCCAAAGCGACTTACAGGGGAAAACCAATTAAATCACTCAGTCAATCAAATTTTATTTATATAGCGCCAGATCACAAAAAAAAGTTATCTCTTGACATTTTATATATAGAGTTGGTCAAAACCAGACTCTTAAGTCAATTTACAGAAACCCAACAGAACAGCTATTTATACATAAATAACTCCCCCTTCCTTCTGTCTCTCTCTTTTTTTTTTTTTTAACCCATAAAGATCCAAACATCCACCATCTACCAAAACCATCTACTGATATAAACTGTTTAATCCCTGTTGATCCACTGACTGGTGTAAAATGCAGTTTGTCATCTTTTCATGGTCATCAGATATAACCCATTTGGACATTCAGAGGCTCCGTAGTTACCGTGGAAACACTGTCATCTTCTACAACATTGATTCACCAGTAAAACCCATGAAGTTTGATCAATGACAGTGGATGGAGACACTTGGTTTATGCTCAGTTAGTGATAGATTTTACTGAAAAAGTCATTTTTGCTTCAGTTTTCTGTATTTTTGATATAATAATCCTCAACATTACTCTGAGCTTTTATGAACATCTACATGATTAATAAACGAAACATTGGAAAATACCTGTTTTTCACAGAACCCCCCTACACACAAAATACATAATAATAATAATAATAATAATAATAATAATAATAATAATAATACATTGTATTTGAATAACGCTTTCCATGGAACTCAGACACTTTACATAAAGCAGATGAAAACAGAAACCAAACACATTAAAAACAGATAAAAGCAGATGCAAAAGGAAGGTATATGAATATAGAAATATAAAAATAAAAAACATTAAAAGCAATCTTAAATCAGTGAGTTTTTAAAAGGGATTTGAAGGTGTTGAGGTCAAAGCAGTGTCAGATGGTAGGTGGGAGGGAGTTCCAGAGGGTTGGAGCAGCAATAGAAAAAGCTCTGTCCCCCCAGGTGCGGTGCTTGGTTTTAATGGAGGGGCGAGGATATTACAATAAATGATGATAAAAAGAGAAAAATTCATTTGAGAACTGCCAGAAATGTCACACTGGGTCCTTATGGGTTAAATTCAATATCGCTAACAGAAGTGGCTCACAAAAAAGAAAGCTGCACTTACTGAAGCTTGATCTGTAGTGGAGGATTGGTGTGAAAGTGGCAGTGTTAGTGCGAATGTTCTCCCAGCCACCATCTGAACGAGCTCTTGAGTTGACCCCTGTGATTAGAATCGCTGTGTGTCTCAGTCTCTCCCCCTGGCTGGACCAGACCAAACCAGTCTGAGTCTGAACCACTTGGGGGCGAGTGCTCTGGTGGGCTGCCATGTCCTCTGCACTCGGGAGACAAACAACCCTTTAGCTGTGCTTAATGCATCCAACCAACAGCATTTCAGGTGCACTCCATGAAAGGTTCCCTCAGTGTTCACTCTCTCTGGAGCCTGTGCTCTATGTTTTCTACCTGACTGATCACAAATAAAAAAGCAATGTGACATATGGCCGTCACTAAGTCTATCTGACACAAAACTACTGGATTTCACAAAAATGCTTTGAGTGTAAGGAATCTGTTAGTATTATGTCAATGTTGAATTTGCACGTGGCTTCTGTAAAACAAGCAAAACATTTCAGGCACATTTGAGGGTGAAGTTAAGGGAAGGTTAACATCTGGTCAAAAAAAATTAATTACAATAATATACACGAAATGTATATTTTTGGGTAGGCAATTACTTATATTTTCAGGAAAATGTATTTTGAAATGAGAAAAAAAAATGTGAAAAAAAATTTGCGGCGTTTTATGAGTATGAATGTTTGGAAAGTGTTGTCATTCTGGGTTCATTTTATAAACTCTCATAAATACACTACATTTATTCTAAATACATTGATATTTGACTATTATTTTATTTAGGTCATATTCTAAACACACAGTGTTTAAAATGAATAAATGCATATATCTATGCAAAATACATTCAAATATAATGTTAATATTATTTGTATGTTGTAAATATTGTAAAATTAAAAAAAAATGTATATGATATTGATAATTGAAATAGAAAATGTTAAATTTGATAATTACTTTTGTTGTCAATCCATGATGCTGCCATTTGTCAAAACTCTTGCTATTTAGGTATGATCAAATATTTTTTTCCTCTAACCAATTATTAGGTTATAAATAGAGGGTATAAGGCATACACTGAATACATTTTAGAATGAAAATGTCATAGGGACTTCACTTTTGAGAACTTTGTAATTCTTGCAAAAAATAATTTTGTGTCAATCCATGACACAGTAATTTTTGATATTTTTCATTTTAAAATATTTGAAACTAAATTTTGCCCTTTGAGTATGTTTAAGATGGCATTTAGACCTTTACAATTATGTGTAATATTTGTATTAAACTTTTCTGGTTCAAAAGTTATGAATCAAAAAGTAGTGGGCTGTCCATCTGTGACGCCCTTGACCTTGCCCTTGAGGTGTTTTTTTGCCCCTTTTGAAATGAAGTTACATTTCAACAAGCAACATTTCTAGTCCACAAAAAACATCCTCTGTCATTTTCATTCTCTTCACAATGGTACATCAGTTCATAACAAGAGCTTGTCAAATCATCCCCCTATAATTACCATAAATGTAAAGAACACTAATGACTTTGCACAGATGTATTAATCAGTGTTAGAAAAGATTAATATTAGAAAATAAAATATCTGTAGATTTGTTTGGTTCATGAATCTTTGTCTCACTTCCATTGTTTGTTGTTATAATTAATAACATATTCAGATCACACACAAACAAAAGTTGAAAAAATGCAGAATTTGTAAGACATATGCTGCAAAAATCAATACATTTCTATGGGGTAAATATGACCTGGTGGCTGTTTTAGATATATATTTGGGTGCTTCAATGAAATTGGGTTCATTTTGGTACCTGGCACTTTACCAGCTTTTTAGACCTAATAATAAAAGAGAAATTTAGACATATTTCCCCTTAGGATGTACCTAATGACGACCTCAGATAAATGCAAAAAAAAAATTATACTCTTGCTCTGAGCCAACCCAAAATTAATGAATTTTTAATAAAATATCGGGCCAAAATTGGGACAGGAAAAGCTACCTAGGTGTCTGTGCATTTTATCTTGAAAACATGGCTGTAAATGGTCTTATATACCGCTATCAATAAAGACACTGTGTTAAATTTGTCGATCCTAGTGTTTTTTTTTAATCCAGACATGCAGGTTTTACATGAATCTCAGTCTCATTTCAGGTTTTGTGTGTAACCTATTGTGTCCACTTGTGTTACATGCAGAACCTGCCCATTTAAACACAAATAAATCATGAGGGATTTTGCAACAGCGGTCATTTTTGTGAAACACTCTGCCTTGCATAATTAGTTCGACTACCAAAATGTACCTGTGAGAGAATAAAAAGATATTCCAAAAAATAGTAGCGCGTAATTTTCGTGTCCTTTTAACCGTGTTACATGCAGATTTTTGTATCAAAATAATATAAAAATGTGTCTTATCTGAAAAATACTTTCTCTTTTATCTCAGTAAATATTTATTTTCTTTAAATAGACCCAAAGTTCTTCTAAAAGTGCTTCATAACATTAGTCTACATCTGGTTTGAATTTTTAGCCCCTCTGTCCTGTTTTTAGTTAGAAGCACCCATTATCCTTTTTTTAAAGACAGGATTTATCTTGACTATAATAAAACAAAGAACGTTACACAACACAATTTTAGGAAAAGTTATAAACTAGTAATGCACAGTTGAAAAACAATATCTAATTTGCCCTTTTGGCAGGTCTAATGCCTCATTCTGGATATTTTTTAAATTCTATAAAGCACTAAAACATGGCAGTACATGCAAAGATACAACAGGTAGTGTGAAGCAATTAAACTTTTTTTTTTTTTTTTTGTGAAGCAATTAAACTAAATTAGTCCTTAGTCTTATCTATGACAGAACATCACAACCACTTTAGATGGAAAACAGCCACGGGATGCTCTATTTGTTTGCTTGTTTGTCTGTTAAGTTTATTTCAGACTCAAACATAATACAAAGCATAGGGGAAAAAAAGGAAAAAAAAACAAACAAAAAAAAAAAACAAGACAAAACTAAAAAAAAAAAAAAAAGAAAAAAGAAATAGCTCAGTTTTCTCTACAAACTATTGCACGACCCTCTGACAATACCACTTCAAACCACTTCACAGCAAAGCACAAAATTATTATGATTATTTTTAATTGTCCAAAAGTTTTCCTTAACATTATGTTTTATGGAAACCTAACCACAGACCAAACCTTCCCTTCTGCAGAAATACTCACCTAGGATCCAACCGATATCATTCTCAAACACTGGTCAGCAAAAGGGGACAGCGAAATTAGTTCTACATCTGTGATCTTCCCTGTGGAATTACTGACCTAATAACAAGCAGGAATGTCATGGATGCTTTTTTTTTTCCTCTGTGGAAACAAAAGAAAAGGAAAAAAATGCATTTGTTCCCGACCCTTTCACCTCTTCTACTCCCAGTTTGTACAGGTATTCAGTCACTCGGATGTGCACATTCATACACTAATGGAGATAAAAAGTCAGCAGCTACAGAAGTGTGAAGAAGCGCACACACACACACACACACACACACACACACACACACACACACACACACACAGAAACCTTACTGCAGCTGTTTACTCTTTAGGACTCTAATTTTGTTCAGAGGTGAACCTTGCAATAAATGAGCCATTGAAAAAAAAGGCACAGTCAAACTTGACTTGCGAATCTGTCTCCCAGAAATTATGTGTATGCAACAAAACTGCAACTTTCGTTTCTGTTTAGAATGTGAAAATCACATAATCACACGTTTGCCTTCAGGGAATGTACAGTCTGTAACGTGTACAACATCCTCTGTCCTTAGACTTTCAGGCTGAAGAAATAAAATGTTTAATAAGTAAAAAAAAAAAAGTGGAGGAAACATGAAGTAGAGCAGCAGAAGAGGGATCTGAGTTCCAGAATACAGGGTGTGATGCAAACGGATCAAAATTACATAATCGAAGTAAAATGTTTTGTAGCATCTCAATGTATTTGATCCTGAGTCTGGATTCTGTGTTCACTAACAGTGTATTTAGTTTTATTTCCATAACACTGAATGCATCATTACTTAATAGTATATGGGTATGTTTAGGTACGGATAGCATTTTAGAGTGAAAATTAATAGTGTCAGCCCCCCCTAACCTAACCCTAAGCCCCCCCCAAAAGGAAAAACAAAATACTTGCAGACTGTCCAGTCCGGCAATTTAAACAAAACTTAGTTTTATCCTTTCTGACAATGCAGTCTACATTTATTTATTTAAAAAACAGATAAATACGTGGTGCCATGTACAACAAACCCCACCCCTCACACGTATTGCAGCCTATTTTGGTATTGATCCAGCTGATGTCATCATGTCTATGCATGTGCTGATGTCAGCATATCAACTGCCTCTATATATGTGCCAAGTTTTAAGTAAATTGAAACAATATTGATGTTTCTATTGACACTTGAGTTTTTGCCCATTGTAAGTAAATGGGAGAAAAAAAAGATTCAAAAAATTCATATAAAATTTGAACTTTGACCTACTTTCCCCAAAATGTAAACACAAATAGTCTGGGTCAATGGCAATGTATAAAACAAATTTGGTATGAATTCGACCAATAGTCTTGCTGCTGCATATATTTGAAATTTCGTCCATTATAGGTAAATGGGAGGAAAAACATATTTTAAAAATTCATAAAAAATTTGAACTTTGACCTACTTTTCCCAAAATCTAATCACATCTATTCTGAGTCACTGGCAATCTACAAACCCAATTTGGCATCAATTCAATCAATAGCTTTGCTGCTAGAGTGTTAACAGTCAAACAAACTGAGCCAAAAACAATACCCTTTGCCTCCCCTTCAGGTGATAGAAAAAAAAAAAAAATCATGACTTGCACACTAATCATATGGTTTAATGTTTCAAGATGATAAAGCTGTTACAGTAAACCACAGAGAAGCAGATCTGAGAAATAAGCAACCGAGTTATGGATAATACCCTCAACTGCACATCTTCTGCAGGTTGCATCTTCATGTAAAATACTGTTCTGGTTCCTGATTGGTCGACCATTTTTATTTGTGTGTGGTTTCAAGAAATCAGAAACCTACTTCACTTTTCTTTTTTTTTTTTTTTTTTTTTTTTTAACTGACATTCTATTCGTCCAGATGACCAAAGGTTAGAGGCAGCATCTTTCCACAAGTTCATTTACTGTTTGATTTGGATGAAGATGATGATGCAGTGAATGCATTCCATGGTTTTACAGTGATCCATACTGCAGTACTGGGTTTCTGGTTGCCCTCAGTTTGCCACAACAGGTGTTTTTAGATTTAGGCCTGAATCTTTTAGCGCCCTCTGGGGTTTAAGGATCAGCCAGTACTTTTAATGTTCATGATAAATCTTGATTTTATTATTGAGGTTGGAGTTAAATTAGTGTTGCTGCTATCTGTCATGCAATGTGTCTGAAGAAAAAGCAGTTGCTTTTGACAAACAAATGCAACAACAGACAAATTGCAGGGTAGCATGAGCAATGGTATCCATAAATACTAAGGAGAAATAGGATTTCCACCCACAGATACTAAAATACAGAAGATGTCATGGCTGTAATGTTTGATTGACGGCTGATTTGAGAAATGCAGTGTGATGATGACATACCACCGTAAATGTAGGCAAAACAATGACAATCACACTGATTACACCTTAGAGTTAGATTTTTACGCATAGACCAGCTTGTGTCAAACGGATGCATTTTGATTAAAACGGGGGCTGATAATATGTAGATGTCTGCTGTTTCAAAAAAGCATCACTGCTGTTAAATACTGGGAACAAACATCCACTGGGTGATGTTTAACAGTTACACTGAGGTCAGTCCACTGCTGTTTAAGGCTTTGTGAAAAAAATAAAAGCTGAAATGAGAGGATACTCGCACGCACACACAGACGTGCACACAATGTCACATCACACTCAGGAAAACCATGCACGTATAACACTGGATATCATTTTTTTTATTTGCTTTTAATTCTTTTCACATCACGTTGTCAGTTTGAGTGACAGGTGGCAGAACATTTCAGGGTCTGTCTCCTCGCTTCCACGTGAGGCTGTCAGAGTTTGACTGGGATCCACTCAGTCTGCAGGAGAGAGGCTGCTCCCAGGTGGTTTGCTGCTGTCTGCCTGTCTTGAAAGTGCTCTGCGTCTGCAGGGCAAGAGAGAAAGAGAGGGGGGAGGGGGGGGGGGGGGTTGGGCGGGGGGTGTGTGTGTGGGGGGGGAGTCCTTGTGGACCTCTCCCAGCCCGGCGTCTAGAGGATTTTACACCATTTCATCTCAAAAATGGAAATGTCACGGCTCGGTACATCTCCCCAACAATTGGAATCTGGGCCAGTGGTTTATTTATTTCATTTCTTTCCATTCTTGTATAAGCAGCACCCTTCTTCACATAAATTGTTGTTGTTGTGACTTTGTCTTTGGCCTCTGCTGGTGCTCTTTCTTCGTTTCTTTTTCCATCGCTATGCATCCATTCTTTCTTTACCCTCACTCTTCTCCTTCATTTGAATATTGCAGGGCTCCTGCCAACAGGTCTGCGCTGATAGGGATGAGCAGTTCCAATGGTACGAGACCCGGGGTTAGAAATGAAGGGGGCAGGGTGAGCAAGGCGCCTGGTGGCCGAGCAATGCCTGTTTGGGGAAGAGGGTCGGCGAAGAATTGGCTAGGGGGATTGGATTAGGAATAGCTTCAGACCCAGATGGATTAAAAAAAAATTCTGACTGAGTAAGGGGTGGAAGAGGGGAGGGGTCTGTGAGGGAGGATGTGAGCATGAGACAGAGAGAGAAAGGAACAGAGACAGTTTGTCCTCGAGGTAAAGACACACTTGTGCGGTACACGGTGTAATTAGCTCACGTGAATCACTGCGGCCCTGTGTTTTGGGTGAGTAGGATGTTTATGACAGTCACACATAATGGCAAATGAAATGTGTAAAACTAAAGATGACCCATAATGACAGATTCTTTTTTAGTCAGTTTTGTGTGGGCTCGTCCCAAGAATTGGCACCGAGCGCATTGCAACATGAAAGAGCGATTTCACAGCTTCAAGTGGCATCGGAAAATTCTCTTTAATGTGCATTCCAATTTCATACCCATTGCTGGAGTTTTTTTGGAGAGTTTTAAGTCTTGCCACTGTATTTTTAAGACTGTCAAGTCTCAGAAAGTCAACGTGTCACAGGCAGGGTCAGAAGAAATAGAATCAAGCGGAAAGTTGAGCAAATTATTTATTTTAAAATGAATGTCTGCTGGTTTATTAGCAAGGACATGCAACTGCATATTTATGGGTTGTGGTTTTAAAAAAGAATTGCCTAGAAAATACAAGGTCATCCATAACAGGCTGGTCATTGGTTCATCGTCATTTCATCCATTATCTCCTCTGCCTGTGTTGTTCAAGCTTGTGTAAGACACAGCGCTGTCCTAACTCATTAATGCAAAGCCTTTGGGAGTCATTGAGTGTTGACAGATCCCAAACAGGGTTAACAACACCCCATCTCTTACCCTGACAAAACATGTACTAATGGTCTTTTAGCAGGAGGGAGGCGTCACCGTGATCAGGGCAGCGCTGCTTTGGACCTTATTAGACTTTAATGCCCCCTGCTGCTCATGTGAAGGCTGTAATTATTCCTCTGACTGTCTTTAATGTGCATTAATCTACAGGTCTCTCTTGACGGATAGGGTCCCGTTAGCCAAAACACCCAAAGGACCGCAAAACACACTTGATGAAAATGAATAAGTCTGTGCAGTGGTAATGAACATTTGAACATTTCTGATGATGTATTGTCTTTAAAGGTACTTCATTGATCGGCACACGGACCTGGAGAGACAGTTCAACATAAATGTGGACGACGGGAAGATCACCCTGGCTAAACCTCTGGATCGGGAGGCAGACATGTGGCACAACATCACAGTAACGGCCACAGAAGTCAGTAAGTAACCTCCACTGACTCTCCTTCCCCCTGCTGTGTGCGCCGTTCCTTATGAATTGTAATGCGCTGTTTTAAAATAAAATGAACATGTCATTAGGCATTTGTTGGCACGCAAGATTTAAAGACTGAGAACTGTGACAAGACACGTACGATATTTCCATCTTTTGACTAGAGTCACGGGTTTCTTTAGTCAAAGGAATCACTGACCTGCTCCACACATGCCTGTGCTCAACGGTATACCGCTTTGTAAACCACCGCTTTTAATCGCTCCGAGAGTACGGCACAAACAATTAGCATTTGAATCCACAGAGGCATTAAATACGTTAATTTGCTGAGTTTTGATTGAATTAAACAGCTCGCTAGTCAATTTGTGGAAGTGCAAGAACATTAAGACATATCAAATAAACAGTTTTAAAGACATGCTCCAGAGTGGATTGCTCCAATGCCAGCATCCATTACAGATTAAAGAACATCTGCGAACCGCAAAACTCACTGACTACGTAGAAAATCTTGCCGGCAGAGCTACAAACAGCTCAAACCATATGTAAGGCTTTATTTGCATACAGATTGTTTCAGGGGGGCTGTATGTTGTGATAAAGCTTAATGTACCCCTTTAAGCTATTGGAAAAGAAATTTACACAGCTTGTAACTTTTTTTTTTTTCCCTGTCCTCGTCCCCTCTCCTCTCGTCTCTGTGTCTCATCCTCTATCTGTCCCTTTCTTTTCTTAATCAAAGGAAACACACATTAATTGTCAGAATAAATGAAAGCCCAAACACTGTCATAATGTTTTGGCCGTGCAGTGCAGACAAATCCCACCATCGTTGCAGCCTGTTGAAGGAATTGAATGTGTCTCATTTGATAAGCTGTTTGCATGTCTTGCACCCATATATTTAAAGCGTGTTTTCATGCCTCTTGGCAAAATAACTGTGGCTTAAGATAGTGGCATCTCGGAGAACACCTAATAAGAATTTGCCAAAATAAATATGGCGGTTTTGCTATTCTTCACGGATTGGGGGAGGGGAGGCAGGTTCCTCTAGCGTGAAAAGGAATAGATGTGTTCCCAGTTCTATCCTGATGCCATTTGCCACCCAAACGGAGGCGTGTTCAGCTGCCTCGCACCAGTTGACATCTGACTAATCAGATTCTATTCCCTGTCTGCTGCTGGAGAAAAGTCACTTTTGTAAGGGAGCTCTGTCTTTTCTTTTCTTTTTTTTTTTTTTTTTCATTCTACCCTAATCCATCCATCACTGTCTATCTGTCTGTCAATTTCCACTCTCCTCAGTGCTTACCTCTTTTTCAACCTGTCTCCAGGGTCGGTCGGTGGCTCTTTGTCCCTAGGGCATCCAGTCAGCTGCTCCATGTGTTCAATAATTTTTTAAGTAATAATCTATGGCATTTCCATATAAATGGAGTTAGATTTTATTACTTCCGCTTGTAGGATATTCTGTTGTTAAAACCAACTGATACTGTGTGAATTAATAACTAAAACACTGCTGTATTAATCAAAAATATTCATTCGCAATTAAAACTTAGATTTTCTTGTAAGATGAAAGTAAAGTTTGGTTTATGTTGATGAAAAAAGAAAGACAGAAAATTGAAACTTAACAAATAAAAAGATCTATATCAGTGGCCACAGTGATATAACCGTCAAAGGACCGTATTAATGGATAATTGCTTTAAAAGTTGGCATTTGCACCACTGATTAATAAATACAACCGTTTACTGTGACTCTCGAAAGGGACTGTCAATTACCAGTGATGAATAATTCCAATAAAAATCTAATCAAATTAAATTGCCTTTTATTGTCTTTTTAGACTTCAGTTACCAATGACTCATTAATATGCATGTTTTAACCCTCATGTTTTAAACATTACAGTGTACAGGGGATTTCAAAAGCACTTTGAATGGGATTTTTTTTTTCTCCTTCTCTGTTGCCTAGAATCCTGTTTTGCATCGCTGATACCAGCTGAAACGTAGATTGATGTGGCTTATCATCTGTCCTCCCATCAGCTCAGGAAATGAAGGGAGAAATAAAGACTGAAAATAAAGGAAATTAAAACTAGGTCACAGAATTTACCTGGGATTTCATGCATAAACTTGTTTTCGATTCAGTTACAGTTATACTTTGCTCTTTGCGATTTGTTATTCATCAACTTCCCTCCCCCTTTTTATCTATCTATCTATCTATCTATCTATCTATCTATCTATCTATCTATCTATCTATCTATCTATCTATCTATCTATCTATCTATCTATCTATCTATCTATCTATCTATCTATCTATCTATCTATCTATCTATCTATCTATCTTCAGGAAACCACAGTCAAATATCCAGGGCAATTGTGGCCATCAGAGTAATGGACATTAACGACAACGCCCCTGAATTTGCCAAAGAATACGAGGCCTTCCTGTGTGAAAATGGAAAACCTGGACAGGTAAGGAAAGAAATGGCTCATTCATCAAACCAGTGATCTATCACTTTCCCCCTCTTTCTATCTCCATCTCTTTCTCTCTCTATCTCTATGTGTGTGTGTGTGTGTGTGTGTGTGTGTCCCTCCTCCCTTGTAATGATTGGCCACAGTGAATTATAGCCTATTTATTTCAGTGGGAAACTACAGAGGTGGTAGTATGGTCCTTTTTCCCTGCCACAGTCCTCCCTTGACACAGTGAGCGCAGAGCAAAGGGGAAATGAGAGCAGTCAGGATTGATCAGAGTGGATCATAATTCAAGACTGTCTTTCATGTCCTCCTCCAGATGGCACAATGCTTCCCCCAGCCAAAAAATCCTGGACAAGTACTTAGCATTCTCCTTCTCATCAATCGACCTCATTCAGGGAACCTAAGTGCGTACAATAGGGAGCTTTATTGAAAGGAAGAAAAAAAAAAAGGCAACTGAAAAAAGAGAAACTGTCCTGTAGGGCCTGAATTCTAATTTCCAATCAATCATAAAGACGTACAGCGCGATAAGACCTATGATGACAGATTAACAGATAGAGCCAGGAGCCTGAAAGTGTGCCAGACTAGACAGGACCTCATTGATAATAATCTCAAACTCCAGGAATGAATAGGGCATATATTTCATCAGGTGTGATGCAGCCAGTATTACACTGAGGCAATCTGTGGTGGCAAAAACAGAGTAATGAATAGGCTGCCACTTCTAATGGCTTTGACTTCTCCTCTGTATATCTTCCTATGTGTCTGTTTACTACGCAGGTGATCGAGACTCTCAGTGCGGTAGACAAAGACGATCCAATTCAGGGCCACTACTTCGACTATCGTCTCATTCCAGAGATGCTCGACAACCCCAATTTTACCATCAAAAACAACCAAGGTGAGAAATCCCACAGACGAGCACCCACAGGTAATCAATTTGTGGCAGAATGACTGAAGTTTCTGCAAATTTCTCCAATGGCTTTCCACTCTAATCTCTAACCCGTGGCATGTTTGCCGTACTAGAGATGAAGTCTGGTGGATCAGTGTAGCTCACAATTAGCAGATGTGAAATTGTCTGGACACCAGCTTCTTTTTACTCCCCAGTGCGTTTTGAGGGAAACTAAATGAATGGGATCCAAATGGCTTTTCCTGGTAGTCTTGCGGCTCAATGTAGGGTGACTTCCTAGGAGCTGTTGCAGCATGGCAGATGGTACTAAATTTATTTGCTAAATACTCTGATTGGTTTATTTGCTGTCGTTTCTCAGTCTTAATTCCATTCCTCGTCTCCTGCCTCCGCTCCATAACTGGCTCTGAACAGACTGTGTTTGTGATGACGTTGTTTAATGTTTTCAGCTCGGGGCAAAAAAATCTTCATATGGTACTAGCCTTCTGTTTTGGTCCATTGGCTGCAGGCTAACTCGCTGCAACCTCTCTCCAAGAGAGGAAAAGGCCTATAAAAATTAGGTAATCAAAGCATTGCCATCTTTTGAAGAAAAAAACAGCAGACAGTAAAATGAGATGTTAGTGTACAGCAATAGTCATAGAGCAAACAGCAACAGCCTTTTCTGGCACATTAAGGCGTAAGCAACGCAAAACAACAGGCATATTGCCCTTACGCTGATGAAATGCACAAATCTGCTGAGGAAATATCTAGTCTTAACTGCAGATCAACCTCAAAGTGTGTAGATGCAGGTTCCTGAACCTTGCTCTTTTGTTAAGAGTAGATTTAATAGTTTCTTAAGATGATGTAACTGATAAAACCGCCACTAGAACTGTTTCACCAGTGTGAGCACAGCTCCCTGTTAGCTTAAACAACAAAAAGCCTGATTTTCCCTTGCTACATACAAAGCGGCGTATTCCTATCCTGAAAGTAAAAGAAAATATGTGTTGTGCTTTATATATTACATACCGCCACTTGTCTGTGGTATTGCTAATTCTGAACAGAGAAAAGAAGCCCATTGCACCATATCCCCCAGCACTCCAGTGACTATTTCTGTCTGAATCGGCAGCTGTGGGAGACACTCCACTGAAGAGCGTCAGACTCCTGTGAATCTGTGTGTGCTGCTTTTGTTTGCGATGATGAGTTTAATTGTAGGGATTGCTCAGTGAAAAGGTTACGAGGTTGCCTACACTGGGGAAAATGGCTAAGGTTCTGACCAGCAGTATCCACGATATCAAGCACTCCAACAGCCCTGGGTTTGAGGGCAAAGTTGCAACAGAGAAGAGCAACGTTTCTTCAGATATCAAATATTCACTAGAAGGCTTGGCTAAAAACCTGCTGTCTGCGGTTAAGTGTGCAAACACAGACTTGATTCTGTGAATAAAAATATGTGCCCAGTTTATTTCTCATAACACATTTTCTCAACTGAGGCGATTAATCTGAAATGAAATGTTTTCAAGGACCTTGAACATTGTCTTCTGTTATTACATTGTTAAATGTTTTGGGGTTTTTTTTGTTTTATTCACCTGCTCAAACAGACAAGACAGTCATAAATCTATTTGTCAAAAGTAAAACTTGACCTCCCTTCATTACAAACTTTGTGCATATCAGGGTTACTGAATAAAGCAAAGACTTAAGCTAAATTTTATGTTCATTAGCATTTCTTAGCTCTTTTCTTATGATAACCAGACATTTTTTTGATGCTGAAAAACAGTCCTTCTTATTCAACTCTGTACGTGCACGGTACACACATAGAGTTTTTTGTCACAAACCCTAGTCCTGAATCCTGTTTTTATTATCACATTCAGTAAACTCAGTATTGTTTTGCAAATATATCCGTCCTACAACTCACAGAAGGACACTACTTGGTAAAAATAAAACAGAATAAATACACCTGACTCTGTTTAGCAGATCACAGCTCAACCCTACTTTGCTTGGTTTGTGTTTTAGCACTTTACACTATCCTCTAAATTTCACTATGGTCAAAGCGGCTGATGTTTTGAAAAAAAATACAAAACAAAAATTACAACCTGACGCAAAACCTTATACCATTAACTCATAATAGTAATTCAGCTAATGAATGAATACTGAATAAGTCTTTTTACAAGTATGAAGGAAAATCTTGTTTTGCACCCTGGATTGCTGATGCGAGAGAAAACAGAGGGTAAAAGTGCTTGCTAATGTAATTTGCAGGATAATTACCTTCAGCACGCTAAAAAGCCTAAAAAGGAACCTAAAATGTCAGTGTCACTCAGGCTACAGAAGATGTTAATTGTTGTAGTCATTTTTGCTCAGAACTAATATTAATAAATCAGTCAGTTCTAACTAGTGTTTAGCATGTATCCAATTACTCCCCCTCAAAATAACTGATGTGCATGAAAAGAACAACACCGAATTCAATAAATCACTTTGATAATGAATTCTGCCCGCAAGAAGGAAGACGTTGGTCGAGTTAAGTTGCTCAAAAAACTCTGCACTTTACATGTTTTTAATATTCCTATAGGACCAATTATTGAAAGCAGACGAATGTTTCTAACAGTAATTTCTTCAGACTAAATCTTCTCCCATATTGTTTCTTTTTTTTTTTTTTTTTTTTCTAATTAGAGCTTGTGTTTAAGTAACAATGTCAAACTTTATATTCACATGTTCATCCATTCCTTGCTTGTATACATATACATAGAGTAAGGGCTCATATAGACGAAAGTGTACAGGGACAGTGTAGTGGTCTGGGAGGCCTTTGCAAGTCAGAAGAGTTGAAAATATTGACTCGAAACAGCTATTTACCGTCACACTGCACGTTTAATATTTGCAGGGAAGCTCAGACATTCTTCACATGTCACATAAGCACATTGTTGTTGTGGAAAAAGTAAATAACGGGTTTTGAGAGTCCCAACTCATAAAACAAAAGCAGCATATCATACCATTAGCAACTCGTGTCTAAACCTCGAGGTGTACAGGTTACGCCCTCACGTCGGTGTGCGTCACCATAATAATCAAAAGTATTTAAAGCAACAGTACACAGGGAGGCAATCATTACAACAGGACGACACAAGACAGTGAGACAAAACAGACATGAGAAAAGACAGTGGGACAAACCAGCTAAGTAGTTGCTGTTGAAAACATAACAAAACATGTGAAAGACATGACAACAAGTAAGACAAGACAAAACCGTGACTAATTACATATTGATTATTATACATTGGTGTGTGTGTGTGTGTGTGAGAGAGAGAGAGAGAGAGAGAGAGAAAGAGAAAAAAAAACAAAAACAAAAGAGAGAAAAGACAATGGAGTTGGTAGCAACAATAATTGATAATAAAAATGAAAAAAAAAACTATTAGCATTAACAACAGTGGTAATATTAGTGATAATATTAGCATAATAAATTATATTGAACCAGAATTCATAACCTAGAACACTAATAATTACAGCCAGATAAAGGATGTTGGTACAAATTGCTGATAATGTTATGGTTGCATCTTGTTTCTTTTATATTCTTTTGCTTTACTATATGTATGTATATAAGAGTTGGCTGCCAAAAGCTGTGTAGTCAATGTGTTGTTTCTCACATCATCTTCAGAGACATGAGTAACAACATTTTTGAGGCTGTTCGTGTCACTTCAGATGTCACTTGTCATTTGGAGCCTCCCCCATGTTAAGTTATTTATAGCAAAATTCAAATGAGCTTCTGCTTTTATTGAGAAAGCGATTAATATTTCAATGTACACAGATTTTTTTTTTTTTTTTTTTTTTTTTTTCCATCAGGTTACTTTAATCTGAAGATGAAAAAACCTCAATGTAACCTGATCCATAAAAGATAATAATAACCACATTCTCCATTGACTTCAGTCTGTTTGAGTTTTATCGGCACAGCTGCCTTTCTCTTTGTATTATGTCTCCTTATGAGGATGAGGTGATGGGTATGAAATGTTTTCTATTTTTAACCATCAATAAAAGCCCGCCCCCCCCCCAAAAAAAAAAAGAAAATGACCCGTATATGAGGACAAGCCCTTATGTTTTATTATTATTTATTGTAAAATAGTAGATACTGCCATGCTGGCTGTGCTGTCGCATGATCCAAATTAAATTAGACATGTCAGTACTCCCACAGCAGAGTGTACTACTTTGTGGCAGAAATCATAAGAAAGTAGAACCTGAGGATGTGTTCCCATCAATTACACATTGTGCAAAGCAAATAATTCTATCATGAATCTCTCCATCTTTTGATTTAGTTTGCTCTGTCAACGTAGATGTTTCGACATGGCCCATCTCTCCATACTGTATATCAGCGAGTCTATTTTCAATCTCACTTCAGCGCGCCCTCAAGCAGGGTTGCAAAGGTTAGATTATCAGAAATCTTGTACATTTTCCATAAGATCAGCGGGAGTAGAATCTTATGGGAATGCAAGTGTTTGATAATGTGTGCAGGGTAAGGAGAGCCGGCTAATGAGCAGACAGCTTCACAGAAGTGTCATCAAAGAGCAGCTGGCACCTTTCTGGGTCGACATGTGCCATCTTCTAAGTCAATGTCGCCTGCCGTGGTCCCATCATTCCCTCAGGTTTCAAAGAGGGATGACAAAGTTAGGCTCTCCTTCCTTCAGAATTCCCAAATTGGACTGTCGAGAAAAGGGAAGGCGGCTGAAATCCATCTACAGTTTTGGAATGTGAGAATGCTAAAAAGCCTAGCGGCGATTGATGTGAAATTAGTTTACCCTTATGCTGCACTGATCTTCACACAATTTAATAATAGGACCTCAGTTTGTCCTCACCATGAATAATAATGGACTTTTCACACATCCTTGCAAAAAAAATTTATCTCTGGCTTTACCCCTCTCTGACAGACAATTCAATCAGTGTTCTAGCCAAGCATGACACCTTCCGACGGCAAAAACAGGAGATGTACTTCCTGCCAATCATTGTGACCGACAATGGGAACCCACCGATGAGCAGCACTAACACCTTGACCATCCGAGTCTGCGGTTGCAGCAAAGACTTCGCCATCCAGTCCTGCAATGTGGAGGCCTACGTCTTACCAATCGGACTCAGTATGGGGGCTCTCATTGCAATCTTGGCCTGCATTATACTACTGCTAGGTGAGGTGTTTCTTTTTTCTGAAGTAAGTATTTGTACTGTAAAACCATTTAGATCAATACTTTGCATAGTCTGACCTCAATGAACACTTTGTCATGATGGTAAAATTAATATACTTACACAATGCTGTATTAATGCCTGATGAGTCATAATGATTTAAAGCCTGAATTGGTGCAAGATTATATGAAGAATTCCTGTTGATCACCATGAGCTAATGATCAAGTAACTGTGACTTTGTGTGATCACTTCACAATTAATTAGTTGCGTTAGTTCGTTTTAAGAGTAGGTCCATAAAATAATTTGTCCTCTTCATATTGACTGTGATGATATCCTCATAAAACTACATTCCAAACGATGAGAGACAGACAGTCCACAAAGTTCTTTGTGTAAAGCTTCAGTAGTCGGACTTAGATGAATCAAGCGTTGGCCCTGGGGGCTCCGTAGTGTTTTAATTGTAAAATGTGGCACATCAATTAATATATTAACTGGAAATTAAAATGACTTAATTGGCAATCTCAAGTGTGAAGTGATTACAAAAAGCTTCTGTGACTTGATCATTAGTTCATGGAGAGCAACAGGAATTCAAGAAATATATGTTGAATTAATTAATTAATTGATTGATTGATTAATTAAGTAAATCATGGTGAGTCAGGCTTCAGTGGAGGGTTATTTAAGCACTGGTTACAGTACACATACTGTTAAAGTGTGACTGAATTGTCATACTTGGTTAAAATTAACTTCTTGAAGCCTAACCTGGACTTCTTCTCTCTCTCTTTCTGCTTTCTGTCCTTTTCGGACAGTAATAGTAGTACTATTTGTGACCTTGAGGAGACACAAGAATGAACCTCTGATTATCAAGGATGATGAAGATGTGAGGGAGAATATTATCCGTTACGATGACGAAGGAGGCGGCGAGGAGGACACGGAGGCTTTTGACATTGCCACGCTGCAGAACCCGGATGGCATCAACGGCTACCTTCCACGCAAGGACATCAAGCCCGACCTGCAGTTTATGCCCAGAGCGGGCCAGCACTCGGGCCCAAACGGCGTGGACGTGGACGAATTCATTAACGTACGGCTCCACGAGGCAGATAATGATCCCACCGCGCCACCTTACGACTCCATCCAGATCTATGGATATGAAGGCCGGGGATCCATTGCCGGCTCCCTCAGCTCACTGGAGACAGCGTCATCAGACTCGGACCAGAACTATGACTATCTCAGAGAGTGGGGCCCACGCTTCAGAAGACTTGGGGAGCTCTACTCTGTGGGCGAGAGCGACCGTGAGACCTGACCTTTGGTTTGGTAGAAAAAGACCTTTCAGATGTTTTTTTTCTGTCCACATACTTGTGTATTAAATGCTAGGGGGTTTGCTGGCTTTTAGAAACAGGTGTTTAAAAAGAAAAAAAGTTAACAACACGGGAGGCCACCTTTTGTATTCTTCTTAGAGTGAGGTATAGCAGTTGTCATCCACTACGTCAAGCGCATTGTAATTGTTGAGCCAAACAATGTCTTTATTAGGAGATCTATGATTCTTGTGGAGTGTAACTTAGATTCCGTCGTGGAGTGTCTAGCAGTATTTTGGGTGTTAGTCATTTGCTGTGACTGCCAGTAGCAGAAAAATCCTGGGACTGCTGGTAGTTACCCAATGAAAGGAAATATGGATATTGCTAGGTTCATTGAGGCCTGAGCAGACATCATACTCCAAGCTCCATGGACAGCAAGCTGGACTACGGAAGCTGCAGAGGGACAGTTGTTTCATATCTCCCTAAGCCACCCAGCTGATCGGTGATCTGAAGCAAAATGACAATGAAAAAGCAATATATGGTCTACATTACAATGATGAATGTATGTATGATTTGAAAAAAAGCAAAAAGACAAACCAGTATTGGCTTTAAAGTGAATTTGTTATCATTTGATATGTTCTCTGGTGGCCACATTTATAAACTATCTAAAGCCCAGAAGGCTTGCTTTATACAACTCTTTGTATTTACACGCTACAGGTGTGGGTCGCAAATGTTACTAGCCTATAAGAGACTGGAGTGAAGACAAAAAAGAGAAATGTAGAAACTCTGAGGCCTTCTTTTTACAGAAGCAACATTAAATACAATTGTAATCTAATGTTTTTGACAAGAGACGTGTTGATTCCTCATTACTGTTCTGAGTTTTTGTATATCTGTTCTTAAATCATAATTTTCTGTGCTGACAATTTGAAGTGCGTGTGTTTAGATAATTTCACATTCAGCTGTTTTCTCAACCATTCGAACACTTAGTCATAACAGCCAAACCATATCATAAAATTTATCACAGTCAATGATATAGACTAGATGTAAGCAGGCAAACAAGAGCTCTAAGTAACCATCAAAATAAATATAATCTACTTAATTGGAACCGCAAGAAGAAAACTTTACTTTCACTTGCTAATTCTGTGTAAAATATACTTCATAAAAGGTACAGCCAGAGACCGTCTGAGCACAATGTTATAGCTGAATTGATACCTGACTATGTGATTCCTTCCAAACATTCAACGTCATTTAGGAAATACCCACAAAAATGCAGACACAAATCCAGACCATGTGCATATTGTGCTTACACTGTATGATATCAATAAAAAAGACTTGTACTGTACATAGAGTTACTGCTAACGTCATTAGCTTTCAATGAGGTGGTAGGTTTTGTCTCTGCACGTTAGCTCTTGCACATAATGACAATTTCAATGGCACTACAGCTGCGTGCATACTCAGTTTGTACTGATACAGTATTATGGCAGTTCTCGGTAGACTAAACAATATATATGGAATAGTCCTACATGCAGATCATATTTTCTACTGTGCTTTAATGCTTATAAATGTGTATGTTCAATTATTTACTCCCTGTACTGTAATCTAAGATACCCTGTATTGTTTCCTACTTTGTGAAATATATTTTTATAAATATTGCTGAATGGGTGTGATTTTCTTATGTAGATGACAGGACACGGATGATTAAAAGTTACTGTTACAGGAGGTATTAGAAATGTATCCTGCAATGTGTTTTTGGTTCCTTTGTGTTTTTTGTTCCATCTCATGAAAAATGATCAAATGAACTAACAACTTTAAATGCCAGAATGCAATGTTGTACAAACCATGGATATCAATAGTCTCAGTATTTAGGAGCCAACACATAGCCTATGCTTCATATCAACAATTCTGTAAGTGTTTTAACCATTTATGGCCCTTTTGGCATTTTGTTTTCACACCTGAATTTTGTTCCAATTCGGGGAGCAATGTATTACAATGTGTTAGTGTTGTGCATCCCCTTGTTTCGGTTTGTATTCCCACTGCTCCACGCCCCCAACACCACACCCATGTAAACAGGTGGAGGCCTACTGTCTGTTTACAACTGGCAGCAGCACTTTTTCGACAGAGCCGCTCTGCTTTATGGTAATGTTTGTGACATCACAGCGTATCATACTCAGAGTCGGGCCCAGTTGTAGGCAATGCCCCTTTAAACAAATGTCCAGGCCTCTCAAAGTTTCTGAAAGTAGGGAAAAAGAAAATGAGCAGCACAACAACGGGAGAATTAGACGAATTAATAAAGTGTTTTAAGTTTTACTTTTCACTTCGTACGGTCATATGATCTGCACGTACTCATCGTGAAGTGCATACGGTTCAGAACGCAGAGCCCCCTTCAAATGCCTGACTGCCGCCTCATATATGACTGATATCTAAAACCTGCCCCACTCAGTGGTAGAGAAAACTGTAGTTGTCTATTTCTATCACTGTGGTTATGTTCACACTGTAAACGAACCACTCCGTGAAGCAATTGTAACCAAGCTGAAACCACCTCTTACAAGCAGTCTCAGCTTAGTTGTGTTCTGGAATGGAGTGTGATTACTGCTTTCACATATGCCCAGTCGAACCGAGCCAAAGACTTGTTTCGGAACAACAGCTCCAATCAATCCATGTATGAAAACACCCTAAATTGCACCTGAAAACAGTTATAATGATAGTAACTGTTGTTAATTAACCTAATTTCCAAGTAGTAAGGTGCAAAAAAAAGCTGTTGTTCAGATTTCATCTGTTTTATACTTGATTTATTATATCAGGTGCTTTTTATTATATTATTGTTAAAGTTGATGATTAGCTTTAGGGTTAGCTAATTGGAACTGTTAAGAAATCTTAGTTTAAAATGGAAAAACTCTGCAAAAACATTATGGAAACTGACTCACTATATTTATATTTAACCCAAATCTCAATCTTTTCCTAATCATTACCAATTTTTTACTGCTTGAACCTAAAAATGTTCAGGTAATGGGCAATGCCAACCCCAGTTTACCAGTGTATTACATATCCACCTTCAGTACTTCCAACTACCTCCTGCCTATTGCAGAAACAGGCGGATTCTTCAATGACAAGTTATGCTGAGATAACACATATCCATGGTTTGCTGACCTATGTGATGGCACTGGCATTTTCTCGCATTTGGGTTCCAAGTAAAAGTGCACAAGTAGTAAAGTAAATCACAAATAGTGCCTGAAGAGTAATGAACATCAGCATATCGACCAACAGAACGGAGGGGTGGAAGCCCACTGATCCTACACTCAAAACAACAGGGTAACTCTAAAAATGCTTCTGGCAGGTGTATGTATCATCACACAGTGTGGTGTGGGGCAGTGGGGGGGGGGTCATACTTCTGGCATTACATTCTATCTTCACTTAGTCACTAAGCATGGTCTTACCCTGTACTCTTTGAATGCTATAAAAGTCAGTTTTGCTGTCTTTACTGATGCTGTGCATAGCAAAAAAATGGACTTTTAACCCACCTGAGTCAACATTCTATTATTATAGCTACCCAAAAACAACAATAAAGTAGAAAACTCACATCAACTGGAAAGAAAAAAAAAAAGGCAAGTGCTTATCGCTTCCCCTTCCAGCAGCATTTGCTTGGCTGGAAAATGTTTCTGATGTTAAAGGCAACCTTTCATCCCCTAAAGTTGCTTGTTGAGAAAACATAGTGTCTTAAGGATGTGTGCTTTATCAGTTTGACATTATAAAGTTGGGACACTTCGGCTTTCAGAAGGATGTAGCCCGCAGTGATTTAAAAAACACACACAAAGAAGAAAAACAGAGTTTCAGGACGGAACATTGCATGTCACAGTGACAGCTATGTTGACAGAGAAGTCTTTAAAAATATAGCTGCAATGAATCAGAGGGAATTAAAATCCACAGTCACTGCGGATGTGGTACTGAACATGGGTTTGAAGACAGTATAATGTTTCAAATGGTCTTTTCCAATGTAATATTATATTCATAGATCATAATCTCCTGTCTATAAATGTATCTTTCATCATAGGGGAAAAACAAATCTTGAAGCCTATATACATTAATCCTGATTTGCAGCTACCATCATGCCGAGTGTATACCCAGGGAGATAATTTGTACGAGAAAGGCTTTCATTATATTAATTAGTCCAGGATGTAAATTGCGGTGTTGAGTTACAGTAATACTTATCTGCCCCTTTTATTTATTTATTTTCCTTTTTCATGAGCAAAAGAGATTAGATACAGTGCAATATCCCATTTTTTAAATTCACTTCTTTTTGAGTATTGTCTCCACTTTGTTAATCTTGTTGAAAGATTAGACTTTTGTTCGGCTTTATCTGATATTGAGGGTTCTCATAAATAACAAAGGCCTTTGATCGTATCAATTACAGACCGTGCCTCACTGAACTCACAAAATAACACCCATCCACTAACGCGTTGGCCTATATAGAAAAGCCTGTAAATGCATGCGTACACACACAATGACGATGAGGAAGTGTTTGACTTGATGTTTCTAATGGGGGGAAAAAAAATGGATAAATGCAATTAATGTGGGAAATTACAATAGTCTGATCGAACATTGCAACATGTGTACGCCGCATGTGATTGTCCTCTAACCCTGAAGGTGATATGAAACGTGGACGCTGCTATCTTTATGCATGCGACCCATTTGTCAAAAATCAGCCATGGAACACATTTACAGGCCGGTCTACCGCTAAATGATAGCGCAAATTGTTTTCCGGAATGTGCGACCCCAGCAGGTCAGCGGACTCATTTGTAGTCAATCTTCATGCACCCCTACTGCTGTGTATGGCTGCAGGTCTGACAGAGGTTGCCTAACTAAACAGTAAATCAAATTATCTTCTCACTTTTGTCACGTAATGAAAGTGTCCCTCAGGTGACAACCTTGCACTTGTTGTTCCCTGCTGATATGTGCTAGATTTTATAAGGCAGGCCTGTGGCTCCTGTTCGGTGTGGTGTAGAAATTGTAATTACTGTTGCCTAGCAGAAATGCCCCCAATTACAAACAAACCTTGGTGCATACAAATTAAGAAAGCCCTTCTGTTCAGTATTTTCAGATAAGGATGATGCCCATGATGAGATATCATGATGTTCAATGTCCCATCTCATGTTTTTACTTCTTTTCCATGTTACCACTGCATTGTTTACACGACTGGATTACGTCCTTGAGTAGAAATTAACAGCGAGCCATCCTGACCCTTTTTCCTCTGTATTGTGCATATATCAGGACACTTTTAAGTGCCCGCGAAGCACACAAAAATGGCTGATTAATTATATTTCGCCTAAAGCTTAGAAAACCAACCAGTAATGGAATTCTGCCTGGCCCCGGGTTTGCTGTGTGCCAATTAGTTTGTGGTAATTTGATTAAACAAATTTATTTAGCGATATTCACATTGTAAGCATAATATTGACCAAAGTAAAAGCTTTTAAGGTATATTTACATGGAAAGTGCACAAGGAAGAGCCTCAAGAGCCACATTACATATTTTCCACTTTAAGTAGCATCCAATCAATTATGGACTTTTATTCTGAACATCCCTGGCAACTGCTTTTGATTGCTTTTGTTTTCAGTTTCCTCCAAACAATATGGAACAGAATTAGCATTCATTTAAAGTAACCAATGAATTAAGTCCAGAATTCACCCTGCTTTGAGTTTTGTTGATTCCTCGGGGTATTGGCTCCTTAGCTATTAAATGCTGCAGTGTGTTTATCTTATTTCTTTTCGTTTGTTTGTTTGTCAGATCTACAGTACTTCTGCTGCTTGTAAAGATTGATGAAATTAAGACAAAAAAATAAATGCACAACATCTAACCTAAACAGTCATTTAAAGCTTTTACCTTTATATAGAGTCATATGACTTGCAGTTACTTGTCATTTACGACCTATTGTACTATAGATATCAAACAAATACACTTTTGCCAAGTTATTACTATATTTATTCCCAGGTGGATGTTGTTGAATTGTTTTGAAATATATCTATTTCTATCCAATTTAATACACTGTACAAAGGTTTTTTGTTTTTTTTTAAGTAAAACTAATTAGCCTCTGTTTGCAAACATATCATTGTATTGCAAAAAGAAGCGTACTGAAACAAATAGTTTCCGTACCTTTTCTTCTCAATAACAAAGTCCCAACAGAATTCCCAAATAAACACATTTCTTTATTATATGAAATTATTCCCTCATTATGATTGAACTTATTCAAGGAAGATAACCTTAACTGTAACTTTTTAATTAAGTTCCATCAAACAGTGTTTACATGTCTAATTTAGTCCACTTTGATCTTGTGAGGTTGCACAGAGAAATGCTTCACAACATCACTACAAAAGAAAAAAATCAAAGTAAACAGTACGATCAGGTGCAGCTATATGTAGTGGAATAAGTGGACTCGTCAGAACAAAGGATAATGAAAATCATCTAAGATTAAAGGAGAACTGTCTCAAAGTTTGTTTCCAGAGTGGACATAGACTTTCAGGGCCATTAAATGCTCTGTCCTGGAAAAGAATCACACTAATGGTCTAACCAATCTTGTGTTTTCACCATTGGTCACCGAACCGCCAAACCACGTAAACACCATATGGTCGCAGCTGCTGGCCTAATTCATTTTCCCAGCGCTTTTCAAAGTTTTGCTGACATGAATGACTACGTGGCCAAAAAGTAATTGAGCAAACTCTCAAAATCCAGCTAAATTGAAACTTTTTCTCTTCCTGCACCCCCTTCCTGTTTGCTTCATCTACGGAAGCCTTTCAAATTTCATGTGACATTATAGTGGTCCTATTTTCATAATTGAGAAGAAAAACAAGGCAGCTCCCTAGAAATGTTGAGGCACTGTATCTGCACGGTAAAGCTTTGTCAATCCTACCATCCCCAGTAAGTGCCAAGTCAGTGAAAATGCAGGTATGTAGGTGAGGGTATGCAGGAGGAAGCATTGTCTCGTCATTACAGTGATTGTTCTAAAGTGATGCAGAAACATTACAGGCAGGAAAGTGAGTTTTGAAAGCCAGAAATTTTCATTGAAACTCAGGTAATTGTTAAATGAATGCCTTCCGGCTACTTCCCCAGGAGAAATATTATGGATATATTTTGCTGTGGGGCAGAAAAAAGAAAAAAAAAAAAAGAAAAAAAAACAAACAAACTTGACCAGCTCTAATTCAACACCAGGATGTTTTTTTTTTTTTTTTTTTTGCGTTCTGGTTTCAGAGGAGGAGAGGGTAGCTGTTGTTTTGATTCATTGGTCGCTAACACGGTGGTCCTAATCACGCGCCATGGAGTGTATAATTGACCCCCCTCTTGCAATTAGCATTAATTAGCACCTCTGTTGGTGGATAGCGCAGCCAGCAGATCCGCACCATAACCGTCCTGCCGTTTGTAAGCTGCACCGCTGTCTCTGCTCCAGCCAAATAACTGCTGGAACTGAAATCAGTTTCCTGCGCCGGCCGGTCTCCTCGCAGCTGCTCGAGGGATGAAGGAAGCTTAGCCCTGCTGGACTACAAAGAGAGTCTCATGAGCAGATGCACAGGCCTGTGTTTGGATTATCTTTGTTTGACACCCTGCTGGAAGTTATTACTCCTGGGTTACTTTACAACAACAACAAGTCTTTTTTTTGTGTGTGTGTGTTCTTTTCCTCTGAGAGATTAAGGAGATGAGTCTTTATTTTGTGTTCATTTGTTTTTATTTTACCCCGTTTGCTACAAGCTCCAAACAATAATAATCTGTCTTCATAATTTTCTGTAAGTAGGCAAGAAAATTACACTGCGCTCTGCTTGAAATATGATTGTAATATTTTGCATTTAATATTGTGTCGACGCATTACCACATTTCTGCTTTACAACATCCGGTGAAAGTTTAATTCTTTCTATGATAGTTGTTGGTAATAATGATATTTCTTTCATCACAGAGTAAAAACAAGGTGCATTTGTGCTCCTGTTTCATGAGCTAATTTAGGATTACAACAGACAAATGTTTGACACTTCCAATCCTGTGTTAATCAGTCTTGATTTTCAGACTGCCTTTGTAAATCCTATCTAATATTATTTTCTTCAAAACTGTTTCATTTCTGTCATTCAATGAACAAAGCTGAGACAAGGGCCCAGTAAATTACATTAGGCCATAATTGGATTTTAAAATGATAATTCAGAATGTGTTGTCAGGAACAAATGCATTTTACTTTTTATCTCAAATAATACACAACTCACCCACTCTTTCATTTGGTGGCTTTTTTCATTTTTCAAAACCTTTGTTACTGTGGAAAATCATGTTTTTCTTTTTTTTTTTTTTTAATGATACATTATCATTATTATAAAAATAGCATACAAAATTCAATAATCTGTAAATGGCAGGAAATGATGACTGATTGCCTATTGTGATATTTACAGATAAGTCAGATATTACAACAGTCTGTTGTAAAGTCATCTGTCATAATCTAAGAAATATTCTGTAATTGTGTATTTTCTGTCAGAAAAAAAAAAAAAAAAAAAGACTTTTTCATCAGCTGCTCACAAAGGATGCCCTCATTTCAGAAGACATCTAAAGAATGAGAACTGCAATAGGTGGTTGGTCAAGACCAAAATGACTTAGACAACGTTTTACTTCCAAGAGTAATGTACCATGTTTGAAGTGTCTGTTTGTGCCAGAAAAACTATTCAGAGCTGCCTGTTCTTTACTTATGTGACAGATGGGTGCAGTTTGCTATGTGGGGCATGGCAAGAAAGTTTAGAGAAATCAAAAGAAGATGAATCAAAAAGGCCTTTTCTGCACGGCAACTTACGTGGTATTAACTGAATTTAAACAACACTAACACAGTAATATAAACTACCAAAGACAGGCTCAGTGGGTGGATCCAAAATGTGTCAAATTTCAGGATCCAAGCGTATAACAAATGGTTCTTTTACGTACAGATTATATATCGTCATCACCACTGGTTCTGCCATGAAGCGCAACCTTGTCCGCTTTGTGTCAGACTGTGGTGGATGGATGGACTGCAGTAAACTGTACAAATATTCAAGCTCCCATGAAGATAAACCATGTGTCCTTGGATATTTTCAGATTGTCATATACGTAGAATCTTATGATAATAGTATTGCCAGCTGTAATTTTGATAGAAGGAGTGATATTTTGCTTTTTTAAATGGAATTATGCATTTTTAAACATTTCCCTGTGGTCTACATAAACTGTAATTGCTATGCTTGGGTCTGAATTCTTCATTAATTCAACTCCACAGGTCCATCTTCAACCCTATTTCTGAGTAATGACATCAGAAAGGTCATTTTGAGCGCTGGCCCTTTAAATGCAAATGAGCCACTTCACTCCCCACCCCCTCTAGGTTGTCAGCTGTGCTTTCTGTCACGTTCAGCCACTTGTATTCGTTAATACAACCAACAACTGAACATTTTAGGTAATTAACTCATAAGTTTGGACATATTTTCAGTATGGATTACAACCGCTGCTGCTGACAAACAATTATGGCGTACTCAGAGAAATGTTCATCAGAAGTCTTGACCTTATATGTGGCAATGTCGTGATGTAACTAGTTATAAAACGTAACAAATTAAGCAGGAATTAAAACGGGTTGTAGAAATCCACTCGATTTTTGCCAAAATGAATATAAAGATAGCTTTGCAGCACCTGGAGGGTTCAAATTCAAACTTTTTTAAGTATTAGGGTTCAAATGCACAAATAAATGAACTAAAGACTAATAAAAATGGGTTTAGCAAAATATGACCCTTTTAAGAGTAATTACATAAACGTTAGCATACAATCATCGATGTAAGAGGTACTGTCAGTTATGTACTGCTGCTGTGTACCAAATGCGTACGCTGCTCCTTGTTTACATGATAGCAACCTTATCCTTACTACTAGCATAGATATGGATCAGATCTCACGATACTAAATAAATAAATCATCACATTTGTGATTTAATAGAAAAACGGACATCCTGCACTTCTGTTTTTTCAACATTTAGTAAATATCGGTAAAGTTTTGCGCATGTGTCCAACAGAAAAGCGACTACTGTTGTAGAAGATTAAATTTTTTCCATGTTCACTACGGAGTCTCTGAACGTCCAAATGGGTCATATCTGATGAACATAAAAAGACGACAAACTGCATTTTACACCAATTATTTACATGTATTGATAGGTTTAGTGGATCAGAAGTTATTCAGCATTTTACATCCGCAGATGGTTTTGGTCGCCAGTGGCTGTTTGGGTCTTTAGGGGTTAAACATATGTCATTTATTGAAGTTTATTGAAGTTTTTTTTTTTTTACTGTATGTATGAAAATGTATTTATGAAACTGTATGTATGAAAACCTTGGGAGAACAGGTGACATGTGGCTTTGGTCTCATTCAACGATCCACTACAATTTTTGGCATTTGTAGTAAGTCACAATTTTTATCTTTTATCCTCATATGAGTAGATCATTTTCACCGGGTTGTTAAGTAGCCTTGAGTGAGCTAAAGACACTTTCAAGACTCAATAATGAAGGTGACGTTGATGATAAACCTGCTTCAGATGTCACAGGTTACAAGGTTTGGTCCTGCTTGGCTCATTGTGTGTTTTACATAAAAAGTATGCAAATAAGTATGAGGCCAAATGCCTTGTGGCTGTTTGGCAACTTTGATTAAACAGAACCCTGTTATTGTAGAAGCTGATTGATAGTCAAGTGGCTTGGTCATGGGTTTGCCCGATGGGGTACATGAATTAAAGTCTTACAAGTAGAAGATAACAGGGACTTAAGTCAAACATTGAAATTAAACTAAGCCTTATCAATTGACTGAAACATTAAAATTTGACACTTTGTTCATCTCCTCTCGCATCCCCCATCCTGCTTTGGCACTAGCTGGGGAGTAACAAATTACAACATTGTCATGGAAAGGTGTTACAGCCAAAAACATGCTCTTTTTAGTAAAAGCAGAATATAACACTCTGTTACTTTGTATTTTTTGCCATCTAAGAGTAGTTTCTTTTGGGAGATTCCTGGACAATAGCTTGTCAACAAAGCTACTGGGACAAATTTGAGTGCACTACCATCAAGAGCAGGACGCCTTATAAAGACGCCAGGATGCTCTCAGATGTTTAGATGTGTTTTGGATCAGTTCTGTTATTTGAATTTGCAGTATTTCTCATCTGTCAGTCAGACCAGTGCACACTGCTTTAGTCAACCTGAGTCTATGACCAGCCGATCAGACTGAGATGGCTCTGTTGTCGAAAGAGAACGCCTTTCAGTGCAGGAAATTCAACTGTATTTTCCCTCTGAAATTGATAAAAGGCTCTAACATTACAGCTTTTTTAATTTTGTAACAGTGATCAGTGTTAGGTATTGTTGGCTGACTGTTTAAATGTATGTTTATATGACTGTTCAACTTCATTGTCCAATTTAAAAGATTTGCGAAACAGAATAACTTATCAGGCCTAAACAACCACTGAATCCAAAAACAGCTACTGATTTAAAATATTTAATCATTTTTGAACCACCACTCCTATCAATACATTGAAATTTTTCTTTCTTTCTTTCAGTTTCTCAGCTTTTCACGAGCATCAGATATGACCCATTTGTGTTCAGAGATTCCATAATGAACATGGAGACACTTATCGGTAACACTTTACAATAAGAGTCCCTTAATTAACGATAGTTGGTGAATTTTTTTTTTTCCAACTTAATTTTTTTTTTTGAACACCACTTCCGAAAAATACATGTTCAAGTTATTACATTTGTTTTTGTTTTTTTACATTGTGCTAGATCATAAAACAAAGACAACAATGACAATGTAGAAGAAACAATTTTTCACAGTTCCAAGCCCAGATGTACAGGTTGATCGACTTTATGGGTTTTCCACCCTCACCTAACCCCAGTCCTCACCTACCACCTCCAGCCATGGTGCCCATCGATCCACAAATTGTGTGTTTTGAAGTAGTTAGTGCATTATTAAGCATTAATTAACTGTTTAATAATATATTATCAATTATTATTATGTATTACTTAACATTAGGTAACATATTAGTTAATGTATTAATAAGCTGTTAATCAAAGTTTACTACTCAAAGTTAGTTAATAAATTAAGCATTAATAAAAGTTGAATAATGCAATTAGTTATCATTCTGTATGCACTAATCAGCATTAATTAACACATTGTTTATATATTCATAAGCTGTTAATAATGCCTCATTATGTCTTATTAATACATTGACAAACATGTTACCTAATGCTAAGTAATACATACTAATGATTGATAATATATTATTAAACAATTAATTAATGCTTAATAATGCACTAACATTAATTAAGGGACCCTTATTGTAAAGTGATACCCACTTGTCTTCTGCAACACTGATTCCCCAAACAAAAATCTATGTAGCTCGACTAATGGTAGTGATCACAGATGCTTGATTTTACATTCAGCTGTATATATATTTTGTTAGAAAAGTCATATTTGTTTCAGTTTTGTCTGTTCTTATATAACATTTGAATTTGCTTTATGCTTTTCTGAACATCTACATAGTGAATCAACCCATAAAGACCCAGAGCTACTTTTGTGGCAGTACCCAATGAATTTTTCTCTTATTTAACCTTTCTTTAGTAATTCATCACCATTTATTGTAATATCATCCTCTGTATTTTGCATTTTTTCAGTGATTATAAGGTATTTTCCAATATTTAATTCACTGATCATATAGCTCACAGGTGTCAAACATGCGACCCAGGGGCCAAAACCGGCCCGCCAAAGGTTCCAATCCGGCCTGCGGGACAAATTTGCAAAGTGCAAGTTAGGGCATCCAACTCAACAATAATATCATAATAACCTATAAATAATGACAACACCATTTTTTTTCTCTTTGATTTAGTGCAAAACAACTTAAATTATGAAAATGTTTACATTAACAAACTCTCCTTTAACAATAAAATGTGAATAACCTGAACAACTATGAACAACCTGAGATGTCTAAAGAAAATTAAGTGCAATTTTAACGATATTCTGCCTGTTACTCAGTGTTTTGTGCCTTTGTAGATCTGATCTGGAATGCATATATATAAATGATAAGTCGAGGCATAATATTGATAAAATTATATTTATATTTCTTAATAAATTTCTTTTTTTTCAGGTTTTTCCCACCCTTTTTTTTTGATAGTTTGTAAAAATAAATATTGGCATAATTGAATGTCATTTTTTGCACTAAAACTATTTGGAGTTGTCATTATTTATTGACTATCATGCTATTATTTTACTGGTCCGGTCCACTTCAGATCAAATTGGGCTGAATGTGGCCCCCAAAAGAAAATGAGTTTGACACCCCTGATGTAGATGTTCATAAAAGCTCAGATTAAAGTTGATTGGTATAATATCAGAAACAGAGAAAAATGAAGAAAATGTGACTTTTTCAACAATATCTATCATTAACTGAACATAAACCAAGTGTGTCCATCCACTGTCATTGATCAAATTCCATGGGTTTACTGGTGAATCAATGTGATAGTGTTTCCACGTTCACTACAGAGCCTCTGAACGTCCAAACGGGTCATATCTGATGACCATGAAAAGATGACAAACTGTATTTTACACTAATTATTTACATGTATTGATAGGATTTGTGGATCAACAGGTATGTAACATTTTATATCGGTAGGTCATGTTGGTCACCGATGGATGTTTGGGTCTTTTTGGGTTACGGATTTGCTTTTTCCTGAAAAATTGAGTGGTTAAAAGGGTAACAAATCATTTACGAGATGTTCGATGTAGAGAGGAAATTAATTTAGAAGTCAGCACCAAAATGGGTTTTGGTCTTTAAGGGTTAACTACTATTAGTAACCTTCCAAACACTCTCATATTAAATTCAGTCCTTGACCGAAAATCTTACAGTAAAAAAGCCTTTTGTGCTTTTACTTTCAAACTTTCTTTACATGATATATATTTTATTTTAAAATTTAACTGAAGTGCAGAAACAATTTCCACAGGATTTATGATGTATACAGATACTCGCAGATGTGTAATCCTTTCAGTTTAACTCCAAATATTCTTTCCCCCACATGTATTATTCATCCTGGGAGATGTTTTGATGTGGGAATGAAAGACTTGGCAAGTGTGTCTGTCAAAACCCTGAGGTAAAAAAAAAAAAAAAAAAAAAAAAAAAAAGATGACTGTAGCTAACCTCCAGCTGGGCTGTGTTACAAATGATCAATATTATTAAATTTTAACACAAATCAAAGCATTCAGATCACAGTATTATGTGTGTGTGTGTGTGTGTGTTTGTGTGTATGCGCAGTAGTGTGTGATATTTATGTAAATCAATTATCTCAATTTCAGTGTCAGTGTTTCTACCTCTCAACACTTAAAACCAAACATTACAATGATCAAATGACATTTAATTTCAATAACTTATTTGTGATGTTGAAGCTTTTTCGCTGATGTTTAGAGTTTCGCCGAGCCCATCAACTCCGGTTCGTGAGCTCTTGTAGGGATGCCGTCTCTCTTGCCATCACCTTTGATCGTGATATGCATATTTCATGACCAATGTAATGCCAATGAGTGCCAGACTAATCCACCTCAGAGCCAGGGGGAGCACACCCAATGATAAGGGTTAGTGAACTCAAACAGACTGAGATAAATATTGTATTTTATGAGAAGGAGAGAAAAGATGCACTGGGGACTGGGGACGGAGAGTCAGCGGGAGGTGAGATAGCGGTTAGGAGGGCTAGAAAGAGGAGTATTTGAAGAACGAGAGAATGAGTGAGATGGAGAGATTGTGGCGGGAAAAGGGAGGTGGGCGAAGGTTATTGCAGGTCAAATGTTGCTGCTCGGAGACAATGAAAGCTCGTCGAGGTTGAATTTTCCTCAGTTTTTACACTTTTCCTGCTATGTTGACCCCGAAAGCAAACAATCCTCAGGCCAGCGGCTGCTTGTTTACACTTTATTGACTCATCTCAGACCCATGCATCATTAAAATCAATTAAATTCCTCAAACAATCTAAAAGTGACGAAACAGATTGAAAGTTGAAAAATTCGATCTGAATCTTTCATAACCACTGTATGTTTTAATCATTACAAATATGTTCTCGCCCCGAGATCATTTATTTTCCAATATGGCCACTGGGAGACAGATCTAAAGACTCCCCGGTGAGCATGCAAATGGTTGATACCTACCACGCAATGGAGCAGCAGGGGGGCCACAGGAACCGAACCGGGAGCCAGGTTTAAGTCTCAAACAGGAAGACGGAACATACGAGGCTTGCTAATTTGCCTGTCGTATAGCTTTCTTATTGCCTCACCTTTCTTTGACTCTATCTCTTCCCCGTGTCCCCCCCCTCCCTTCTCATCCTCCTTTTCTCTAATAGCTGGGGTTCAGAAAAGGAAAAAAGCACTTCAGTAACGCAGTCCCATGGAAATGTGTTTGATTCTTGGAAGCTTTTGATGCACATGATTTTGCCTCAAAGCGTCTTGTCCCAGCCCTCCTCATAGACTCTTTGGAAGTGATGTGACACTGGATAAATGATTACGGGGTCCTACACCCCCCTCCCACCCCAGTGCTGAAGGGAAGAGGTTATGTGTTAATACAGGGAGAGAGGTTGTATTTTATGTCCAATGATTAGCCTTCTCAGACCTAATTATGTCCCTGGGGATGACGGCAGTCCTCTCCTCCTCTTTGCTCAAAAACCTTTTTCCCTTCCCTCTGCTTTCCTCTAATTTTTCCTGCTCTATTCCTCCTCCTCCTCTCTTACCAACCTCTCCTTGTTCTTTTCTTTTCATTCTCTCTCAGGTAATAGACAATCTAGATTCCTCTTTCTTTCAACATGAGAAGCGTGCACTCACAGACTCTTTTCCCCGAGTAACCCAAGTCAGTCTGAACCGTCGACAGCAGTGTGTGCATGTGTGTGTTTGAGGTTTAAGGACAGGCAGACCGACTGGAGAAAACTACATGAACATTGCTGATTTTGGGGCAGGAAGCAGAAATGAAGAATAGAGCGGAAAAGGGAGAGAGAGGGCGAAATGATTTCCACTATACTGAAGCCCTCCTCCCTTGATTGTGCATCAATCCCTGGCTATCTCTCAGCTGCAGATGGAAGTGAAGGGAACCCGATTTCACCTCAGTCTGAAATCTGAATAAAACATGCTCTCTGCTTTACAGTTCAAGGCTGCAATAAGGCACACAGGCCCTTTCTAAACTTCTGGAGGTGGCAGTCCTACTCAACAGATGCCAATTTGGCATGCTGTTATATGTAATAGCAGTGTGATGCTGATCACCAAGTATAAACCATGGTCCTCTGTAACTTGTTCCCTACTTCACCGGCAGTTTTCTGAAAGTTCAAAGGATTCTAATCCAGTTTCGTTGAAGTCGGTTTAAAACACTTTCACGGAGGCAGTCGTTTCATTTTAGGGTCGACAAAATTAAAGTTAATTCAATATAAATTTATGTAGAATCATAGTCTCCCACTGTGATAAGATGGTGCACAAGAACCTTTCATGTGAATTCAACACGCCCACACAACGAAAATGACAAAATAAGTCACTGAGTCCTGGAACAATATTTGAAGCAGACTGGATTAGCACCAGGGTGCGATTTGTTGGGGGGGTGGGGAGAATCAACCCCCCTTCTGGTTTTTACATCCTTACTATTGCTTATGGGGGAAACACGGTGGTGTAGTGGATAGTATTCAGGCCTCACAGCAAGAAGGTCCTGGGTTTGATTCCAACACCAGTCGATGGGGGTTTGTTGAGCCGCATTATGTAATAAATTCCCATTATGTAATAAAAGTTCAAAATGTAATAAGAATGTCACGTCATCTTGTAATAAAGCTGCATTATGTAATAAACTGACGCATTTTGTAATAAAGTACCTCAGTGCATTATGTAGTAAATTTTTTCTCATTATGTAGTAAGTTATTACAATTTGAGAAATTTATTACAAAATGCACTTGACACATTTTTATTTTCATCTTTAAACTGTGTGGTTAAAGTTCTGATTCCATTACCTGTAGCTCCTGTGACCAATTTCTTCTAAAATGCCCTGAAATTATATTAATTTGGATTGTTATTACATAATGAACCATGTTATAACATTTTTTTTAAATAAAAATGTGTCAAGTGCATTTTGTAATGAATTTCTCAAATTGTAATAACTTACTACATAATGTGAAAAAATTTACTATACAATGCGTTGACGTAGTTTATTACAAAATGCGTCAGTTTATTACATAAATGTTATTATTACAAGATGACGTGATGTTATTATTACATTTTGAACTTTTATTACATAATGGGAATTTATTACATAATGTGGCTCAACAAGGTTTCTATGTGGAGTTTGCATGTTCTCTCTGTGTTTGCGTTGGAGTACTCTCCAGGTACTCTGGCTTCCTCCCACCATCCACTGATAGGTTAACTGGTTAATCTAAATTGGTGTGAATGTGAGAGTGATTGTTTGTCTGTATATGTCAGCCCTGTGATGAACTGGTGACATGTCCAGGGTGTACCACCTGTGACCCTAGTTAGGTGGGTTCAGAAAATGAATGATTGATACTCCTGCTCAATGAATTTCATCCTCAGGGGGGACAACCAACCAATGGAAATAACAGGCAGGTTGTGACAGTTTTCTTCCACCTATATCCTACATTACTGGAACTAACATTCACCTGAACTGAACTGTCGGCAGTCTTAGAATTCACAAACGTCCCCATGCACTGGGGCTCTGTAAAGGGCGGGGGGGGGGGGGGGGGGGGGGGGGGGGGCAGCATTTGTTGGGGGGGCATAGAGCAGTGGAGGGGGGTTAAGTGGATACAGGTTAGAAGTTGGGAAAATTTCATGTAAGATTTGCTGTATAATAGAGGAATAGAGCCCGGGAGTTGGATGTTCAAAGTATGTACAGTTTCACTTCCGTTTCCTGCCAGTGTTAATTATGATAGTTAGAGACACACAAACACACATGCTCAAAAAAAAAAAAAAAAAAGCTTTTTTTTTTTTTTTTTACAAATCGCACCCTGATTTGCACCACTAAAGGCAACAGGAAAAATGCACAAAATACTACAGATAATGACACAAAAATTCACTACCAGTCAAAAGTTTGGACTCACCTTCTCATTTAAATGGCATGAGTTGGACCACAGATGGCCAACAAGTGCTCAGCATCAGCATCATTGGGAACTCCTTGAAGACTTTTGGAAAACATTTCAGGTGACTACCTCATGAAGCTCACTGAGAGAATGCCAAGAATGTGCAAAGCAGTAATAAAAGCAAAGGGTGGCTATTTTGAAGAATGTAAAATATCAAACATGTTTGGAGTTATGTCACCCTTTTTTAAACGACATAATTCCATATGTGTTCATTGATAGTTTTGATGCCTTCAGTGAGAATCTACAATAGAAATAGTCAAGAAAATAAAGAAAAAACAGTCATGTCCAAACTATTGACTGGTAGTGTACATATCTGTTGCATTTAATGGCACAGCTAAGATTTAAGGCGTTTCTCAATTTGCATTCTTGTCTGCTCTACTGTTCTCAGAATCTCATAAAACGTAATCAGTCAAGGCCCAAGTACAGTTCCATCAAAAGTTAGGACAACCCAAAATCGGATGGAATTGACAGATGTAGTTCTTGTCTCATCCGTTAAACCTGGGAGGGACTGGTTGGTGACTTGTGTGGACTTGGCTGGCAAATATCCTGTGATGCATTTCGTGTTACTGTCAACTTGAGAATTGAATTCTTAGGAAGTCCACTGTCTTGGACCATTGTTAGCAAGACTGAACTCGCCAAGATCGGACTTGTGAACTCGGTGAGAGTTGAACTTGACATCAAGAGAGTTAGTTGGGTTTAGACATAAAACAACTTTGTGGGAGGAAGGAAAAGATCACAAAAAAGATCAAATAAGAATAATTGTTGTTATGTAACACTAACCAATGCAAGTAATAGGACAGAATAGAATAGAATAGAATAGAATAGAATAGAATAGAATAGAATAGAATAGATCTTTATTGTCACTGTCACAAGATCAGATTAGCAGCTCAGTTTAATTTAGCAGCAAAACACTGTATGAGAAAAGAATAAAATTAAATAAAAAATATCACGTAGAGTATTAAGGAAAAGTAGCACTATGCAAAGGCTTCAGAATAAAATATGAATACATATATGCTACTAAAGTACTACTCGAACTTCTGAAATGAACAAAATATGCAAAAAGAATGTACAAAAGCTAACTCTATACTACAGATGAGAGACATGTACAACGAATCAGATATATACAGGTAGTAGTAAGATGCATGTGTTATGTATAGAATATATTATATATTACAATAGTCTTTGTTTGGATCAAAACATAACTGGCCTCTGTCACCTACACATCATATCTTACAATGTGGGACAAAACCACTTAAGGTGACTACACAACAGGATGTTGTTCAAAGAACCTATGTTTTTTTTTGTTTGTTTGTTTTTTACAGGAAAAAAAACAATGTAAAACTTGTACTGCCAGGGTTGTGTAGAGAAAAGTAAAAACTAGTTATAATATGACTGAAGCTTCTGCCAAGCGAATCAAAGTCAGCTTTGTATTCATGTATTATTCTTACAGCTATTCAGTCGCATACATCCAAACTATAATTATGCAAATATTCTGACAAACATAATCAGTGCCAGAATATGATGCAATGTAATTTCTGAATATATTAATAAATGGTTGTACTAAAGGACATGACTGCTTCTTCCAGAAAAGACAATATTCTTAATAAGCTGTTTACATGGATAGAGGAAATGACTATTCCACTAAATGCCCTTTACATGCAGCAATGCTTAGGATTAAAATAAAAAAAGTTTTTCACTGCTGGTGGATGTTCGACTCTGCATACAGCCTCTACCTTTCATTTTTCAGCCAGCTTCTTGTGATAATGTTAAGTTTGTGTTGCTATGGTTGCAAATATCAACACACTCTTTCATTATGTTTAACAGCAGGGAGGTATTGGACTTTCTTTTGGTCATCCATCTGTAACAGAAAGGATCTCTGCTTCTACACTACTTCACTGTAAAGAAATGAATGTTCCTAAAACCAGAGCAATATTGACATAAACATCAGATATCTTGCTTTGTAAAAATAAATAAATAAATAAATAAATAAATGAATAAAAATAAAAAAAGGCTTCATTCAGAATATCAGTAAGTTGCAGGAAAATCTAAACTGACCACCTTTTCAACTCTGAAAAACATACGTGTAGTCATGGTTACTGTGGGATTATGCGGCGCTACTTACTTATCATAGCACTGATGTGCGGCAATCAATGCCTGTTCATTTATCCTGTGGAAGTAAGAGTCTTTATCTACTTTATCTACTGAAAGTCACATTCACATTTGGCATCATCGCTTATTTTTCAAACAGCCAGCGAGAACATTCTGTGCCAGTGAAAAATTAGTGTGACTATCAAAGGTGAATATAGTAGGTGGGGGCTCAAGTTGCTGTAGGCTATGGGCATTTAATTTCAGTGCATGCTTTCTGTGTTCATGCCCCCATCCCCTTTTCTGCAGCATTTTAAACAAAACAGTCACTCAAGGTGCCTGCTACCTGCAGTGGTAGCACATGTCCTTTCAAAAACACTCCTGGACCCGTTGTAATGTAAAGTAAACAGCTCTGCCAAAGCCATCAGCCCTTACATTTGAAGGATTATAACATAAAAAACTTGTTTTCACTGTAATTCAAGTACACTGATGTCTGAAGTTGGAATAATTTTTCTTTCAGACATATTCATCTTTTTATTTCTATTTATACACATCAGTAATCACCTTTGACCTCATGCAATGATTACACAGAGTCCCTGTTATACTTTATTTATCTAGAATAAATCACAGTCACAATCATTTTATAAGAAAAGGTGAAAATATTTGTATTCAAATAGTGTATTATATAGCCAACAAATTAAGAGCAAAGTTGATGTATTATTATTATTATTATTATTATTATTATTATTATTATTATTATTATTATTATTTCAGATTTCCTCAAATATCCTATATGAACTAAAACAGTAGGATATGGAACATTTTTGTATTTGTGGAAAGAAAAACATTTATTTCTAAAACCTTACTGTTTTAGTCATCCTGACCACCTCACATGCAACCCTTTTCTTTGAAATTGCATAAATAAACAATTAAATGGCAATTCAATGTTTGTTTTTTAATAACTGTACACCTCATAAGTGTCTACATTTCAGCAATAAAAGTAATCAGTGGGAAAAATCATGGTTTGGTTCATATATTACTGCATAACGATGTCTTCAAAATCTACTTGATGGATCTTTTAATGAAATGAAACACACTGTCTGTGAATAAAGCACAGTTATGTTCAGCACCAATATTTCCAGACAATTTGAAACAAGATTAATTAACATTTAATCATTATGTTTTAACAAAGCATACTGCAGGCACCATTGTATTTATGATTAAAAATATACATGGTTACAATTTAATAAATATTGTGACAGGGTTGTAATGTCATGTACCATTTCCCACTGATTTTAACAACTTTTCCTCAAAACCACCAAAAACACATATTTTAAATAAATACACAATGATATTAAAGAACGGAGATTCTTATTTGTGGTCACAGCCAACAAATATGGCACACGGTGCATGCAAACATAAAAAAAAAATTATTAACCAAATATGAAAAGACATAACTAAATGTGATAATGAAAGTAGACATTCACTGTTTCACACTTTCTTGATCCAGTCTTTTTCCTATTTGCCTTTAAAAATATTTCTAACGGAGCAAAACATGGACAGGCTGTATCTTCATTTCCTCTTTCATTAGATGCTCATATTGATTCCTTGGCTCCATATTTATTCAGTTCATACTGAAGTGATTTTTTTTTTTTTTTTTTTTTTTTGAGAACGAAAAACATCCAAGTTTGTGGATTTTAAAAGAAAAACCATTCTCTAATTGGCTGCACTGAAAGTGAAAGGGGGAAAAAAGAAGTGTGGGGGGTGGGGGTGGGGGGTGATGATGCTCCTCTGACACCAATAACATGATGTGAAGCTGTGATAATTACAGTTTGATTGCTTTTTGGAAGAAATCTGATGAATCCCCTTTCCAGCGTTGTCCAAAGGAGGAAAAAAACGACCAAAAAACCCTTGACACATATGTAAGAAAGCAGAGAGTTTAGGCTCACATTTAAATTTTAATTGTGTTCTTCTAGGTGTAAATGGCACACTTTCTCAAAATGCTGCTCAGGGAGTGTGTGGAGGATGGAAGTACCAACTGATTACTTAGATGACAGCAGAATGTGCCGTGAATTGGTGTGTCAGGCAGCAGAGCAGAACTGAAGTGAGCGTCCACTGATTGGCTAAGTATGCAAAGTGCTTCAGTCTCTGCAGTGTGTTGCGCTGCATACGCACCGTTTTTCAGCCACGGAATAAGCTTTCCTGTTCGAATGTCTTGCATGTTTTTCAGATAAAATGGGTGCCGAGTGATCATTTGTCGGATGTTTTTGATAAGCTTGCAGGCTGTGATCGCTTCCTTTTCACTGTGAGTACACAGTAAAAAAACAAAGTGTCAATTTAACTCTTAGACAGTTGGATTTAACTCTGTTTCAGATAACATTTGGCCCCACTCAAAATTAGAGTAAAATTTACTCTATGGCCAGTGTCACATTTTCAGAGTTAATTCTATTCCATTCAGTGTCAAAATTAACAATGAAATGTGTAAAAAATATTATACACTGTGGTATTTTCACACTGTTTAGAGCAGTGTTTTTCAAGCTTGTCATGGGGTCGCCTGAAATGTCTAGTAATTGAGAAAAAATAATCAAAAAAACAAAAAAAAAAACAAAAAAAAAACAACTTACAATAAAAATATATATGGTGAGTTGAGAGAGACAATCCCAATCCATAGAAGACACGACAAACTGTGAAGCTGAAACTGAAGCACTGTGGTACTGTTTATCTGTCAAATGTTCACTGTAGTCAGTTTCAGATGCTGCAGCTCTTTCATAATTCATAGTTTGAGTTCTTGTTTGTTCAGTATTAATTTACAGCCTTATAAATCCAAGCTGGACTGACTGTACATATCCTGACCAAGGGAAATAAAATTCTCACTTTGTGCAGTAATCTACACCTGGCTTTTCTGCCTCCGTCCATACTAATATACATTATATAGACTAAATGTCAAAAATGTCGAAAATTAACATTTATTTGCAACATAGTATAGCAAACTATTACATGATCAAAAACAAATTAATTTTAGCAAAAACAATGTCTCTGTTTTGAATGTCTGGGGTCACTAGAAATTTGTGATGTTAAAATGGAGTCACATAACAGGTTGGGAACCACTAGTTTAGAGTAATATGATTACACTTTATAGAGATATTTTCACTCCAAATTTAGTGTTAAAATGACTCTATAATGTGTTAATTTTAAAACAATGTAAAATTTCAGGGGTTCCCAAGGTGGGGGAAGTGAGATGATTTTCAGAAATTTCTTGAAGTAGCTTTTTGTTTTGTAATAAGAGATTAAGTGTATTATTATTACACTTATAATTTGAAGGGAGAATAATTGCTCCATGGACTTCAATCATCCCGGGAACTGCTTTTATTTTGAAAAAGCAAAGTTCTCCCATCAGTTATACAATGAGAGCTTCACAGCAACAAAAGGTGATAAAAAGGCCAATAAACGCTGTAAAACAGACACATTAACCTAAATAAACATTAACACAAACCCCTTTTATACCCCTGCACATAAAAAAGAACACAATGAGTAAAATGTCCAGTACCCACAATGCATTGTGTCAGACTGGCATTAGTCATCACTCTGTAGAGTTGAATTTTACACTGCATCTGTGCAGAACTTTACACTGACTTTTAACTCTACTGTTAGAGCTGGTTTACTCTCCATAGAGCTATAAATACTCTAGCTAAGTTAAAATAATTTGACTCAAATATTGACACTGCATTTTTTATTGTGTATTATTTAGAAAAAGGCTCAGTTTACACTAAAAGAAAATACATGTTATTCTGAACTTAAATCTGCTCCAATGTTTACATATACACAGTACCAGTAAGAAAAAGAACAGACACATTAACCCTGAGTTATCCTCTGATGATCAATATGTTAAAGCTTTGGCCTTGGCTTTACTGATTAGACAATGCTAGTAAATTAGCTTGATGCATTATAAATCCAATAGCTTTGTCCGACTGTGTGTGTTCACCACAACATGAATGATGGTGACATAATAGAGATCAAGCAGAGTATTTAGTCTTAATTTTCTCCAGTGTTGTTAAAAAAAAAAGGAAAGAAAAAAAAAAGAGTGATTATTAATATTCCTCTGTAAGCACACTCTGCATGTCTTTATGCTTTCTCTCTCTCTCTTTCTGTTCTCCTCTGCTGTCTCTAATTAAATGGGGTGAAACAGCCTTGTGTTTCACTTTTATGTGTTTCAATTTTGTCAGCAAGTTTCCCACAATGCACCCATCTGAATTTCAAATGATAAATGAAAATCCTGCTCTTAGTGAAGTAATTCCATTAAAGGCCCACATTATGGAAATAAAGACAAAAACCTACAGTATGTAATTCAATTTTCTGTGTTTGGTTCCTCATAGGGACCACAGTGGATGAGACCATCTATCGAATTTACTAATATTTAAGTGCCTCGTCTTCCCTGAAAACCACATTACTCTGCGCATAAATGAAACATTTGCATTGAGCCATTCCTCTAAAATGTTTTTTCCTTTTTACTTTACTTAGCCTGCAAGAATTAGATATGTGGAATTCTTTTCACAATAACCAAATCACTATCTCTGCTGGACCGCAAGTTTTCTTTTCCCTAGAATTAAAAGTCTTATCAGGTTTAATGAGGTCAAGTTTTGGGGGAGTTTTACACAAACACACAACCTCTGCATCAGTCAGAAGATTGATGAAGCCTGGCCTGCATGTTTGAATAATGTGTAAGACATGACAGAGGCCACTGCCAGGGGTTATTTTCTTGCTCCTAGCATGTGTTTGGCTGCAGCGGTGGCGGCCTTAACAGGGATATGGATCCCGGCCTGGGGAGATGTCTCAGCCTTGCTGCGGGATCATTATTCTGATGGACAAAGCCTCAGTTATAAATAGGTTCATGGAGTTCTTGGGCGGCACACTCTTTGTTTTCAGAACATCCCTATTTGTCTTATTGATCTGAATATGTGTGGTCTTGCAGCTGCTGTTAGGAGGAACACAGATGGTATGGTGTGCTTTTCACTTGCCTGGACCTGGAAGCATTTCTTTGCACGTAAATAATGCTCTCGATTTAATCCTCAAGTCTTCTAATCAATAAACTACATTTAATTAAAAATTCTTTGTATTAATATTTTCTGATAACAACAAAACAAAGGACTCCTCGATGCAATGATGACTCTGATGATGATTTTATTGTGTTTTTTTATTGTATGGGTTAGCTATTTATTTTTTCTGTTTGTGTCTTTTTATTATAGGCTATGTCGCTTTTATTCTTATTATGCTTATTACTTTTATTTATTTATTTATTTTTGCACTATATTTACATTTATGCATTTGCCAGACCCTTTTTGCCAAAGTGACTTACAGGGGAAAAAACAAAATAAAAAAAAAATAAAATACAAGAATAGATTAAAGACATAAAAGAGCTGTACAATTAAAAACAGTGTCGTACAGAAGAATAAAAAATCTAAATGATAGACTAAAATACAAGAATATATCAAAAAGACATAAAAACAGCTGTACAATTAAAAACAGTGAAATAAAAATACAAAGAAAAACAATAGAATTAACATAATAATACATTTAAAATGGAATGTTTGGCACTACCGTTCTATCCTTATTTGCACTATTGTAAATCTATCTATCTATCTATCTATCTATCTATCTATCTATCTATCTATCTATCTATCTATCTATCTATCTATCTATCTATCTATCTATCTATCTATCTATCTATCTATCTATCTATCTATCTATCTATCTATCTATCTATCTATCCGGGTTTTTTTGTTTGTTTTTTTCTACAAACTGCTTTTATCAGCCCCATCTCCATCCACAAAGGGCAGCAACAAAGCCTCTGAACTGAGCCTGACTGCAAACAACTAATAATGTATCGTGTATTATTATGGATTGAACAACCCAGCAGTTTGGGAATGATTTAACATGATTCAAAAATATAATGCCATTCTGAATAATTTGTAGAAACAACATCTGAGTTAACAAACGCTACAACCCCGAATGAGATAACATAGTGAACGTATAGAAAATGCAAAACGACTGCAACTTTTCCAGGAATGTCTATACTTATTTCAACTCTACCATACACATTCTGCTCATTTTGAACTGGGCTGATGTAGTCTCCACTTGCCCCCTACAGAGCGTACATAGTGCATCTTGAAACCCAAAATGGAACAATAAAAACTCCATGCCACTGCAAGTTTTGCATTCATTACTTGGTATCTTCAGTCCCTAAATGGCTTTGAAGTGTTGTAAATAGGGTGGTGTGATAGTTCTGTGTTTGAATTCCAGTCAGATGAGGGCCTGTTGGTGTTGTTTTGTCAGTGCTGCATAGGTTCTCACCATTTAAAACAGGTTTATGTAGGTTTATACATCTACTGATGAATGAATACCATTCATTTATTCATTATTTGAACCCGCTTTATCCTCACTAGGATCATCCAGCTACTTATGGGTGAAGGCGGGGTACACCCTGGACATGTCGCCAGTTCATCACAGGGCTGACATATAGAGACAAACACTGTCACATTCACACATTCACACCTATGGACAATTTAGATTAACCGATTAACCTATCAGTGCATGTCTTTGGATGGTGGGAGGAAGCCGGAGGACCCAAGAGAACCCACACAAACATGGGGAGAACATGCCAACTCCACACGAAAAGGTCCCACCCCCATCAACTGGTGTTGGAATCGAACCCAGGACCTTCTTGCTGTGACGCAAGAGTGCTATCCACACCCCTATACCAGGACTACACCAGTGATGCTTAAAACATTTGACTATTTCCTTCATTTATTTGGAAAAATAACTCTTGTTTGCATTTGCTTTTTCATTTGCAAATTCATTTTGGAGAATCCCTTTTTCTTATTTGAACATTAATCTATCTCACAAAGAGTCTTTACAAGACAAGCAAAAATACAAAGCTGCTGTAGTCCAGGTTTCTGTGGTGGTTTAATGGTAGTTTCCCTCTTTTATGTAATTAATTGATTCGAAAAGTGCTGGAATATCAGTAACAGACACCAAAAATCACTATGAGAAAAAGAGCAAATCAGCAGTATTTAGTGTGGGGGGAGTACCCTGAGCAGGACTATTAAAAACGAGTGCAGTTTTACATAAGCGCATGCAGTTTTAAAGATCAATAATAGGGAAAAAAAAAAAAAAAAAAAAAAAAAAGAAACAGAGAAAGGATTACTTGGTGGTAGGTTTGAAAAATGTGCTTCTTATTCTAGCTTTCCACCAGTGTGTACAAGAGTAGGTTAATTTCTGCTGCGCCGCATGGTCTCAGTGAGGGCTGAAATCACAGATGTGCTCTACAGGGCTCCACATTGTTACACCAGCGTCAGCAACTTTCTCTACCACCTAGCATATGTGGAAACTCAGGCTGGAATGCATCCATGAGGAAGAGAGCAAAGGAAGCTTTGCTGACCCCAGACAAAATCAAATGGAGGGAGGTGAGGGATGAAGAGAGCGACGGCGAATGGAGAGCGCTGAGTTGGTGTGTATGTGTCGAGGGAGTGTGTGTGTGTGTGTGTGTGTGTGTGTGGGGGGGGGGGGGGGGTGTATGTGTGTGTGTGTGTGTGTGTGTGGGGGCTTCCATTTTCAGAGGATTAAAATGTGGCTGTAAAACTTTAATGATTCCCTGTCTATTGACAAAACGACCACGTTACTGTCTGCTACTTATCCACTTTCCACATATCACACACTCTCAGGGTTGCAGAATCATGCGGAAGCACATTTAAAGAATATTACATAAACCAATCATCCTTTATTGTCATCTTAAAATGACTATGTTTTGTTTAAGAACTGAACATCATCTGTATTGCATAGTATAAGAGAATAAATAAACGGTCGAATAAACGTGGCCAGTCAAGCCTTAAGAATCAACCTGATTAGCATATGAAAGTCTATTAATGACCCTCGGGAATAGTCTGACCTTTTGTATTTAACTCTCAAGGTTCTTTTATTATGTACATTCGGAATTTGTGTAATACATCTACCATCCATCAAATGCAGACACTTTTGTTTAATTCATTGCCCTCTATTCCATGTTCTGCTTCAATGAAGACCCGAAAAGCAAAGATATGATGACTTCAAAGTTACCTGAACTTGTATTTAAAACTGAGATGACTCTGCATATTGTTGGTTTTCTGAAGGTTAGTAGCCCAAGCCCTGAGGGAACTGCAGGCTTTCTGTAACGAAGCAACATGTAATAGCACGAGATTTCCCGTGTGTGTTGTATTCAGCTGTGTGCAGAGCAATCCACCCCCAGTCTTAAGTCATCTACCTCTTACATCAACATGAACTACCCAACTATTATCAGTCTGTCTGTCTATACTTCCCAACATATATACACTTAATACACACTAGTCACTTTTCCATTAGACATATGTGCAAAACTTTACCGATATTTACTTCATGTCGAAAAAACAGAAGTGTGTAATGTCGGTTTTTCCATTAACCCTTAGGGGTCTGAGCCTATTTTAGCCATTTTTTGAGTACTTTGAATTTTGCCTTTATGTACTATATAAAGAAATGTTTACAATACCCATATTTACCTCCGCCAAGGAGGTTATGTTTTTGCCAGGGTTTGTTTGTTTGTTTGTTTGTCTGTTTGTTTGTTTGTTTGTCTGTCCGTTAGTGTGCAACATAACTCAAAAAGTTATGGACAGATTTGGATGAAATTTTCAGGGTTTGTTGGAAATGGGATAAGGAAGAAATGATTAAATTTTGGTGGTGATCGGGGGTGGGGGGGCCCACGGGGGGGGGCCACTGATCAGCCTTGGCGGAGGTCTGCGCTCTCCGAGTGCTTCTAGTTGGTATCTTTTTTTGCAGCACAACTTCATCTATCTCATCTGCCTATTATTTTTTCACTTTAACCTACTATATCAACACAAAAGGCCAAAAAACACAAAAAAATATAAAATCCAATATAAGAAATGTATATAATTTATTGCATAAATAACACAAAGATGCTTGACGAACTTTTGCAAAGACTTTAAAAGTGAATATTGGTTCCAAATATTAGGTATATAAAATCAAAATTGTAAAAAATTAAAACTATACTCAGATATTTGACGTTTTCTCCGGTTTTCTCACCCTCCAGTCCTCCCAGTTTCCGCGTCCAGTTCAGGTGGGGGTCATCCTCACCCTTACCTGTGATGCTAATGCAGTCTGTGGATTAGAATCTGCAGATTCTGCCGCTTTTTTCTGTTTTGAAAAAAGAGAAAAAATGACGAAGGCATGGTAAGAAATATAACGCCCCCCCACCTCATTTTCATACTTTTATTCGCATTTATTTGCTCTGGTGTCAAACCATCATATCTCTGGTTGTATTTGCTTTATCAACATCAAATGAAAAGTGGGAGAGTGTTTCAAGTCGGCACTTTCAAATGCAATTATCCCAGTGACTTCTGACGCTATGACGTGTTGAAAATGTCATGTGATTCAGTCAACGGGGCCGTGACTGAGGACCCTTAAGGGTTAAATAACAAAGACAGTGGTGTGTTTATTTATTATTGCGAGATGACACGAGAAGTCCTTCCATAAACATGGCGGCAAACGTAAATATCATGTTGATTTACAGATACATTGATTATTATTATGTATGTGTGTACACACATACTGCACCATGTTTCTTTTTAAACTCTTCTTCTTTGCTTGGTGTAACGTCTGTCAACATCCGTTTTTCTTTTTGTTTTGTTTTTTAATTCACGTGACTCTAATTGCAGAAAAAGGTCTTTCCATTGCAGTTTTGCATGATATACCATTTGTGCTACGCCCGAAAAACCAGCTCTTGCCAGCGCAAAAACTTTTAATCGAAAAGCAAGTTTTGGCGAAATTGTCGTTTTTCCATTAGGTAAATTTTTATGCGCACATTATATTCGCGCAATTTGAGGGTCAATGGAAAACTGACTACTAATTGTATTCGACAGTGTCCTTGGCCAAATGGAAAAACCACCATTATAAAATACATATTGTTTTCTATTATGAACATCAAGGTTTTTCTATCAGTAATGTATTAACCACTACATTTAAAACTCAGTCTGCATATTTAAGGCCATCATCTGTAACGTTCACTTATGCTGCTCCAACTGAATGTCCTTCACAATATGCATCCCAAAAATCAATAATTAAACTATTTTCCTTAAAGTGAAGTGAATTTGTATGCAGACTATCTTTTCCAAAAGTTAAGACTAGCCTGTTTTTTATGACTCAGTCGCTCTACTTTTCTCCTTGGCTTTTGAAACTATGTGAGAGGTTTGAATGTATTATTTTTATTCTGTTCATTTTATTTCTTATTGGTTTATTGTTCTTATTTTTTGTTGTTTTTAAATTGTACAGCTTTTTATGTTTTTTAGTCTATTATATTTTATTCTTTTATTTAGGTTTCTGGCATTCTGAATGAAAGGGATAAAAACCTCAAGGTTCAGGGTTCAAGGTGACTTTATGAATACCTGTAGGTAGATTTGTTCTGCAGTCTGGAGAGCGCATCTCAAACACAAAAAACCATTAAAACCACAGGACACATACAAAGGACAGATTAAGACCAGCACAGACAAAAGACATGGACAGGTACTCCAGCAGCTCACTGATCATGGTTAAAACAGGCTAGATAAATAAATAAATAAATAAATAGATAAATAGATAAAAAAAAAACAGACTAAAACGAATAAAAGTCATCAGATATCACTAAAAATGCCAATGTAAAACCTGTAAAAAGCATGATAAAAATGTCATGATATAATATAATACAAGGGACAATAGATAAATAAACCATAAATAAGTTAAGACCATGTTAAATGAAGCCAGAACCCAAGGAGGAAATGTTTGTTTTTGTGTTAACCCCTTGACATCTGAATTTATATACAAGTATATATATATATATATATATATATATATATATATATATATATATATATATATATGTATTAGGGCTGCACGATTTTGGCACAAAAAAAAAATCCCGATTTTTTCCTCTAAAAACTCGATTTTCGATTTTGATTTCGATTTTTGGGTAAAACTACAAAAGACAACAGAAGTCAGCATGTCGTTTTCGTGAGCAGCCCACAATGCAAGGCACTGCTCTGACCTCAAATCTGTGATGGTATCACGTGATGAACCCCCAGAAGTTTATTTTTTCTAAATTAAATCTTTATTGAATGAAATAGAGTATACAAACAATGTATGCAACAAGAAAATAACATAAGTTTGCCAGGGGGAATACACTATAATAGAATGTCCAAATCAGAGCAAATACTTATGTTTTTTATAGCCTTTTTGTTTCCAGATTTATCTAACAGCTTTAAATAAAGTTCAACATCTTTCAAAAAATAAATAATATTTGTTTTTGTGTTACAGAACTTACATTTGTGAATGAAAAATTTAGCAAGTAAGAGGACTATATTAATTATTTAATTTTTATATATATATATATATATATGTGTGTGTGTGTGTGTGTGTGTGTGTTGTTGTTGTTTTTTTTTAAATTTTATTTATTTATTTTTTTTCCTGGGTATCTGGGCCCACAGAAGTGATACCAATGTAAGTCAGTGACAGGCATCAGTCGTGCGTGCGTGCGTGGACCAGGTTAATATAAGTGATCCACATGCGGTTCTGTTTAAACTGGAGGATCCGTGCGTGGAATAGACTGACCCAGGACACGCTGGAGGGATTCTATCCTGGAGCGGGTGGATGTGTGTGGGCACAGGGCTGTGTGGGCTCCTCTGCTGAGGCTGATGACCCCGAGACCCGGACCCGGATCGGAAGAAGACAGTACGGTACGGATCCGGGACAACGGAAGATGAGTGATCCGCATGCAGTTCTATTTCAGTTGCGGGATCCGTGCGTGAAGCCACGGCTTACAGTGCTATAAGTACTGCGGGCTCATGAACACATTTAAAGTCCGGCCATTGCACGGAGTTCTGTGACAGACCGCTGTCACTGATAGGAGGAGGAGCCTACGGGAGCCCGCAAGCGCACGGCCCGCAGGCACGAGAGAGATGAAATCGATTTTACGATTTCCCTTTTTTAAAAATCGTCCTAATTAAAAAATCCGATTTCGATTTAAAATCGATTAATCGTGCAGCCCTAATATATATATATATATATATATGTACAGGGTGGGGAAGCAAACTTTACAATGAACATTTAGTTGTTTTTTCTCAGCAGGCACTACGTCAATTGTTTTGAAACCAAACATATATTGATGTCATAATCATACCTAACACTATTATCCATACCTTTTCAGAAACTTTTGCCCGTATGAGTAATCAGGAAAGCAAACATCAAAGAGTGTGTGATTTGCTGAATGCACTCGTCACACCAAAGGAGATTTCAAAAATAGTTGGAGTGTCCATAAAGACTGTTTATAATGGAAAGAAGAAAATGACTATGAGCAAAACTATTACGAGAAAGTCTGGAAGATACTATTAAAGAAGAATGGGAGAAGTTGTCACCCAAATATTTGAAGAACACTTGCGCAAGTTTCAGGAAGCGTGTGAAGGCAGTTATTGAGAAAGAAGGAGGACACATAGAATAAAAACATTTTCTATAATGTCAATTTTCTTGTGGCAAATAAATTCTCATGACTTTCAATAAACTAATTGGTCATACACTGTCTTTCAATCCCTGCCTGAAAATATTGTAAATTTTGCTTCCCCACCCTGTATATATATATATATATATATATATATATATATATATATATATATATATATATATATATATATTTATATATATATATATATATATATATATATATATATATATATATATATATATATATATATATATATATTTCTGCTGCCACTTTCAAGTATATGCTAAATTAAGTGGGGGTTGTTAGTTTGATTATAGCACATAAAGTTGATACAGTTTTGTTTTTGTTGCATATTTGTGACAACAGGTGATAAAGGTAAAAAAAAAAAAAACACATCTTCCCATCTCAAGAAAATCTTATTTCAAGAAATCTCACCAAGATAATTTTCATTTGTTCCATTGGCAGATGATTTTGTTTAATTCAAGATGATGTTTTTTTGTTTGTTTGTTTGTTGTTGTTTTTTTGCTTTATTCAAACAAAAAATTTGCCAATGGAACAAATGAAAATTATCTTGGTAAGATTTCTTGAAATAAGATTTTCAAGATCTATTGTCTAAAAATAAGTTCTTATATCTCACTGAAAAGTTACTCTTTAGGTGATTATGTCTTATTTTAAGTGTGATGAGATATTTTGACTAGAAATGATAAAAATACACTTGGTAAGATTTGGGTCTGACCACCACAGTTGCATTTTCTCTTTTTGTCCTTCTTATTTTTAGCCCTTCTTCAGCCCTTGTTTCCAAACCAGAAATTGTTTTCTTACCGTATCCAAGTTTTTTTAAATGGCTAAACCTCATTTGGACTACTGTGCTGAAAATTGATGCCCAGATCAGAGTGACAATGTGACACAGTTGGCCACCAATTTCAAGAGCTTTCCATTAAAGTGATTTATGCCTTGTAGTTTTTCAGTTTACAGCGGATAATTGTCTCTCCACTTATTTACTTCCTTCTATTCTAAATTCAAGGAGAACTTGTCTTTTATAATCTGTTCTATCTTATGCTTAAACAATCGGAAGTCATTAATAGATAATAGCTTTTCTCAGTTTATTCACTTCATTTGATAAAAAATTAATAGCGATATAATTAATGGCAACATAATTTGGAGTTTCGTTTGGTTTTGTTCGAAATTATGTGTATCAATAAAACATGGTGTTTTGGTTTTGCTTTCTTTCCATTTTTATTTTTAGCATGGCCTACACTGTTGTACCCATTTTTTCTTTATCCTGTTTATCTTATTTACTTGAGCCGTTCTTACACCCTGGTTTCCAACACTTTATTCCACATCTCTATCAGCCATAATGTTTTGCAGCTCATTACAGATCCAAGAGGCTCAGGCATTTTTTTTTTTTTTTACAGTATGTTTTTAATAGGTGCATGTCAGTCCGCATCAGAGCAAGTGTTCTGTTGCTTTAATTGCTGTAACACAATGACCACAAGATGACAAAAAATGTTTACTTCAGGACAAAATGATTCCTGTGAGAATACACTCATTTATAAATTGCTTTTGGTATATAAGCACACAGCTCTGGCATTTCTAAAAGCAACATCTATGCAAATACACGTTCTACTCTTTAACCCATAAATACCCAATGCTACTTTTGTGGCACTTCCTAAATGAACTTCTCTCTCTATTTAACCTTTCTTAAGTGATTTATCACCATTTATTGTAATATTGACCTCTGTATTATTATTATTTTTTCAGTGAAAATCAAGGATTTTCAAATATTTACTTAAGTGATCATGTAGATGTTCATAAAAGCTCAGATTAAAGATGAGGATTATTATATCAAAACAGAGAAACTGAAGAAAAAGTGACCTTTTCAACAAATATATCAATAACTGAACACAAATCAAGTGTGTTCATCCACTGTCTTTGATCCAACTCCACGGGTTTTACTGGTGAACAATGTTGTAGAAGGTGAAGCTATTTTCATGCTCACTACGGACCATCTGAACGTCCAAATGGGTCATATCTGATGACCACAAAAAGATAACAAACTGCATTTTACAACAATTATTTACATGTATTGATAGGATTAGTGGATCAGCAGGTATTAAACAGTTTAGATCAGTAGATGGATTTGGTGGATGTTTGTGTTTTTCTGGGTTAAAAACCTGTATTACCATCAAAATTTTTGTTTTCAGTGCCCATTCAGGTAAAAGGACTTGCACTTTTCTACCATACTGGATATCAAAGTGCTTTACAAGGTTTCTCATCCATCCATTTGCATACACAAGCGAACTTACATTTACCCACCAGTGGGACAGCCTCTGGAAACAGCTCAGATGTCAATGCCTTGCCCAAGGACACTTCAACATGTGGGCAGGAATCTGGGGTTGAACCGGGAACCTTTCAGTTTGTGGAGGATATGTTCTTCATCTTGAGCCACAGCCAACGCAACGTTATTTCAACTATTAAATACATTTCATTTCTAGCATCACAAACACTGTTGCTCATGTCGCACAATTCACTGAGACAGAACCTGTCTGTTGTAATAGTGTCCAGATATTAGAGGATTGTGGAAACTTGTACCTACAAGCCCCCCCCACTAGCAGGTAAGACATTTGATCTTATTTTTATCAGTATGACTCTGTTACACTACTCCTGTCATACAGTAATACATACCATTTATGTGCAATTATATGCATGCCATTCATATTTTGTATGGCATTTGTTTTACTTGGAATATGTGATTAATTTATGACTAAGACTTAAGATAGGATATCTCTTATCTTTCTGTCAAATTATTCACTCCTGTTAAATATCTGTTTGTCTGGAAGTAGTTGTTGAAATAAAGCTTTGTCCCTATCAGGTATTTCTGTCTTTCCAGTGTGACTTCCTTTTTCCTAATGCCTAAAAACTTTGCCACAAACAGTCTTTTGTTTTGACCAAGTTTTCATTTTTCTTGCATCAGCTGTTTTACTTTCTCCTCATACTTACGCCATTTCTCATTTTGTTTCTCATTTGGGAATGCCATCCATCACTATTCTGTTTTGTCTGCAATGGCCTTCTAAATATTGGGTTTTCGCATCAAGGACAAAAACAGTTTGACTCAGTTTGTGGAGGTCTAGTGTATGTGAATTGCTGCTTTTAGTTTTCATTTCATCTACCTGTTTCTAAATGAGCTGGCAACTTGTTTTAATGTCCTGTAGCTCTTTAATATGCACATCAGCAGTAGCCAATGTAAGTTGTGTCAAAATTTGTTATAGTTTCATTGTTGTTGCAGTACTAATACTTTGAATTTGCAGGGTTTTGTGTGTTGAGAAACATCCGTACCCAAGTTGTGGATAGGGTGTCCCCACTGGTATTTTTCACACTGTTCCTCAGTAAATTCATAGCGATGCCAGTGGCTATTCCAGCACACAGCAACACTGTCAAGGTAAAGTAATAAACCAAGCTCAACACACTAAAGATGGCTCTAGCAGCCAAAGTCCACCCAGGTGTGTATTTGGCATTCTGCTACTCCCAAGTCAGCCAGGAAACCAGCCCGGCCTCTCAGTGGGTACTTGGCGACCGGGCCACTTTGCCTGACGGCAAATCCAGTGGAGAGGCTGCTAATCTTCTCCCTTGGCATTGTTTAACACGAAGCCTGGTCTGTGTCTTTAGTCCCCTTAAGAGAATGACTAATAGTGAGTAGAAACACAGTGACAGAGCACTGTTGGTCCGAAAACAAGCAGAAAAGTCGGCCAGGTATGGTCATCAGAGGATGGAGACAATACGCCTGGTTTGTCCTGCTCCAGGAAGAAAGTCCGTAAAATTTATAACCTGGAGCATGCACTGTGATCTCACTGGATATAACAGGACAGACTTTTGTGCTGTACCTTCATTAGCTTTCAGTCTCTTACATGTGGCTAATATACATTCAAGCTTTATTAACCCTTAGGGCTCCACGGTCATGGCCCTGTGACTAAATCTCATGACATTTTCAACACATTGTAGTGTCAGAAGTCGGTCACGTAGACCAACGGGGACAACTGCATTCGAAAGTGCGGACTTGAAACACTTCCACTTTTTATTTGACACTGATAGAGTAAATACAACCAGAGATATGACGTTTTGAAACCAAAGCAAACAAACGTGAATAAAATTATGAAAATGAGGTGGGGCGGGCGTTATATTTCTCACCATATCTTCAGCATTTTTTGTTCTTTTTCAAAATGGAAAAAAAAAAAAAAACTGGTTGGATCTGCAGATTCTAATCCACAGACTGCATTAGCATTATAGGTAAGGGTGAGGATGACCCCCACCTGAACCGGACGTGGAAACCGGGAGGACTGGGGAGGGGTTGAGAAAACCGGAGAAAACGCCTATGTAAATATATGCTTTTATGTCAAATATTTGAGTGTAGTTATAATTTATTACAATTTTGATTTTATATACCTAATATTTGGAACCAATATTCACTTTTAAAGTCTTTGAAAAGGTTCGTTAAGCATCTTTGTGTTATTTATGCAATAAATTATATACATTTTTCCAATCGGATTTTATATTTTTGTGTGTTTTTTGGCCTTTTGTGTTGATATAGTAGGTTGAAGTGAAAAAATAATAAGCAGATGAGATAGATGAAGTTGTGCTGAAAAAAAAAGACACCAAACATGGGTATAGTAAACACTTCTTATATAGTATACAAAGGCAAAATCAAAAGTACTCAAAAATGGCCAAAATAAGCTCCGACCCCTAAGGGTTAAGGACACAAAAACTAAGTCCATAGAATAAAATAAAAATATACACAATGACAAGAAACTGCATTAATCCATATATTACGTATACATAAAGCATCGATCGCCAGTGAGACCACATTTTAGATGTAAACCTGACAGAACTACTCTTGGGACAGACCAAGAGACAAAGTGGAAAACAGTGTTTGTCATTGTAATTTAGATGGATCCAGTGCAAAAAACATCAATATTTTTTTTCAGCTCAGTTTACCAGTAAGCACAATGACCCTGGAAGTGGCACATCGAAGTAGAATTAATCTATTATTAATTAATGTTTTTGACTGCACCTGTGTTTGACAAGTTAAAATATGAGACATGTCAGGAACTAAACATTTATTTTTCAACCAATCACTGCACTGATGGTTTAAATATACAGTAAAGACATGTCATTTCTTGTTGTGACAGTGTTGGGGCTACAGTCTAATGCAGGTTGTTCCTTCAGCAGTAAGAACATGTCATCATGTCAGAATTAATGTATGAGTAGGATCAAGCACTTTTCCCAATTAGATGTAATGTAACGGTAGAGAAACACCTACAAACAAGTCAAGTGAAGCTGTATTTAAATTACCATATGTATGCTCTGCCTTCCCCTGAAAACTTCCCACTGAGATGAAATGTGGCTTTTAAGCTTTCTTTCTGCCCCCCTACCTCCTGCATTACAGGAGAAATGTGTTTTACCAGCCCCAACCTCTGATAGTACCCTTAAGCTTGCTGCTTTTTACAGCAGCCAATCAGAGTCATTTTCATTTTCATTGTCATTTCAGTGTCTATGACTGGACTCTGAATGGAAAATTGCCTTGTGCTTTAATGATGCTAGAAGATGAAACAGTGCAGTGAAATTTAATGTGCATTGTAATAGAAATCATGAGGAGGGAAATCCAATAAAAGTGCACATGGATACAAAAATCATAGTCTTATGGAGTTGTGTGTATTCATAAAGTGCATGCCTCTGTGTGCACTGTGCTGCTGCAACCCCATTTGGTCAATGGGTGCATTTGGGAGTGTTTCTGCACTGATGTGTGTGTTGCTTTCTGTGTATGAATATGAGGTTGCAGTAGGGAGACTGGCTGACCTTTCAGGGGACCTTCCTCACTGAAGCTGTCCTGTAGTGGTATTTACATTACCATTTCAATACACTGCCAGGCCCGGCTGGCAGTAAAATATTCAACTGACCTTTAAGGCAAAAAAGACTTAGTTAGAGACTGTCATATCATTTAACCTTAAGACTGTATGGTGTAAGTGTGAGCTGTGTCGCTGCGTGCCCCTCATTACTGGCCACACTCTGACAGAGTGGTCTCTTTAACTGAAAGCAAGCCTGTGGCAAAGGGACTAACCTACTGTGCCCACAGAGAGCCATTTATTCCATTCCAGCCTCTGAACATCCAGCAGCAATATTGAAGACTCAACTTTGTCTTACTGTCATTCAAGGCAACAGTTTTCTTTTAAGTATGTGTACACTTTATATTATATATGCAGACCACATGCCGCTTGTATATACAGTACACTGACCTTTTCATCAGACGCATTGTTTTTAACCGCTACTGTTATATTCTCGTCCATATGTGAAACACTTTAATGTGAGATACAGTATATTTAGCCAAAAGCATACTAATGACCTTTCACAAAGTCAAATATGTTTACTTGGATTCGAGAAAACTAGTCTGACTCACACAAAGCAGTCGGCGGTGGAATAAGCAGACCCCTGGCCAAGTATTTCAGTTGGCATTTTCATCTCCTATGTTCATGTATGTTACTATTTTTCAAAATCCCCAATTCTTGGGAAGAACATCAGTCTCTGAGGTAGCAACTACACGCAAAAAAATGGCAAAAATTTTGTTCTGTGATTTGGATCATGCAATAATACGGAAGAGGATTAGGGCCACTGGGAAAAAAAAGGTCCAATATATATTTTTTTATTATTGTCAGAATTCTGACTTTTTTCTCAGATTGATAATAAAAAATATATATTGGACCTTACTGTTTTTATTTTTTTTCCAGTGGCCCTAATCCTTTCCTGTATTATTGCATTATCCAAATCACTGAAAAAAATCTGACATTTTATTCTGAGAAAAAAGTCAGAATTCTGACTTTTTTTTTTTTTTAGAATTATGACTAAGAAATCAATATAAGTGAATCTCCAAAGGAACTTTGTGTTGGTAAATGCAAGTTATGCAAATTTACAGGATTTCAGTTCTGTTGCAACATGTTGATGGTCATATGAACTATGTTTTCAAGTCAAAAATGTCCAATTTCATTACAATTAATGCTATATTTTCATGTCACAAAAGGCCAAGTTATATTTGAACTGAATTTACCTGAAAAACAAACATTCTATTCTTTTAGATTCCCCAGTTTTTCTTACAAAATTATATACTACATATCACATGTTTTATTTTTACAGGTTCAATATGGAGTATGGTGCTGATCCATCCTGCTTATGTTACACCAATACATACATTAAGAATGTCACACATCACTTTTTAAATCAACACTTTTCTAATAATAAACATTTTTATAAAGAAATAACAATTCTATATTGTTATTTACTCTTTAGTATGATGATAAACTATACAATAAATAATTATGATCCTAGTTTTTGCACAGGGATCATTTGTGGAAACGGTGACATGGCTGCTGAGCATCAGTATGATGGGATCTGGAACAACCATGTCATATCCGTCCACTGCCACATTTTGTGTTTTTGTGTCAGCTGTTATTGTTTTAGATCCACAATACTAACATTTATGAATAAGAGGAGAATTAGCAATAGTAAGTATATAAGTTTATTACTAATAAAGTACTGGTACTGACCAGAGCATCATGGGTAATGTCACGTCCGTCCACCAGCAAAAGTTTTCACATACACATGCTATTCAAAATCCAATATTTCTGAAAATATAGCTTCCACTGTCAAATAATATCAGTAGTCTGTGCACAAATGTATTAGGATTATTTCAACACAGTTCTATGCATTTCTTACAACTTTTTTTTTTGACAAAAATAGCCACACATTTGACCCCCTATGTAAATTTTAGCTGATGTATTGGACCTTAATTTTTTTTATTTTTTTATTTTTTTTTTATTTCCAGTGGCCCTAATCCTCTTCCATACAATATGGCAGGGTTCCATGATTCATTGTGGTGTTTTACATTGTGGGAAAAACCAAAACAATCCGCCCCGCTGGACTTTTTGGAAAGGTACCACCACTGTATCCATCAGATGTGGGTAATCCCAGGTTCATCAAGTCAAAGTCCTGCCATGTATTGGTTCCAACCTGTTCACTTAACACAGGTGATTCCACTAATTATCCCATCTACCTGGATGATGAGTGGTGCTCATCAAAATGGACTGGTTCAGTGAACAGGTTGGAACCAACATATGGCAGAACTTTGATTTGATGAACCTGGGGTTACCCACCTCTGGTATCCATGGTTTAGCACCACCCAAGCATTACAAGTAAGAGTGGAGTAAAGTCTGACTATGCAAGACTAGGAATGAACTCAATAAAGAAGAGTAATATTGGCCAAAAAAAAAAAAAAAAAATCAACAGCTATCTACCACCTATCTGTGACATGTCATTCAAAGACCTGATTGCACAGTGATTTATGCCAAGTGCAGCACAAAAAAAGTAAAAGGCAGTTACTAATGGCACATTATTATGAGGAGACAAAGAGAAAGACTTCAGGAGAAATTGGTGAGACAACAGTCTGTCAGTCAGTTTAGCAGGAATATAGTCAGATCAATTATCAACACTGTAGGTTACAGCTATAGTCCAGCCCAGACAGATCAGGACTGAACTGGCCAAAAGAACAGCATTATAATCATGCAGAAATAATCCTAAAATAAAAAAAGCAAAGGTAAAAAAATGCATTTCATTTAAAATGCTGTTATTAAATGACTCACCACTAACGCTGCTACCCTAGTGGCCTTACCATCTATTTAACTTTAAAACTGAAGCTCTGAGTAAAAGTGGACATTAATATTCCTTTCATTTCCTTTAAAACCCAAGCATGCATTATTATGTTTTAACCTCAATCAAAGTGAAACTTGTGCAAGCATTAGTGTAATTTACCAACTGTCTGTGCAGCAGTGACAAGTCCCACATTTATGCCAGAGCAGTCATTATGAACAACCATTACCATGACTGTTAATATTTATAGCACCTGCATAGTCAATATCTGCACCTGTAAACCATTATTACACATTAGAATGAATCGGTGACTTGTTTTCATTTGCCAGTTTTTGAAATTGACTTAAAAAAAAAAAAAAAGCATACTTAAAATTAACAAAAACAAATCATATAAACATAGAAAATTAAACTGTGAAAGAAAAAAAAGTGAATTAATTAATAAAAATAGGTCCATAAATGTGCTATAAATAACATCTTCCAGATATTTTGTGCACACAAAATAAATGGCACTGTCAGGAATGCTAGTCAAATAAATTCTGTTTAACTATTAGACTCTGTATTGCAACCAAAGCCAGTGCTCCATTTGTACCTGGGTCAATATATAACTGAGGAACTTTTTGAGTTACTTTTATAGGATAACAGTTAACAGGTATAGTTGAAATTTTTCTGTTTTCAGGCCTAAAATCGACATAACTGTAACACCACATGGCATTTTTACATAAAGATTCTTATAAATATCATATATACAACTGAGTAAAATTAAAAGTTATTTATAAACATATTGTAGTAACACTGTTGACATAAGAGTGCAATAAATACACACTTGCTACACACTACTTTATATTAAATAACTTAAACAGAGAAGAAAGAACACATCTTGGAGTCTTGCCAGTGTTTTCTTCAGGAGGAAATGACATCATATGGAGCAGATCACGTGATTTAGAATTAACACAGTTCCTTGAGAGGTGTTTTTGTAATGGGTAACTTAGTTGAAAGTGATTTCTCAGACACAGATACAATTTATTTTCCACATAAAATTTGATATATTGCCAAAAAACAAATGTGTCATGATTATTTCAACTTAATAAAAACAACACAATGAAAACTATTTTTGAATAAGCTCATTTTATTATTGTTTCGCTAATTAGAAGGTGGTTGTTATTAAATTTGGACAGTTATTTATTTTCTCTGAGTTTGTGTTTGTTACTCGACAAAGCTTCACTACATATATGGGAGTACACAGACATAAATTCAACTTCCAGACTACAGTTGGGAAGAACTTCAAAGTAGGGCTGTGCAATTAATCGAAATTCGATTACGATTTCGATTATTACACGCAACGATTACAAAAATTATGTAATCGAGAAAAAACGATTATTAATTTTGAGTTGTTTAATTCACGCGCACGCAAGCTCCCATGAGCTGCTCTGCCCCGCCCCCCTCTAAGCCACTGCTGCCAGCTAGCCGGCAGGTCCACCCCAAGAGGACAGTTGTACCTAGCGACCTGGAAAAACGGCAAGAGAATCACAGAAGAAGTGCTTGGTAAACAAAAAAGGCAAGTCAAATTCAATTGTATGGAATCACTTTGGGTTTGATGAAGAAGACGAAGAGCAAAAACACAGCACGTGCACAAAGTGTTTCGTAGTTGTGTCCGCACCGACCGGTAACACAACAAACCTTTTTAACCATTTAAAGTTTAACCACCGCCACCTTTATCATAATCTTATGAAAAACTAAAACACATAAAAACAACTCCGTTTACAACTTCGCCCGCAATGCAATCTTCAGTCTCCGAATCTCTTTACGCTGCAACTCCCGTATTAACCTAACCCTACCCCGTATAACCCTAGCGTGCGTATTCGAGATGGCTGATGTATACAGAAGGCCTGAACTGAAACCTCACGGCACGCCACTAAATTTACTGTTTCATACTACATTGAACATACTGGAATTTATAATATGCACTTTACGTGAGTTTTTTTTTTTTTTTTTTTTTTTTTATTGCTCCAGTTCTATGGCAGGTCTATAGCAGTTTAATTACAGTGCACTATTTATTTACAAAAGGAAACATACTTGAATTTACAGTACACTTATTGCATTCAAAGATTTTTTTGTTTCGTACAAAAGTGAACATACTTTGTTTTAGTGGTTAAAAGCTTTATTTATGTTTAAAGAGTATATTTTACATTGTTTTGCTAGAAAAAAATAAACAACTTTAAGGTTAACAAATAATCGTTTTTAATAATCGTGATTTCAATTATTGCTAAAATAATCGTGATTATTTTTTTTCCTATAATCGAGCAGCCCTACTTCAAAGAGACCAGAAATGTCTCCCACTTGACAAAAAGAGGCAGAAGTTGTGATTACCCATCATGCTTAGTGCCTACAGTAAAACCCTGTGGGGGCAGTGTTATGATCTGGGGTTTCTTCAGCTGGTCAGGTCTAGGTTCACCAGCCTATATGTCCAAAAATTTAGAATATAATAAGGTCAGTATGCAGACAGAGCTAAACTTTTCACTGGGGTCATATTCATTGGGCTGAAATTGTGAAAAAAGTGCAAGAAAAATGCAGACATTCCATCACGTAGCATTATGTGATGCTGTAACACGTAGCCCAATAATCTCAAAAAAACACAATTATGTTAGTTAAATGGATTATTGTTACAGATTTTTCTGTTTATTACACCGGAAAAGTGACTCTGCTGATCCCTGGACAACATCCACGTGTTTGCAAAGTACCAAAATCGGTGTCTCTTTATCTGGACTATTCCACTTAGGCTGCTTACCAGAGGGGGGGGGGGGGTCATGTATTTAAATTTCACCCACCAGTTATGTTTCAGATGGATGGACCAAAGCAGGAGAAATGGAAGAACTCACCAAAAAAGAAGGTTTGAGGTTTTAGAAAGTTAAAACAATTAGCTTGATTTATTGCTTAAAAAGTTACAAAAAAATTTAGCATCAAACACACATTTCGTCACAGAGAGAAAAAGAAAAAAAACCCACCAAAAAGAGTTTCCTTTATTACCTTTTTATAGTCTTTAGTGACTCCTGGAGACTCCCATTATTCAATGATGTCATTTGTCGTATGCTTATTATTGGTTCATGGCAGTTACTGGGCACAATATGTCAGTCACTCCATAAGCTAATTCTAAGGAAAGCACATGTTTTTGCATGTGCACAGCTTTTGCTTAACACCTGCACTGTTAGGCTAGCATGTCTTGACCACAAAAATCCCCTAGTTCGTATTCTGGTTTTTCTGCTCTATGCTCTTTACCACAACTACTTTCTAAAGATGTAAAATTAGATCTTTTAGGTAGAATCTGACCTCTCCTCTAGATTCAGCACAGACAGGTGTGAGTTCATCAAAACCACACACACACACACACACACACACACACACACACACACACGAATCAAACCTGACACTGACTGTACCTCTAAAATAAAAAGAATATTACTATTATATAAGAATATTACTCAGAATATTACTTAGACTTGCAAACATAAAAAAGACTCTTCAAGCAAAACAACTTTGTAATGCACAGATTAAGCAGACAACTCATAACATTACATTTCCTCTTCTTCTTTTCCATTTTGGTTCATGATGTATGATTTATGATGTTTATCCGACATTTCTTGGAGCAAGATTTAAACACACATTCAACTTCCAATTAACATAAGATACGTACAACAATGCAATTATCCCATAATCAAAGGCCCAACCAACGATTCTGTGTGACTTGCAATCAACTGAAAATCAAAATCACTGTTTTCTTGTTACCTTAGAAAGAGCTCTTTTTATCTTCAGAGGAAAGGGTGAGTCTTCCCTACTGAACTGTTTTATAGTAGGAAGTGGCTGGGGAGGTTACGGCAGAACACCAAAGTTTGTGGACCGAGCTTCCTTTCCCATGTCATGCTGTGTTCATTTGTGTGTTTTCTTTTTTCTTGTTGTTCTTCTCACTTTAGCTGTTCCTGTGCCTCATTTCCCTAACCGTAACAAAGTTGTTTTTATGCCTACACCTTTTATGCCTAGCAGTAAGCATGACATTTTCTTGACGTCTATTGTACTACCCTGCGTGTCAGAAAATGATGGTTCCTGCACACGTCAGAAAATGACACTCCAGGAGCCCTCTGTGCATCAAAATGTGCTCCTCTTAACCAAGCACCAGCATGTGACGAGGTATGATTGAGAATGTGTTGGAACAATTATAGTTACTCAGATTTAGAATTGGGTGGTTTTATGAAACTGGGTTCATTTTGGTATCTGGCACTTTAGCAGCTTTTTAGACCCAATAATAAAAGAGAAATTAAGACATATTTCCCCCCAGGATGTACCTAATGATGACTGCAGATAAATATTAAAAAAAAATTATACTCTTACTCGGAGCCTTTCCATAATTAATGAATTTTTAATCAAAAACTGGGGCTAAAAATAGAACCAAAATTGGGACATGAAAATCTACCTTGGTGTCAGTGCATTTTATCTTGAAAACATCACTTTGAAATGGTCTTATATACCACTATAAATAAAGACACACTGTTAAATATGGCGATCCCAGTGGTTTTTCCTAACCCGGAGATGGGTTTTTCGTGAATCAGCAGTCTCATTCCAGGTTTTGTGTGTAACCCATCGTGTCCATTGGCATTACATGTGGAACCTGCCCATTTTAGACAGATCTCATGAAATCGTATTGCATGTCACACCAGTTCTTACGGGATTTGGCGCACTATACGTACGCATTTTCATCCTTTCGCATGTTCTTCAACGGCATTTGATTGCGTGTCAATTAACGCCAAGATCTCTGGTCTACATATCCCTAACTGCTAATTGTATGGTATTTGACGTGGCGTGAACATACACATGGAAAGTGTATAATGTGGCAGTTAAAAGTGGCGTGTATATTTACGCAATTCATGATATCACGTTGCCCATTTAAACACAAATAAATCGCAAGTGATTTTGCAACAGCGGCCATTTTTGTGAAACATAATTAGTTCGACTGACAAAATGTACCTGTGAGAGAATAAAAAGATATTCCGAAAAATAGTAGCGTGTAATTTTCATGTCCTTTTTTCCGTGTTACTCGTGGATTTTGTATAAAAATGATATAAAAATATGTTTTATCTGAAAAATAGTTTCTCTTTTATCTCAGTAAATATTTATTTTTAAAATAGACCCAAAGTGCTTCCAAACTTGCTTTGTAACATTAGTCTACATCTGGTTTGAATTTTTAGCCCCGATGTCCTGTTTTCAGGGACCAGTTTTGTAGAAGCACCCATTTGCATCCTACACCTCTGGTATTTGTTCATATTGTCACCTTCCTAAAATAACTGCCTAAGTAATTTTCTTCAGATTTTTCAGAAAACAGCTAATTCTAAATATATTTTAAAAATACTTTTGAGGGTTTTTATTTTTGGAAGGTGACAATATGGCTATGTTCAGACTGCAGGCAAACATGGCCCAAATCCGATTTTTTTGCCCATATGTGACCTGTATCCGATCTGTTAGACAGTTTGAACAGCACAAATCCGATTTTTTTTTTTTTTTTTTTTCAAATCCAGTGTTTCTGCTGGTAAGGTTCTCACCACACCATACATTTCATGCAAAAAAGTCCTCACCATTGCTGTCGAAAAAAATAGTATTGTGTAATTTTTGTATCCTTTTTAGCGTGTTACATGCAGATTTTTGTATACAAATAATATAAAAAATGTGTTTTAACTTACAGTTTCTCTTTTATCTCAGCAAATATTTCTTTTTAAAACGGACCCAAAGTGCTTCCAAACTTGCTTCATAACATTCGTCTATATCTGGTTTGAATTTTTAGTCCTATTACCTGTTTTTAGGGACCAGTTTCATTAGAAGCACCCAAGTACAATAATCCTGTGTAGTGCAGTTAATCTAAGGGTGCATTGTTTAACACATGCGTGCACATCACAAACACTTTACATATGCATAAATAAAGGCACATATAAGCATGGAAGCTCACTGTAACACACATACAGAGAGAGAACCCATCTGGCTGGAACAAACAAAATGGATGCATGCCCTTTGGGAGTCCTGGCAAATGAATACTGTTGACAGAACAATTAGCATCTTAGAGACAGGATAACCTTTACTCAATACATCATCTTTATTATTCTCGACCTTCATTCTAACTCGATTTTATAGTGGCCCTATGTTTTTCTTCGTGTGTTTACCAATGTGTGAGTGCACATAGGAGTACATGTGTATGAGTGCATTTTTCAAGGATGTCTGTATGGGTGTAAGGAATAGTGTGGGGCTGGGACCCTGAGGAACATGTGAAGTGTTTAATGTGGTGAAACAGGTGCAGCGAGACAGAAAGGGCAGCCCAGCCAGATCTCGTAGGTTAGTCACACTCTGACCCTCACATCGCAGAGCTGGCAGCGCTGTGGGCGGAGATGTACAAATTGCTCTTTCCCTCTCCTTTTTCCAATTCCATTCTGTCACTATGTCTCCCTTTCCTTCTCTCTCGCTCACGTACACACATATACATCATCTCTAAGAATCATTTTTCACTTACAGTAATACATTAGGCTGCTGCTGATGTCCTCTTATTGAAAATCTGAAGTCGGGCAAAGTCTTCGATCACCTCAACTAAGGCTGTTTTTATTGTTATTGTCATGGGAGGATTTGGAGGATTTGACTTAACAGTTTTATGAGTATTGGTCTGCCTCAAAGGGCAAATTCCAATTTACAAGAGTCTGGTTCATTGATTACCTCACATCAGATGCCAAATAAAGACATCTGTATCACTTTAAGTAAATCAGTGAGTTTGGTAAGAAGATGAAAACATAGCACGTCCTCAGCGCTTAAATGTGCTGATTTTATTTTCAAATAAAATGAAATGATAATGACAAACACTAGAGCGAGAACCACAAACATGTACTTTGCACTCCAAAGGTGACATGGTAAACATTATCTTGATTTGTGTTGAGAAGAGGATGGTTTTACTCTGATTATCCTGGAGGGAAAGATCTAATTTGCTAGATATTCAAATCAAATAACAAAAGTTATCTCATGACACATTCAGAGCTGGTTTAAACCAGACTCTTAAGCAAATTCATAGACACCCAATAGAATCATCCAGGACCAAACGCTTGGTGAAAGTGGTGAGGAAAAACTTCCTTTTAACAGGCAGACACCTCAAACAGACCTTGAGTCTTGGAGGATTGTAATCTGTTTGGCCTTTTCTTACTTATCTGTTTTGTAAGCTTTCTGACTATTTTCCTGATTATCAATACAGCACACAACAGCCCTATGTATCCATTTAGATAAAAGATTAACCTCTATACGACGAATTATTGAATACCTGTGGAATTTTCTACACACGAGTGGTTTTTTTAATGCATCTCTGTGTTCAAGTTCACCTTCAGCAATTGTGTTTTCTTTCTTCAGGTTTTTTTTGTTTGTTTGTTATCAATAAAATAGTTCTTTTTACACTACAGATAATCCACTCCAGGCCTTCACATAACCAGACTACAATTGGATATATACCTACCACTAAGGCACAGAGATCTATAGAATAAAAATCATCCAATCCTTGCCTACTCCAGCTTGATGCTGAAAAGACATTGTACAAAGCCAAGATGAAGGACTTGAGGATTTGATCACTGTCGCCATTGCTTGTGTATGAATTGCTGTTGCTACTACATCTCCAAACATGACAGTTCTTTTGCTGCTTTTCCACTACATGGAACCATCTCGACTCGTCTCAAGTACCAGGTACTATTCCTGGAGACTGTTTCCATTACAGGATACTACCAACTTTAGAGTACCTGGACGCCATAGTAACGCTATGTGTAACTTCCTGCTCAGAGTTGCTGATAAACTTGCTCATTGTGTGTTGTCCCGTCACACTCATGCTGAATTTTTTTGTCCACTACCAAGGACAGAAATGTCTGAATCTCCTCGACTGACCACAGTGTAGTTTTGCAGGTTGCCATCATGTGGATTAGCCTACTGGTATATTTACTGTAAACTTCTGCATCTGTTTTTTTTTAAATGGCACGTCGCACATTGATAACGCAATGACACTGAGGTAACTCTGACCAACCAGTGGTCTGCAGCGTTTACATGTCACATTTTAGTACCCCCCCCTTTTTGGAACCTTGGTGGAGTAGATACCAGGTACCAGATTCAAGGTTCTTTTAGATAATGGAAACACAAAAAGACCGAGTTGAGTTGGTACCACGTTGTGGAAATGCGGCATTTAATTGTACCAACAAGCTGGACAGGCAGCTGATTCTGCAGATGCATGAGCAGAGAATTTTACTGTCAGACTGTTTGGAGTTCAACGCCATCCATCACCAGACATGATCTGGCCAAAAGCTCCTGTGAGGGTGCACTGCACTAATTAAACAATGGCCGTCCATCACGACGCCCACGTTAATTTCACTTGGGTGAATTAACTAGTTAGCTACCCAGCAACATTAATTCCATCCATCCAATGTCAGATTAATGCTATTATATCAGTTCCTATGGTGGAAAGGTTTGAAATATGTGTTAAAATTAAGGTAAGATACAGCCCCCTGTGCCTGGGAAAGGAGTAGCATTTAGCTGCACCGTTCAACTCATGCCAAATCTGACCTGCTCACATTCAAACAATGTAGCCCAATTACCACAGAGAGAGGCCATATGTTCCCTGGTATTACAGTGGAAACTACAGGCACATTTTAACTACAACAAAAACACCTCACATAATTAGAGTGTCACACGATAGTGTCATTTTATAAACTCTGCAAAACAAATATTCCACTTGCTTATTTCCTGTTTGAGGCATATTTTTAAAATCACATCCAAACTGATGCAAAATCAAACCCACAAGTAGAATAAAAAAAGGTGTATATAATTAAATTAAATTATTGTAATACGTTTTGGCAGGAGAGACAAGAGTGTAGCCACAGTGAAAGGGAAAGAACAAAGAGTAGATTATGGAGAGAGAAATGAACAGAGAATGTACATTTGAAGGCAGACAGAAAAGAGGAAACATGAGACAGAGGCAGCAGGTTCTGGAAAGCAGAGATCACATTCATTGCAACATTTTGCCTGATTCTGACTCATGCATTACAGCTTGACAGAAATTTTATGCTCCTGCCCACTGACATGGTTTTAAAGATATTTTTATCCATTTTTTACTTCCCTAACGTCTTAAAATACATTTTTAAGGAAATTGCTCTCTCAAATCCCCCTAGCCGGCTCAGTTTTCAACCTTAAAGGCATAGTATGTAACTTTTTTTTTCTTTTTTTTCTTAAAATATATAGACTCTTAAAGCAATAATCCTGCCATGACTGCTGAACCTCTGTCAGTGTGTCGTGATGCATTTATCTGAGGAAACCCTGCTCTTTGTCTGTATTTTCTTTATTTTCTTTTGTTCTGCTGTGTTTGGAACGTTGATGGCCGTTGATCTTTGGGCTGTGTTATTAAATCTCCAGCCAATCAGATCACTGTGGGTGTGTAGGTGAACAGTAGAAAGATGAAACAACTCCTGTTACATAGCTCTCTCCTCTTTCTGCACTTACTTAAACTGCACAGCTCTGTCTGAGTAGGGCTGGGTATCACAGCCAATTTTATTAATTGATTTGATTTTGATTCATAAGGTTCTGAATCGACTGATCATGATTCGATTCAATCCAATATCGGTTTAATTGAGCGTTAATTGATCGATTCAGATTTATTTAGTGATACCAAAGTACAATTTTGAGCTGTAACCTAATTATTTGACTGCCACAGCCATGCAACACATCAATACTGGTATCAAGGTATCAATATTAACATTAGAAAGGACATAAATAAGTAAGTAAATAAGTAAATGGCTGAATCTGCTCTTAAATAACGAGGGAGGGGGGGGTATGTCTAAGTGTGGATCCAAGTTAATATTCCCAGAGCGACCGGCTTCCATGACCTGCCTCGGAGAGCCTCCGCTGACCAGACACTTCGGACGGCCAGTTCCTCTGCACTGCGGGTTGGAGTTTAAGGCCATGAGGTCCTTCCGCTGAGGCGTTTTCCCCTCCCCTTCTCCTCGCCAGAACCGTTGCGATCGAGATCGAGACACCCTGTCTCCCCCAGGGGCCCACGAGACGGAGCCAGCCACACCTCGGCGGTACCCGGGTCAGGTACTTGCCATCCCACACTGAAAAATCGATCTTATCCACTATAAATCGGTGACGCAATATTTAAATAAAATCAACCCCAAACCTTGGCAAAACACACACAGATATTTCATCCTAGTGCCTCTACAGACCTGTTGACAGCACATACAGAAGAACGAAGGTAGCTTGTGTATCAGCTTTACATTACTTTAAGGACATAGAACGAGGTGAGGGTTAAGGTTAACTCACTTTATTATGCCCACAGGGATACTTAAGTCACCTTATTTTACCCATCCTAATACACACATAGTACCTAGCATAAGCAAAACACACATTAAGAGTAGTGAGCTGCCATTGAAGGTGCTTGGGGACCAACTCCACTTCTTAATCAGCACCGTGGTCAGGGGCACCAACTGGAGAATTAACCTATATTTACCAATTTTTAATGGTGGGGAAACCTGGGACCTGGAGTTGTTGTTGGTGTTTTTATAACGACTGCAACAGAATCCAGAAATAACAATGTACTTTTCTATTTCACTGCTAATGCTCATTCTACTACTACTACTACTACTTTCAAGAAAGGGGAATAAGTTTGAACAATTCTGTTTACTAATACAAGCTCTGCTTCTCAGGACATGTACTATACTGCACACTTGTATAGCACTATTGTGTATATTGTACAGCACTTTTGTAATATATAGCACTGCAAACTTGCTGCTATTTACTCACTTTTTATGCATTTTTCAGTCTATAGCCATAATCTGCTTTTACTTTGGCAACTGTCAGGAAATTGCCATTGCACAAATCCCATGGCCACTCAAAAAGGACTGAAGTGGGCTTTAGATGAATGAGGTGAGCTACAGGTAGTATCAGCGCTGCCACGTCCTCCCATTGCCCAACCCCAGATCGACTGTCATCACTGTTTATTGGGACATTTAAAATAAACCATGCAAAACGTAAAGATGGACTACTCTTCTTTCTTTTGGGAATGTAACATACACTTAATCTGCATAGTAGTAGGTGGTGAACCACTGAAATGTTGTGATGTAACACTTCTTATGCTACTTCTTAAAAGTCAAGTTGTTTGAAATAGACTTTCAAAGCCAAACAGCTATTCTGTGCAGTAATAGGGGGAATTTTAGTGAAATGAACTCGATGCATCAAATCATCTGCTCACCTCCTCAATGTGCCATAAAGGCGAGGATGTTAGAAAGTACACAAAATGATTCAATTGAAGCTCCATAAGGGAGTTAGTCTACATTATTCACTGTTTGATTGGTTTTCCCTTTTATTCACGCTGATCAATCAAGTGAATTGTATATTCACAAACCTACATGAGAGATCCCAGCGGAAACTCAGCCTATAATCACTGTTTATTGCACTACATTAATCTAGGAAGTGCAGATGTATGATTTCAATTTTTTTAATTTAGTTTCGTGGAGGAAGAGATACATAGCTGCCAATGAAATACTTACCGAGCCATCTTCCAGCCTCGGAGCTTTAGGGCAACATTTCTCCCTCTGTGTCACTTATTCTATTTTTTTGTGGTGTAAGGCTATTTTTGCTTATTTGTCCTTTTAAGGTTTTGTCCTAACAAGAATGGCTGCAGGAGATGGAAACTGACGTGTCTTAAAAGCACTCTCAACCTTTGGACACCATTTCGTTGGCAGAAAGAGAGAGTCTCATAATGTGGAAGATTCTTCAGAGTGTATCGATTTTATCCACCACTCCAGGCAATTGTTTGATTTACTTGTGAAAGCTTGCCTAGCACCGTGTGTCATTTATGCAGCTTTTAACTACTTGTATTTTATTGGAGCCAGTGATTTACATTTCCTCATGTTAAACCACCCACAGAATGACTTCAGCGTATGAGGGTTGAAAATCGGTTGCCAGTTTCACTCAACATGTTGAATTGGCTATGAAAGCTGAAAGGCATTGTTAAAAACATGTGAAACACACCCCCAGAAGGTTCAAGTGATGAGTGCTCTCACCATCTCGTATAGAAAATGGAGCTTATGAAAATAGTTGGGTTGGTGAAAGTTCACGGCAGTCTGATTGTAGTTGGCAGCGTCTCAGGGCAGAACAAGCCAATCTTCACTTAGAAATGTGACTAACACTTAAAATGGATTTAAACCCAGGAGAAGTTGGCATGTAAGTGGCTCCACTTGTGATGCATACAAGGGACTGTGAACTCCCCCTGAAATCTCCATGCCCAGACTCTGATGAGATTTAATATGGTGCAGCCAACCTGTTTATCATCTACAAGTCATCATTGATATAAAATTGACTTTAAGGGGATTTGGGGCTTGTTTGATCATAACTCTCCTTCAGTCTGTTGATAGAGTGGTATATCACTGCCATTAGAGTAGTCCTTACCCCATATCTGGTTCCTAGCTGCCTCCATACAGAGACGCAGAACCACCCAAACTCCATTGTGATATCTCTCTCTCTTAAACCAGACATACCATGAAATACTAAGCAAATGTGGTCGAAATAAATCCAAGACCTGTAAAGCTGTCCTTTTTTGTGTATTTAATTTCACACATATTTACACTGGGAAATTACATTTTACTTATCTTATATAGTTGAAGACCACAGGTAAATACCATATTCCTGTATTTTCTGAGGGATACTGAAACGTGACACGACCTTCGACATTTTCTGACTTCCACCCTTTACACAGATCCACTGCTCACATAGACAGAAACAGAAACGACACGCATGACTTTATTTAAGGTAGGGCGGGAGATCCTAGAAAAACGGTTCGAGCAAGCTACGTTTTGAAAATAGACAATTCAAAAGTCCAAACCCCTTTCTTCAGACTTCCCCCTGAAGCCACGCCTCCAGAGTAGTGGAACGTGCAATGCTTGTTCTTGAGGGCCCACGAGCACTGCACAGCATCAGTTTGCAGATCCATGCGTACCTCATTCATTCTCCTCCAAACCTCCCCCCCGTGGATCTATGTGTACCTCTGAATTCAGGTCTGTTCATCAGTATATTTGATTAGAAGTTGGACTTTTCACTTGTTATTTTGATAAGTGTTCTAAGTAATCTCGGGCTAGTAAGAACAGCTGATTGCAGTAAGACTGATGTGAGGCTAGCAACCCACTAAAGCTGGAATATGTGCATTTCACCATTATGTTTGTCGGCAGAACAGCTCCTATTCATACCTAGCTTGCTAACATTACATTCCCTAGTGATTTATGTTAATGACATAACAGCTTGCCAGTGAAATTTCCATCCTAATACAGACCGGATCAAAATCTTAAGACCAGTTGAAAAAAAGCTAGAATTTACCTTTTGCACATTTGGATCTTAATGAGGTTTTAAGTAGAGCTACAATATACTGGTTACGTGCAGATGTTGCAGCGGGCATCCCTCATGACTGAGGGCCCTCGTCTGTGTGGTAACAGCTGGGTTTTTCAACAGGACAACGCTGCAGTTCACAACGCTCGCTTGATGCAGGACTTCTTCAAGGAGAATAACATCACTCTTTTGGACCATCCCGCATGTTCCCCTGATTTAAATCCCATAGAGAACATTTGGGGATGGATGGCAAGGGAAGTTTATAAAAATGGCCATCAGGTCCAGACAGTTGATGCCCTTCGTGAAGCCATCTTCACCACTTGGAGCAATGTTCCCACCAGCCTCCGGGAAACACTCGCATCAAGCATGCCCAAACGAATTTTTGAAGTGATTAACAAGAACGGTGGAGCTACTCATTACTGAGTCCTACTGAGAAAATTTTTTGTTCTGGTTTGGAGAGTTTTTTGTAATTTTTTGAGCGATGGTCTTAAACTTTTGATCAGCTGATAAACAGCCTATTTCAGTTTACTTGTTGTTTTCAATAAATTACTTTTTCAAAGTGCTTTTTGTCTCACGCCCCCTTCTTGCTTTTGTATATTGTAGCTCTACTTAAAACCTCATTAAGATCCAAATGTGCAAAAGGTAAATTCTAGTTATTTTTCAACTGGTCTTAAGATTTTTATCAGGTCTGTATAGTTAAAATAGCCAAGCTCTGGCTCTGGTTTCATTTCCTGTACAAGTGCTCCACATGTCTGAGAATTCGCAATTTGTGCACGAAGAGGGGTTTGCGCAGAGGGGGGACAGGGGGAGGGACAAATGGCAGTTTAGTTTGATAGACATATCACCATTCAATCAGCTCGATGGGCCGGTTAAAATGATTGGATGGTGTTTTTTCAGTCCTGTCCGTTCCACTGGTGACTAAATTTTTTTATTCTTGTGTTAGAGCATTTAATTAATTGGTTGCAATCAGGGTATAAAGGGGATTTTAAGCAATATAGTAAAAAAAAAAAAAAAAGCTCCAGGAAAACATCTCCTACCCCACCTTTGATGACAGAAAATGTCCCCTAAAATTATGTTCGCACTGAGGAACAATTTTAGTTCTCCATCCAAGATATTTGTTTATTATTACCATAGGAGATATTATAGTAAGGTCTGTCTCAACCTATAATAATTTAACTTGAATTTCTTACACAAGGCTGGTCTCTAACATATCTTGACATCTGCTGCATGGTAATATATGTCATCATGATTCATTTCTTGGACAGAAGCTGATCTGAACTGAACATATTTTCACTTCTGAATTTGCCATGTGTGATGCATGTTCCTGGCACACTTATGTTTCTTATAGCTGATTCACAACACAGGGGAACTTCGCAGTTGCAGTTGGTGTATATTATCTATGGATTTGAAGGTCTGGAATGTCTTATGGTCTTGTTATATATGGTTCAGTCCTTGGTGATTGCGCTCCACGCTTAAAGCTGCAGAAATCAGGAAATTCCAGAATAAATTACTATAATGAAATAGTTAAGAGTGGATTTCTTGCACAATTATGGCAAAAAAGAGAAGTGCCTACTGATGAACATTAAAATAACTGGTCAGGTGTACAACTAAAGCAGAGTGTGAGCAGCATGTTAACCCATAAAGGCCCAGTTCTAAAGCAGTTCTGAAGTAAATTTTTATCTATATTTAACCTGTCGTATGTAATATATCACCATTTGTTATAATATTATCCTCAGACTAAAGCTCAGATTAAAGTTGAGGGTTATTATATCAAAAACAGAGAAAACTGAAGAAAAAGTGACCTTTTCAGTAAAATATATCAATAACTGAACATAAACCAAGTGTCTCCATCCACTGTCATTAACCAAACTCCATGGGTTTTACTGCTGAATCAATGTTGTGGAAAATGATGGTGTTTCCACATTCACTACGGAGCCTCTAAACGTCCAAATGGGTCATATCTGATGACCGTGAAAAGATGACAAACTGTATTTTACACCAATTATTTACATGTATTGATAGGATTAGTGGATCAACAGGTATTAAATATTTTACACCAGTAGATGATTTAGGTCGATAGTGGATGTTTGTGTCTTTATGGGTTGAAGTGGAACAGCTTCAATCCTTCTTGTATCCACGGTTGAGGTGCTCAGACACAATATTTAGTGTATGTCACCAACACACAATGAAGACAAAAACAGACCTGGAACTAAGAAAGAAAAGAAAGAAAAAATGTAGCATGCAACTCAATCTATGGACAATGTAGACAGATGGACTGACTAAAATAGAAGCATAGCTGTTGGGTGATACATGTTGACATGAGTAAAAAAAACCTTGACTTTCAGTTGTGTTGTCAAGTCAACTGTACATGCTGTTTTTAACAACATATACTTTCCTCAAACCTCTACAAGGGAGATGAATGGATATTCACACTGTAAAATATGTTAATTTAATGACTGCTTAACCCAGGGGTGTCAAACTCATTTTCTTTTGGGGGCCACATTCAGCCCAATTTAATCTGAAGTGGGACCATATTTATTTTTACAAACTATCAAAAAAAAGGGTGGGAATAACCTGAAAAAAAAAGAATTTTGCTAAGAAATATAAGTACAGTTTTATTAATATTATGCCTCGACTTATCATTTACACATATGCATTACAGATCAGATCTACAAAGGCACAAAACATTTAGTAACAGGCAGAAAACTGTTAAAATTGCACTTAATTTTCTTCAGACATCTCAGGTTGTTAATATTTGTTCAGGTTATTCACATTTTATTGCTAAAGGATAGTTTGTTAATGTAAACATTTTCATAATTTAATGTTTTTAGCACTAAATCAAAGAGAGAAAAAAAAATTGGTGTTGTCATTATTTATAGGTTATTATGATATTATTTTTGAGTTTGATGCCCTAACTTGCACTTTGCAAATTCATCCTGCGGGCCGGATTAGAACCTTTGGCGTGCCAGTTTTGGCCCCCGGGCCGCATGTTTGACAACTGTGGCTTAACCCATGCTAATAATATTATTTATCAGCAGAAGGCACAAACTCAAGTCCTGTTGACTGACAACAAACTTGCAATGGGAAAAAAAAAAATACAGAACATAGTCGCTTTTCCATTTACCCTCAAATTGTGCAAATATAACTTGCACATAAAAATTTACCTAATGGAAAAATTGAAATTTCGCCAAAACTCTTGTTTTCGATGGCAAGAGGTGATTTTTTTTGGGCACAGCACAAATGGTATGTCATGCAAAACTGCAATGGAAAGACCTTTGTCCGCAACTAGAGTCATGTGAATACAAAAAACGGATATTGACAGATGTTACAACCAGTGAAGAAGAAAAAAAAAAACAGAAAAAAACAAGCAAAGAAGAAGAGTTTTAAAAGAAACATGGCGCAGTATGTGCAGACCCGCCGGGAAACCAAATAATTTTTTAAATTTAGTAGAGGATAGCGGGGTAATATAATAATAATAATAATAATAATAATGAATATACCTTTAAATCAACACTATATTTACGTTCATCACCATGTTTATGGAATGACTTCTCATGTCATCTCACGATAATAAATAAACAAATCATTGCATTTGTCATTTAATGGAAAAATCAACATCACGCACTTGACATTTAGTAAATATCGGTAAAGTTTTGCACAGATGTCCATTGGAAAAGCAACTAATGTCACCAAAATCAACTTTGTAAAAAAAATGAAAGGTATGGCTTAACCAAGACCTTTGTTGTTATTTTTAGTGACATTATTTCTCTGTTATTCTCTCATGGGGGGATTTCACAGTTGCCATTAAAGGTGGCAACATTTTCTTTAACCACTGTTGACACTTAGCAGAATATTTGTTTTACCATCCACTGAGAGCTCTGTGAGGTCTAACACCAGGATGGTTATTCAGGAGCCGAAATGTAAAATTGGTTCTAGATGACAAGACATTTATAGGTGAGAACACAATGCTGAGCAAGTCAACACCTTTGTCACGGCTTAGCGATCTCCATAAACAAGGCAGACTGCACGACAAGCAATAGTCTCCACCATATGTAGGAACCAAGTCTAACAACAGATGCAGGTAGACAGCAGAACATATGCACAACAACCACTGCATTAATGATGTATAATAATAGCTGTAGTGGTAAGCACAGTCACATTGCGGTGATAATTGCTGTGAATCACTCCAGTCGGACAAAAACTCATTAGGGTTTCCTTAAAAACAATACCTGATGCTTCCTCCCCAAAGCCTGAGAGAATATGTAAAAAGGACAAGACAGGTGAAATCTATCCACTTCACTTCTCCCCTCCAGCCAATAGCACTTGAATGCTGAATGACGGACAACTCGTGGTAAAACTCTGCCTCAGTCTCTCTTTCTGCGAAGTTTTGGTCACATGCCAGAACCATGTTGTACTAAATATCACAGAGTCTGACTCATTCAGGGATTACTTTGGCTGAATTCATGCAAAGTGTCAACTTATAAAACCAACCCGCAGAGGCCGATAAATACTCATCCTTAATGTCTTTTAGTGTCAGCTTGATATGACTTAAGTTTGATTCGTACTATGGAGTTATGCCACAAAGATTTATGTCAGGCCAGGAGGAGTGTGAAAGCATGAGGTGACTAAGAATGATTTCAGTGTGTGTGTGTGTGTGTGTAATGTATATATGTAACAGGGTCAATTATTTTGCAGCAGTGTGGGTATGCAGATGGTATTGTGTATTGTTTATTGTTATAATTACACAAAATCTGTTCATTTTATTTTCATTTGCTTTGGTTAATGCCTGACATTATGGGCCTCCGAGTCAGTATGTGGAACTTTTAATTTGAGTCTGTTCCCCAACGAGGAATTTATAGTGTGACGCTGCCCGCTATAACTACTGTTTTGGCGCCTTTACCTCTTCCCTTTTGTTCTTCTATGGGAGAGGTAAGCAGCCCTGCAGTCGGGGGAAGTTTCTGGTTTAGCCTCTGCTAATTTTATTTTTAAATGAACTGGGTAGTCCAAACTGTATGAGGTGCTTATGATGTGCTGAAACACACTTCTGTATCATTTGGTTTGTGTAGGGGCACGTTTTATGGGGGTCGCAGTACATACGTATGCATAAGTATGAATTTTGCATGGTCGAAATAATTTATTATTATTATCATTATTATCATTAATAATAATAATAATAATAATAATAATAATAATAATAATAATAATAACATTAATAATAATTTAATGTTTTATCCCCATTTGTTCCTTATCTCTATAGTAGAGGGGCATGTTTTATGGGGGTTGCTGACTGGAGGATTTTGTGTCAATGCCGCTTTTGTCAGGAACGAAAAAACAATAAACAGAGACTGCCTCCAAAGTCATATGTGTGGGTCTCGTCTTTCAAAAACACAACACAGAGTCCAACACCACCGGTTACATACAGTATAAATATATTTATCTTATACATGGGGAGGAAATATTAAAGAGACTGATCCTAAATAATAGAAAACACACACACAGCCACAAATTCAACAGGAATCGCTTGAATATTATCTGATTTTAAAGTTACATTTTTGTCCGAAAAAAAGTAATTCATTAAAATTTAACCAAGGGTGAAAACATTCCCTAAAAACTTACTTCTTTAGAGACAGTAGTGCTGATATCCAGGCTTAGATACTACCAAGGACACATATTGTTTGTTTTTTCTTTTCTCATTGTATTTACTTTTCATTACACATGTATGACTTCAGAGATACTAGACATTAAAACTGATTTCTACTAAAAATACCTATAAGTTTTATATTTGACACACGTATAATACTTAATATAAAATACAGTCGCGGAAAAAAATATTAAACCAACCCTTGTTTTCTTCTATTTCTTGTTCATTTTAATGCCTGGTACAACTAAAGGTACATTTGTTTGGACAAATATAATGAAAACAACAAAAATAGCTCATAAGAGTTTCATTTCAGAGCTGATATCCAGCCATTTTTCATGATTTTCTTGATAATAACCAAAATCACTTCAGTTCTTACATCAATAGCTATGGCATTGTACTGCCAAAAACAGTGCTTTTAGAACTTCCATGTTGTCTTTTCTGTCTCTTGTAGTCAAATGATACTCACAGGAGTTAGTACTTGATTGCATAACCATTGTTTTTGATGACTTTTGATGGTCTAACAATTTTAAAACTGTGTATTCTATGTAATATATAGAATAATATGCCACTAAAACTGAGTAAAATACAAATGTTGCTGTAAAATGTTGAAATAAAAAAAAAAAAATCGAAAAACACTTCTTGTTGGAATTTGGACTTATTCATACACAGTAAAACTCAAACTGAAACACGCTAAGACACAATGAGAGCAACAGCGGTTTGATTTGTGACAAAGTGATCACCATTTTTAACAAGCACTGATGCTGCTGTTCCGGTTGCTCATTGGCAATATGAAAAATGCAAGAATTGCCTAAGCGTGTTGCACATGTTGCAAGTTGTAAGGGAGCCATTTTGCTACTGATCTCAGCAAGCAGGAGGGAAAAAGAACAGAAGAGGACTGAAAAAAAGCCACAGGAGGTCCCGCCCTTCCCTGCCGAGAATGTTATGAACTTGTCTGGGAGACGGAGATGTAGGTCCCACGGCTAATACAATATTTATTATTCTCGTTGTACCAGCTGTAGACACAAACAATGTATAATGGATCAAATATCTTTGCTAAACAGTGCTCTCATAACCTTCACCTTGAGGCTACACACTATCTGTTCCCTCTCAAGCACTTCCTTAATTGCATGTGCATGACACCAGCCAGAAGGTTGAGGATCAAACTGGTCAAAGGTCTTGGTTATCACTTTCCAATGTGTGTGTCTGACAGCGTGCACATCTTCTCTTCCAAACCCATTTTTGCCTGAAGATAGTACGCATCTTCAAAGGCATGAAGAACTTGTTTTGAACTAAACCAGGTTTGCGTTCTCTCATCCTTTGTTCTACTAATCATCCCATGGGCACGGACCGTCCATAACAAAGGATGGAACAACAAGCCGTTATCTTGTGAGAAAACAGGAAAGTAGATATCCCCATTGTGCATAATTTAGCGCTGCTCCCATTTTTATTCACCAGTCATCAGAGGGAATCAGGCTGTACATTGTGAATAAGTGGGAATAAGAGACAGGGGGTTTGGGTGTGGATGTGTTTTCAGGGGAGGGGTGTGGTTCAGAACATGTTTTTTGTTTTTTTGGTATATATCTGTGTGTCAGTGATGTGCCAAAGCCTTAAGCTTCATGTCATTATCACTTACTAGAAACTGAATGTGCCAGGCTGAAGCCAGGATGCTGCTAGATTTAACACAGAAAATACAAAACACATGAAGAGATTTCATACTGTATGAGCAGATTCTGATTGTGAAATCCATGCAGATTCATTAAGCACGACATGTTTTTTTTTTTTTTTTCGGGGGGGGGGGGGGGCTGGTGTGCTTCAGATAAGGTTTGAACATTTTGTGTGTGTGCATGTGTGTGTTAGTGAGAGGAAGAAACAGATTAAGAATGAGAAAAGGAGTCACTACCGGTGCAAGTGAGAGAGATTATTGAGTCAGACTTGGCTTACCTATGGCAGATCGCTGCACATTCGGTAACACTCAGCCACTAAGCCAAACACACACACACACACACACACACACACACACACACACACACACACACACTACTGGATCCTTCTCCAAAAACCCCCACTCACACACACCAAGGACGACTGTGAGCTGTGCCAAGGATCCAGAGGTGGGCGAGACGGTGCTGAGACATAGGGACGCATGAGAAAAGAAGGTGCACAAAGTCATCGGATTTCACATTGTACGAAGTTCGTATGTGTATCTGCAGCTCTCACAGAACTGCCTATAAATCTGCCTAAATCTAGCAAGTCACTGATAGAAATGAGCGAAGTTTAAAATATCCAAACTGATATCAAATCGATACCTTCCATTCCATCATTTAAAGAGGTTACATACAGTATTCACATTCCCAAGTCTCAACAAAAATGGAATTCCATGCAGTTGCAGTAGCAAGAAGCTATGAAGCTGTTTCTGTGTTTGTTGCCGCTGCTGCCATAATGCGTCTGCGTGGAATTCCGAAAAAACCCGAGTGATGGTTTTGTTTAGGTTTTGGTTTGGTATGTAAACAAATAGATTGTTTGTGGTGGAGTACACTTCGAAGTTGTTCACCGTTAGGGGTGTGTATTGGGAAGAATCTGGCAATACGATACAAATACTATGATCCCGATACGATATATCATGATACTGTTAAAAAGGCAATTTTTTGTTTGTTTCTTTTTTAAATGATTATTTCCATGAAGAATTGAATCACACCAGAAATATGAACAAATACTAAATGCATTTTTATTTGATCAGAACAGGATCTAATGCTATATCACAAAATTTTCCTTTGTTAAAACTTAAATTATGTTTTACAGACATTACAGTTTAAGATCCTGTTCAAATGTTCATATTTTATTAGTTCAGAACTAACATAATATCATTATTTTTGTGCAATCCCAACAAAGGAACTAACATTATTTGATAAAAGAGTGTTCAATAACAATAAATAAAATACAAACAAAGAAGAAAAACAAAAAAATAAAAATGAACCTCTACAATGTCTGCGTTTGAATAAATACATGAAAATATCGATACAGCACTTTTTAAATATCGATACAGTATTGTGTAATGAAATATCGTGATATATTGCAGAACCAATATTTTCTTACATCCCTATTCACTGTGAGGGGAGTGATTCAGGTGCATAATCACAGAAAGTCTAATGGATTCGTGATGCTTAGGCTATCACTCGAGTTTTACAGATCTGATGAAAAATTGGTGTCAAACACCATACGCAGCTTTAAAATACAAAACACTTTCATACAAGACATTCCCTTGGTCTATTGATTTCACTGTTCTTATATAACATGGTTCATTGTAGGGATGCACCGATACCACTCTTTTCCAGACTGAGAACAAGTACAAGTACTTACATTTGATTACTTGCCGATACTGAGTACTGATGTGAGTACTTAATAATACCATTACAGTTCTTAGTTACTTTTGTAAATGTGCTTTATTGTCGTTGTCATTAGTCTGACTGGAACAAAGTGCTGCCACTGACACTTAATGCATTGGAATGAACATTTCTCAGTTAATCAACCGGAGGGCGCCACTCTTAATTAACCATACTGGACAAATTTACTGAAGAGTAACATTTTTTGAGAAGAAGAAGAAGAAAGTCAATAATAACAAATATGGTGACGACAGAGGAGGTAATACTAATGTGGATACTAATGTTGACATTGATGAGGATAGTTGTCATAAATATGTCAGTAGTTTTTCACTAACTCACACAGTCCCTTTTTGAAAAGATCTGCTACCTCCGTCTGGGTACGCATCTGCAAGCACCTGGAAAATGGACAGAATTATGTACAGAATGCAGGCAGAGGACAGACAGAACACTCTGTCCATATCCGTCTATGTCTTTAACGTTACTTGCAATCATTGTTACTTTTGTCACCGTCATTTATTTTGAAAAAATCTCCACACTGCTGACATTACTCCTCCACCATGTACCTGCTGCACTTAACTGTGAATGTCACGCTGCCGTAAAGTGGTATCGGTGTGTTTGTATCGGAGCACTTTTACGGGTAGGAGTAGAAGTACACACGTTCAGTGTCGGACCGATACCTGATACTGGTATCAGCGTCAGTGCATCCCTAGTTTACTGAATCCAATATACAGCACAGGTGTCAAACATGCGGCCCGGGGGCCAAATCCGGCCCGCCAAAGGATCCAATCTGGCCCGTAGGATGAATTTGTGAAATACAAAAATTACACTGAAGATATGAACAATCAAGGATGATAAAATTATTTTTAATTCAGATTCCACACACAGATCAATTAGATCTCAAGTGGATCAGAACCAGTAAAATACTATCATATTAAACCTATAAATAATGAAAACAGCAAATTTGATCTTTCTTTTAGAGTAAAAAAGTAAAATTACATGAAAATGTTTACATTAAAAACTGTTATTTTACAAAAAATGTGAAAAACCTGAAATGTCTTAAGTAAATGTAATTTTATCAATATTCTGCCGGTTATTAAATGTTTTGTGCATTTGTAATTGTAATGTAAGTTGTAATGCACACATGTAAATGATAAACTGATAATCTGAAGCAGAATATTGTTAAAATTGCTGTTGTTTTTCTCAAGATGTTTCCAGTCGTTCACGTTATTTGGATTTTTGTAGATGTTAACATAATTTAATTTGTTTTGGGTTTTTTTTTTCACTGTTATTATTTTTCTGGTCCGGCCCACTGGAGATCATATTAGGCTGAATGTGGAACTGAACTAAAATGAGTTTGACACCCCTGCTCTAAAACACAGAGAAAAGTTTGGAGTTGACATAATATATATATTATGTTATTTTTTTTACTGGTTCGGCCCACCGCAGATCAAATTTAGCTGAATATGGCTCCTGAACTAAAAGGAGTTTGACACCCCTGATATACAGTATATCACCTTCAAACCTCATTGCCTGTTATGCCTCATATACTACATGCATATGTTGAGCTGAACACTGTGGTTTTACTTACTGTAAATACACCAGCATTCCATTCCTAATACAGATCAGAAATGATATGAATAAAAACATAGAAGTTTATTTTATCATAGCAAACACTGTGAGCACCTGAAAATATAAACAACCCACTCCACCCACCATCATATACTGTATGTTGATTTAAAAAAAAATTCTATCCTTGAATACCACAGCGGCTTAGTGTCAGAGTACTACATTTTAGAAACTGTATATTTCTTGGATGCTAAACATTTCACAAAGTATTTTTTTTTTTAAGTTGGCCTCATCGAACTCTAACTCAAAGCTAATTGACGCTGTTTGAATGAATCGCATTGAGCCTACATTCTTTCTCATCGATTGAATTTTAAATATGACGGCGAACATCTACAAAGCATAAGCGTCTCCCACCTCTCAGAAATATTTAACACCGCTGTCTCTGTTGTGGTAAATAATAGTAATTTGACATTGAAAATGGACATGGGTATTTTATTGAACACATTCATTTAAAGTCATTGGACTCCAAAGCAGCAGGGAAACTAAGTCCACAGATGAAATTCGCCTTTGCTAGAATGTCAATTCAATACCTCACTTTCAATTGAACTCTCAATGTCAAGGCACTGCCGTTTTGGGTTGTAAATAGTGACAGGATTCTAATAAACAATCTGCCACGCTTCACCCCGTGTTAATAACCAACTTTCATCTGGTGTCAATCTTAATACAAAACTCCAATTATCTAAGTCTTTACTGGAGTGGAAAGAATTGGCTCCTCCATCCTCGCTGGATAAGTAGAACAACACTACATTCACACTAAGCTGACATCATTCCACTGCTCTCTACTTGCTCCACTCAAACTGTGTTTCTTTGCTATCGCGGCAGCCTCTGAACAGCTACATTATGTTTATGTATGATACACTGCCACAATGTTATGGTCTTTAACCTGCTTCTTCTCATTCTAATTTCCGAACTGTTTGTTTTGGAAATTGGCCTAAAGCAAAAAGACTTTGGACGTTGCAAGTCGAAATCCATCTACTTCCTTCATCCATGAAAGATGGTCTCTCCTTGCCTCAGGAACCATCAGGTGGTGCTTGTCAAAATTGTTTTGGCAGTCGGACTGTTGGAGAAACTGGAGTGTGTTGTTCTTACTTCTCTCTTCTTTACTTGTGCATCGAGTGCAGTACAACAGTTCTACATCACATTAGAAATGTAATGGGGACAATTTCACAACGTAAGTCACAATAGATGTCGGTAGTTGTACATTATTATCAGAATCAGACTCATTTTCATTCACCAGGTCCATAGACACATACAAGAGATTCTCGGTAGATGTTGTGCCTTAGTAAATCATAAATACAAGATATAATAATGAAAAAAAAAACAAAAAAAAACCTCATATACCTAAGGGAACATTATTAGCTAATGTACAGTTAAGTGCAATGGGGATATTATTTCTACAAAAATCTCAACCCAAAATTAACATATTAACTGTCCAACATGATATTGTGTTCACCAATATCCCTTGAAAACAAAAAAAAAAACAACAACAACAACAACAAAAAAAAGACCAATATGCTTACCTTCCGGCAAGCGATAAATAAGGCGCAGGTTTCACATCCAGGAACACTAGCAACCTTAAAACCCACAAAAGACTATTTTAGGGAATAGGGATGAGGCTGACTGGGACAAACAACACATGAACATGCAGTTATGGTGGAGCCTCTTCAACCTCATTGTTGCTAGTACTGCAGGCAGCAACACTTCCATCTGTTACCATGGAAATGCTATGTGACACTTGTAGTGATATACACATTCTATTCATTCATGTAACCAGAAGAACATCAGCTAAAAGCTCAATAAAACCAATTGTCAGATAACAGAACACAATCCAAACAGCAAGCACGTAAATGGGCAAATATCTAAAACAAGCCAACAGTCCGAAACCAGCATATGTGATGGATAATTTAATAAAACAGGCCGATAAACAAACATTCCACCGCTAAGCTAACACTAAGTACATCCAACACTATATGTATTATTTCTCTAATGCTAAGCTCAACCACTCATCGAACAAGACAAAGAAGTGCAAAAATAAAGGTTGCAATAAGAAGCGATGGTTATGAATTCTGTCTGATGTTTGCTGTTTTCTGATAATAGCTTTACAGTTACTCCTTTGTTTTGGGTTACACTGAAATCATGCCAACTGGAAAGAAATGGTCCAGGGCTTAACACACAGGTGTCAAACATGTGCCTGGGGACCAAATCCGGCCCGCCGCAATTTCCAATCCGGCCTGCAGGATGAATTTGCAAAGTGCAAGTTAGGGCACTAAACTCAAAAATAATATCATAATAACCTATAAATAATGACAACAGCAATTTTTTCTTTTTGATTCAGTGCAAAAAACATTAAATTAGGAAAATATTTACATTAAGAAACTCTCCTTTAACAATAAAATTTGAATAACCTGAACAAATATGAACAGCCTGAAATGTCTATAGAAAATTAAGTGCAATTTTAACAATATTTTGCCCGTTACTAAATGTTTTGTGCCTTTGTAGATCTGATCTGTAATGCAGATGTGTAAATGATAAGTTGAGGCAGAATACTGATAAAATTGTACTTACATTTCTTAACAAATTAAATTTTTTTTTAGGTTATTCACATCCTTTTTGTTTGGATAGTCTATAAATGTAAATATTGGCATAATTGAATGTTATTTTTTGCACTAAAACAATTTGGAGTTGTCATTATTTATTGCCTATCATGCCATTATTTTACTGGTCCGGCCCACTTCAGATTAAATTGGGCTGAATGTGGCCCCTGAACTAAAATGAGTTTAACACCCCTGGCTTAACATATTAAACAACAATTAAACCTGCATTAAAACTATGCAACAGGGACAATGTCTCTTAACATCAGTGTCTCTAGACTTTTTTACTTTCCTTCCATCGTCATTTTAACATTAAAATATGGTATTTTAGGGCATGGATTAGAAAATGTGAAATTCAGGGACATGCTATTTTATGGTTATTTTACATACAACGTCATTGACACAGCTGTTGAAAAAAATGTATTCGATATATGTTCATTCATCTTCTGAACCGGCTTTATCCCCACTAGGGTTGCGGGGGGTGCTGGAGCCTATCCCAGTTACCTATGGGCAAAGGCAGGGTACACCCTGGATGAGTCGCCAGTTCATCGTAGGGCCAAAATAAAGAGACAAACAACCAACGAGACCAACCAACATTCATACCTATGGGCAATTTTAGGTTGACCAATTAATCTATCGGTGCATGGCTATGGATGGTGGAAGGAAGCTGGAGTACTCGGAGAGAACCAACGCAAACACGGGGAGAACATGCAAACTCCACACAGAAAGGTCCCTGGTTGGAATTGAACCCAGGACCTTCTTGCTGTGAGACGATCCACTGCACCACCGTTTCACTTTCAACAGTGGTATTATATCGGCTTTAGGTTTAAAAGCCTAACAGCAAAATATTAAAAAGGGAAGAAAGGTAATTGTTTTCATTTCCAGTAAGTATGGTTAATTTTTTGCTTGTAGATATTTGGAAAACTTATACTTAAGACTGATGATGACTGAACCTTTCTATAACTCAAAGCATTGGTCCCTCAAGCAATTTTCCTCATGTTCGACTTTAGTTTCAGCTGAATTAGAGTTGTTTATTCCGCATTCAGGTCTTTTTAAGTCTGATTTACTTCTGTGGCATTTCCTCTGGACTGCCTGGCATTCAGTGATCCGTCTTGGCAAAAGAGATCATATTTCGTGAGAGCCTTTTTTTAGAGATTGTAGAGAAATGAAAGCGTAAATGAAAGAGTAAAAGTAAAGAGACTATTTTTATTTGTTGTTTCCATCTGTGGACAAACTCTCAGGGTGCCATTTGAGAGGGGCCACAGAGCTCTATATATGGCCCAAGAGTTCATTTCAGGGTAAAATGACAGCACAAAACATATAACTGTGGGTAGTAACAGTCTTTTTTTTTTTTCTTTGAATGGGATAGTTTCCTTACAATATAAGTGGAATGTTCTCTCTTTTTGTGATTGACCTCATACTCTCAGTCTTTTCATATAGACTTGAGGAGCCATAAGGGGGACTGAACAATGAGCCCTCGAGGGTGAGGATGTCTTCAGTTGCGTTGGTTTTTCATTCATGATTATTTCATTCTAGCTATTACAAAAGACTGACCAAAGTGCACATATCTAGGCAAAATTATGTCAATAAAACATGTCACCAAATACCAAAATTCTGTATGCTATCAAGATCTAAGTGGGAAATTTATTTATTTTTAACTACCAAGGTAACACTTTAATCAACAAGTTGTTGCCGAGGACTTTCACTTTAGCCATGAACACATTCTAAGTTACAAAAGCACTTTTAATACAAGGAGCTGCAGTGGAGAATGGTATCATTCATGACCCTGAGTTTTAATGGTGTACTTTGCTGAGATGTACAAAGACGACAGATTCTTCTAAGTGAATATTGCCAACCTGCAGAAGAGGCTTCTCCTTGGATGACACAGCACAATAATGAGATTAGAATCATAAGGCTTCCTCATTTCTTCGCCTCAGTCTAATTGCAGGTAACAAAGATGACAATGAGAATACAAGGTTGAGTGAGCTTCATTTACACTAGAGGCTTACCAGCCATTGGTATCAGGAGAGGACAAAGGGTTTCCTCTGTTTAAAGAAACATTATGTGAACAGCCCTGTGAATAAAACAGCCTGAGAGAATGTCTGAGGGACAGATGCGTATTTCACTACGGTTTTTTGAAGAATATATGGTAATGACAAGCATAATATTTTGGAATATAAGTGGGAGAAAAGAAAACAGCACATATAATTTCAACATAAAAAATTCCATGAAACGTTCAATCTTTGTTTTTTTCTTGTTTTTTGTCTTTCTTCTGTTATGATGTATGACCTTGCAGATTGTTTTAAAAACGAATGAAAAATAAAGAAACCTCCCTCGTTTTCCCAAGTGTAGGAGTCTAAGGCTTTGGGCTGTTTTCTGGCTTCCTGCCGTTGTCATTGCAATGGCGCAGCTGCCACCTGAGATATTCCACACATGACATTTATCCAGGGGAGGGCATTGACAGATGCTTCAAAGCAGCTTTGTGGCACGGCCAAGAAAGGCCGCTCGTCACATTAGATAAGGCAGGGGACTATCATATTAACCTGCGTGCGGCACTGCCATGTTGAAAAGCAAACTGGACCAGCTACCGCACGCTTGCCTTGCCTGCAGCAAACCACCTCGCGGCACATGGCGATGTGGCAAAGAAGTTAAGGAATAAACAGCTTGACAAAATGCTCATTGCCACATGCATCCATGTGTTTATGTGGACAGGTTGGCTGTTACTGCCACACTAACGGCTGTGCTACAGGCTGTCAGGCTGCAGTCTCTGAGGTGTGCATGTATAAGCCTGATGATGCATGTTCTCCTTACAGTGTTTACAGTGTACAGTACAGCTGCCCTCCTCCCTGCACACTCATTTGCCATTAAGAGTAACACCTCTGTCAGTGATGAAAGCCAAACACAACGCGCAATAGAGCCAAGCACTTTTCAGTTGTCTCATTCCAGCACAATAAAAACCATGGCATTTTAAAAGACAAATGTAACATCTTTATTTCTAATTTTAACCTGAAGTGGCGATGAAGAACAGTTAGATTTGCAATGTTCACACTTCTTAAAAAAAGCTAACAAAAAACCCCAGAATGAATACGTTCCTCATGTCTTCCATTCCACATCACACCAGGAAGCATTTGACAGCTCTGATGAAGGCTGAAACAGTCAGCAGGTAAAAAAAAAAAAAAAACATCTTTCCTCAGTTCTACTTGTCTGATCACTAGGGCTGCAACTAACCATAATTTTAATAATCGAATAATCTGTAGATTATTTTAATAACTAATCGATTCAATGGATAAACACAAAAGACTCAATTCTCAAAGATCGGTATTAAACCCAAAGCAATATAGGCTGCAGACAAGTCACTAATGATTACATCCACACAATGGCTTTGGATTTATTTCGTGAGCACTAGCCCACTACCTAGACTTGTTCTGACTAGAGACTAGCACGATATAGTCTTCAACCAGCTCCGGTTACAGGCTTTCAAACTAGTGTTGTATGTATTAGTTCCAGTCAGTGATAGGTAACGTTAGTCTGGTGGTCTGATAAACAGACATGGATGAAAATGTTATAATTACAGTGATAGTGTCTAACTAGCTAGCAGGCTAAAGTAATCATGACATGTCAGCTATCTTAAAATAGGTTTACATTCTGTTCCTGGTGGCCACCCTGTTTTGTTACATAAACGGCACACTACACTGGGAACACAGTGTAAACCGAGCTTTAATAATGTGGCCTGGAATCCAAAGCCTCAGCCATGTTACTGTGTTTTCCTGCTTCAATACTAATGTGCTCAAGACCCAATGAAGTGGCTGCCGAATTCATCGCCAACTCCTTTAAGAATCGATTTGGATTGATTTAATTGTTTCGTTGTTGCAGCACTACGGATCACAAGAAAATCTACCTAAAAAAAATACTTACAGACTATATATTTTTGTGTTTAAGCCTGAATATTTTAAGCCTTTACTCCTGTTGTTGACACTGATGTTGTACAAAAATATATTATGTGACATAACTTATATGTATTGTATTACATCCTCAGTCCATTAACGTTACATTTTCTTAAAGATCAGTGGCAATTGGTCAGTGTACAGCTGAAATTTGTGTGTCACAGTTTACCAGAGCTGTGCAGGTTGCAAACACAGCATTATTTTTGCCTTGTAATAAATCCACTGATTGCTATAATCTCACTCCTGCTGCCAGTTTAATGCAAATAAATCAGTTTTCTGTTCATCACTGATGAAGAAGGCCACAAGATCATGAACAAATATTTAAATAATGAAGGCTTTGAAATATAAAAAATAAATAAATAAATAAAATCTGCTTTACAAATTAAAAAAAACGTCATTGTGTTGAATACACATTTGACAAAATCTGTCAAGGATAACCTGCTGCTATTACTATATGACATCTCTACTTTTCAGGAGAGGTGTAATATTTTAATGAAAATGAATGAAGACCAAAGACTAATAGTAAGAGACCTACATTCAATATTTCTACTATCTAAAATACCAACACATTGGGAGCAACATGTTAAAGCTTTTCAAGGCTAAAGGAGAGAAAATATGAGTATTTCACAATGTCAAAAAAAGATTAAATTACAACATTGCTTTTAAAGACATAGAATCAGACAGTATCCCATTATAATTACACCGGATCAAGATCTTAGACTTCCACAGCACTGACACCCCAGAACAATTCAGCAGATTGACCGGTCAAGTGTGTGAAAAAGGTAGAAAGGATAGGAGGGTCGGTATGTCAAAGTAAAACTAATCAATCCTGTCTTTATTTCCTGCCATCGCTGGTGTTTGCCCTGCAGTCATGCTCCAACCAAGCGGCACAGAAGAGCCAACGACTATCTCACCACATTTCAGACCTGCTCCCCAGGCGCAAAATACCAGGCCAGCGGCGGGTGCTGATCAAGAAGTAAAGTTAAGGCACAAGTTTTACTTCAGTGTTTACCAACAGCCAGCTTGACCTTTACAGGCAACTGTCCGTATTGATCACATGCATTCACGCTGTCGCACCGTTAAAAACCAGTTTTGCTCGAGGGTATTCCGCATGCCAGCTCACATTCTCCTCCAAGAGAGAACTCCACCTGCTCAGGGAGGAGGACAGCAGGGCGACGCAAGGCAAAGGTCACAGCGACATTAGTGGTTCACGGAAAAATTATTTAGCAATAGAACGTAGCGTAGGATTGAAAAATTAAGAGCCTTTTCTGTTGCTTATTGTAAGAAATCGTATCTTGAAATTTTTCATTTGAAATTTTGAAATCTCATTTTTAAGTAATTCTAGTTTTGAGATATTGACAAATTCAAGATTTTTTTTTTGTTTTAGTGTAGTGGGGCTGTGCCATGTATGTGCTGATAATATCTAGTTTTAATATGGATATATGAATATATTATTACTATATTACTACAGAGGACAATATAGAATATTATATGTATTATATTATATATGTATATGTGTTTTTGTTTTGTTTTTGTTTTTTAGTTTGTATTAATATCTGGAAGGACAAGTTGTAAATGTGTATTATCATATTAGTGTATATAGGAAAAAGGACGTATGATATTGTTGTACTACTACTACTATTATTACTATTATTATTATTATTATTATTATTATTATTATTATTATTATTATTATTATTATTATTATTATTACCTCCGCCAAGGAGGTTATGTTTTTGCCAGGGTTTGTTTGTTTGTTTGTCTGTCTGTCTGTTTGTCTGTCCATTAGTGTGCAACATAACAAGTTATGGACAGATTTGGATGAAATTTTCATGGTTTGTTGGAAATGGGATAAGGAAGAAATGATTAAATTTTGGTGGTGATCGGGGGTGGGGGGGCCCACGGGGGGGGGGCACTGATCAGCCTTGGCGGAGGTCTGCGCTCTCCGAGTGCTTCTAGTTGTTATTGTTGTTATTGTTATTATTGATATTCATGCAAAATAATAATCGCTATATAGTGATCATAAGGAATAGTAATTGGGGATAGGAGTATATAAGTTTTTACTTCTTCCTACTCCTTTTCGAGCATGTGTAATTCCATTTCCTTTGTTTTCTTTATATAATAATAATAATAGTAATTATTATTATTATTATTATTATTATTATTATTATTGTTGTTGTTGTTGTTGTTGTTATTGTTGTTGTTGTATTTATTTTTGTGGTTTGTTTGCTTATCAATCATTTATGTACCAGTACTTATATTTTGCTGGTTGATTTTAGTTTTCATTTCATTGTCTACATATTCGAAAGAACATGTAGACAAAGAAAGAAAATGACAATGAAGATTTCATTCATTCATTCATTCAGTGTTATTAGGCATTATGGTGAAAAATCTGACAAGTAACAGCTGAAAAATTATGAAAACATTCACAGCATTCAATATGAATTGCAAAAACAAGGTTCCATACGTACATAAACTGTACATAGAAAAAGGCTGCAGTGTCCTCCATAGGTTTGCAGACTTGAAGCACAAAGTTTAGCAACACTATGCAGATTTTTATTTTGTTTTTTTTAAATGCTCCAACCCAATAACAAAGGGTGTAATTTGTCATGCTAATGCTAACTAAAAACACTTACTGTGATGATGAACACTGCCATGTTATTATATTAAAACCCGACAACTAACTTGAGTGTTTCAGCCATATATCCTTGATGATGGTGCATTTTGTTTCACATGAGCCTGAAGGCCAATGAAAATGAAACTAGAAGCACTCTGAGAGCGCAGACCTCCGCCAAGGCTGATCAGTGGCCGCCCCCGTGGGCCCCCCCACCCCCGATCACCACCAAAATTTAATCATTTCTTCCTTATCCCATTTCCAACAAACCCTGAAAATTTCATCCAAATCTGTCCATAACTTTTTGAGTTATGTTGCACACTAACGGACAGACAAACAAACAAACAGACAAACAAACCCTGGCAAAAACATAACCTCCTTGGCGGAGGTAACAATGAAGAACTGTTACCTGATCATCATACTACACTCCCAGTTGAATTTAGTTTTTGACCAAGGTCACCCCAAACTCAGTTAGGACATAACTTATGTCTTACTTGGCACAAACTATTCTGAATTTTGGGTGTAATATCTGTTGTGTGTAAATACCAATGTTTTTCTATGTTCTAAGAGCTCCTCTGAAGATCTAGATCATCGTTTTGAGAGTGGTGATTTCCTCTCCCACATTCATTCATTAGTCCTCTTGCACTTCAAGTCCCGTAAAGCTAACCATAGCAACCTGGTTTCTCCATGTGGGTCTGTCATGGGTGACATGTTGAGCTTGTGCCAGAGTCACATTGCAGACCTTAAAGGAGTGATATTTTGCTTTTTTTTAAAAATGGAATTATGCATTTTTAAACATTTCCCTGTGGTCTACATAAACTGTAAATGCTATACTTGGGTCTGAATTCTTCATTAATTCAACTCCACAGATCCATCTTTAACCCTGTTTCTGAGTAATGACACCAGAAAGGTGGTTTTGAGCGCTGGCCCTTTAAATCCAAATTAGGCACTTCACGCCCCGCCCCCTCCAGGTTGTTGGCTTTGCTTTCTATCCTGTTCAGCCCCTGGTGTTCGTTAAAACAACCAACAAATGGACATTTTTGGTAATCGGCTCAAAGTTTGGACATATTTTCAGTATGGACTACAACTGCTGCTGCCGATAAACAATTATGTCGTACTTGGAGAAATGTTTGTCGGAAGTCTTGACCTTATATGTGCAAATGTTACGAAGTAACTAGTTATAGACGTAACAAATTATGAAGGAAGTGAAACCGGTTGAAAAAATCCACTTGATTTTTGCCGGAATGAATATAAAGAAAGCTTTGCAGCACATGGAGGGTTCAAATTCAAATTTCATGAACTATTAGGGTCCAAATATACAAATAAATGAACCAAAGACTAATAAAAGTGGGTTTAGCAAAATATGACCCCTTTAAACAGGAGCTTAAAGTAAAAAAGCAGATGTCAATAACAGGAAAATGACCTGTAGAGACAGGAATAGTTTAATGTACCAGGCTGTAAACATGTTTATTTATGTTGTAAATGTGGACATTTTAGCACAGACATCTACTTGGTTCATAGTTAAAAGTAATTTTTTTCTATAACTGCTAATTTCAGTTGTCACGTAGTTTATTTTAACTGTAGAAGCTCTTTCAATCCAGCTAAAAAATGCAAGCCTTGTCATAACGTATTCGAGTCTTTATTGCTCGTTCAAAAAGACTAAACTATTTTGAGAACATGTGAATGTACATTTTAAAATGTGTTTCAAAAGCCTGGCATCAAATTCAACCTGAAGGCAGGATTAGCACACCCACAAGAATACCTAACAACCTGTAAATAGCTCCAGACAGTACAAACAAGACCTTGATTTGTCTCTTTGTTTGAAAAAGTGTGCTGTGCAATATTGATCATTCAGGTTTGCCAAAAAGGAGAGTCAAGACACCTTATACATATTTATCACCAAAACAGCCCTTTTCAGCACCCTTCTCTCCCATCTCAGTGTGTTTTTCTTTCAGCCCCACAGCCGTAGATTGTTATGCATAGAGTGACACGACCTGCAGGCGTTGCTCAGATTCTTATCGTCATGCTCTCATCTGATGGGAACGCATGCTCTGACAAAGGCTGGTCCTCCTAGATTCTGCTCATATCTGCTTTTTAACAATTCCATCAGTGCCGGATAAGCTGGCTGGCAATAAAGACGAAATGGCAATACATAGAGGGATCTGGGCAGCATCTGCTCACAAGAATGACCGATAGCACAGCGCTGTTTGAATCATCAAAAAGGAGTTGAAAGAATGATGGGGGAAAGATAATGCAGGCCACAGCGGCATGGGCTCAGGTAAGGAAATAGGAATGCAGCGGTTCCATCAGGTCAAAAGCCAGGAATTGCTTTTTGATTTGTAATTCTCTCGTGTGTTGCTATTATAAATAGGCTACCATGACGTATGGCATTAAGATCACAGCTGTTTATTATATGATTATACTTACATTTTTTAGCTCTTCTAATTAAAGCTGCCGTTTTCATTGAAATCACCCCAAAATACCTGAAAAAGTTCCTAGTAGTGGGGCAGGACTTTTCAGATTCCCCAGAATTCTTGAGGGGTGGGTCTGTGTGCTGTATGGTGGACCCCACTTGCAGCATTCTGCACTTACTTTCACCCAAATTGTTTCTGTATGCAGCTGCAAACATGCTTATTTGTTCTTTTGATTGTATTCGACTCGTTCCTACAAGTGCATTGCAATCATCTGTCTGTCCATCCAAATATGCTAAAGAGCATTTTCTGCAAATACACTCAAAGGAGCCTGGATCTTGTGGAACACATGCTGAATAATGTCTGATGTGAATCCATTTCCAGGAATTTTGAGGTGTGGTTGAAATGCAAACCACACAGATTACCAGGAATTCTTTTACCCAGGTAAATAAATACCTGGTAAAGATCCTGGGAAAGTTGATGTAAAAGAGGCTCTTTACCGATTTTATTTAAGATAATATAACTCAAAAGCATAACATGGGAGATTCATGCATGTCTGCATGGTTACATGTTTGTATTTTATCTATTTTGTGCTGTTAGCTGTTCATTGCCATTAGCTAACACCATTAGAAAGCTAACAACATGTTCTCTATTGCCGTGTTTCCATTATGTGGAACCAGCTCGACTCGGCTCGACTCGGTATTCCTGGAGACCTTTTCCATTACAGAATACTACTGACTTTACAGTACCTGGACATCATAGTGATGCAGCGCATTATTTCCATGTTGTCTGCTCAGAGCGTTTCTGATAAACTCGCTCATTGCGTGTTGTCTCGTCTGAATTTTTACACCGGCCACCAAAGACTGAATCTCCTCGACCGACCATGGTGTAGTTTTGGGCTGTTATCATGTGGATGAATGTACCGCTATATTTACTGTCAACTTCCACATCTGTTTTTTGTAAAACAGCGGGTCACAGAGAAGACCGTCTGACCAATCAGTGGTCTGCAGTGTTACACGTCACGGTTTAGTATCGCTTGGAATCTTGGCGGAGATGATACCAAAAAACTAGTTCCGGGTACCAGATTCCAGGTCCTTTTTCATAATGGAAATGCAAAAAGGCTGAGTCAAGTTGAGTCAATACCACATAGTGGAAACGCGGCGTATGTATCATAATGGATGCGAAGAAAACATTCTAATGCGTGTTCACTGAGTCCTTCAGTGCCTGTTCTTTGCTGCTTAACCTCTATAACAGTGTACAACACTGGATACTGTTAACTAATGCGAAGTAGTGCTGTCAAAGGATTAAAATTTTTTAATCAGATTAATCTCATGGTTTCTATGGATACATTTTGATTAATCATGGTTAAATATCATTTATTTTTTTATCTATATTAATTGCGTTTCATTTTGTATGAGCAAACAGACTCAAGAAAGAAGGGAATACATAACATGTTTATTCAACACCTTCAACAGTTTCAACAAAACAACTTAAAACAATTGTTCCGTCTAGCGGTTTTTTTTGTCCTCATATTTCCATCCAGAGGCCAACGTGCTGCTTAGTGTCTTCTACCTTTATGGGTTGGTTCTGTTGCATGTCACTACAGGATCAACTGCCCATTTGCACATGCTCAACGGTAACTCTACTTAGACAAACTGCCTCAAATGCATTTCCAGAGATATTTAGAGTCATTCTACGACACAGATGGGTTAATTGCATTAAAACTTTTATCAGATTAATCATGATGATGGATTAATCACCCATAACAGGTTAATTTTAACATCCCTAGTACAAACATATGTCTGGGTCTCAGCTTGACACGGACTCCAACACAAACTCCAAATAAGCACACAGACATGCACTGATTTCACGAAGAGAACCTTTAAGATGTTGCGTTAGTGTTGAATTTAGAAGCTCTAGATACATACATTCATTCATTCATTTTCCAAACTGCTTAGTTCTAGGATGGTTACACGGATGCTGGAGCCCATCCCAGCTGCCACCAGGTGAAGATGTGGTCACCAGTTTACTCCAGACATATGATGCTTGTAAAAGACGGGCTGAAACACCGGAACTGTCATCATGTTTGGATTGCTCCCTAGTATAACCTTAAGAGAAACATTTAAAATTGAAAAGAGGAATGACTATTCTATGTGCTTAAAATACGAGTGAGTGTGTTCTAGTTTTCAAAGGAAGCAACATTTCTATTGAGAGTTTGATATCTACTGACTGCAGTGGTTACTGTTAATGCGTCATCTGGGTTTTCAAAGAGCTAAGGTGATGTTTGTGTTGTAGCAATTTCTCTAATTGGAGGCTTATGGAGTCTGTCCAATTTTTTTATTTTTTTATTTTTTTTTTATCATTATGTATGTGTTCAAAAATTGGACAAGATTCTAAAAAGCTTAAAACCAAAACCTGAACTTTGGGGACCATCTGTAACCATTAGATGTTTGGAAAACCATTTGGTTAGTTTTGATGCTTTACACACTTATTTAATTTGGCTAGTAATGGTCGAAGAAACATATTTACTGACTTACAGATGGCAATCAAAGCAGAATATGTCCTACATGTGTTTAAGTTGTTAGTGTTAGGTACTCTCACTGCATGATTACATGCAGGGTCATTCTTGGATCCTTCTTCTGGAGATATACCCCAACATAAGGAGTGTTTCCTAACAGCCTGCCTGTCACTTGCAACCAGATGCTTCTCACTTGACACTGACAGACTAGCATCCTCATGCAAGTGCCAGAAATCCAATTTAGGGCAGGATATTTATGTCAGATTTAACCATTTATATGAAATGGCATACATTTGTTTTTGGCGGTAACTCTGCTCCAGTGACGCTCTGGAACATCTGCACCAGCATGATGATGTCTCAGAGATCACAAAATCCCCCTAGGAGGGCCTGAAATTAACAAGTTTAAACTAAGACAATAGATATATGAACAATTATACTGTATGTGCATGAGGATGATCTTAACTTATTTCAAAAGGAGGTTGGAGCGACTGAGGACACTATTTTTGTAGACCAGTGAGTGTACTTTTTATTTTAAAGTGTTAGAATTGGGATGAGGTAGACTGAGGCTGTGAATGACCGGTCGAAAAGCTTCGACTTTCATCCTTGCTTGAAATTCACCTGCAGCTATTCTGTAATAAAACATTCATGGCCATGTTAATTTACACGCACATATGTTAGCATCAGACCTCTGGCTAGGGATTGTTCAATTTTGTGATGAAAAACACTGTACATTCCTGCACAAACATTCTATTTTACTGCATAATTAGGTTTGTTGTAATGTAGGTTGTAATGACTATACATATGCATTTCTCAGTCTCTGTATCATTATAGTATGTATAACTGGAATATGGGCGTGGCCAAGCGAGTAACAACGTGAGAAATAGGGGTGTGTATTGGCAAGAATCTGGCAATATAATACAAATCACAATACTAGGATCACAATACGATAGATCACAATATATCATGATACTGTTAAAAAGGCAATTTTTTGTTTCTTTTTTTAAAATGATTATTTCCTTGAAGAATTGAATTACACCAGAATTATGCACAAATACCAAACACTTTTTTTTTTTTTTTATCAGAACAGGATCTAATGCTGTTCCTGTGTTAAAACTTAAATTATGTTTTGCAGACATTACAATTTAAGATCCTGCTCAAATGTTCATATTCTATTAGTTCATAAATAACATCATAACATTATTTTTGTGCAATCCTAACAAAGGAACTAACATTATTTAATAAAATAGTGTTAAATGATGAAAAATAAAATATAAACAAAGAAGAAAAACAAAAAACAAAAGTGAACCTCCATAATATCTGCATTTGAATAAATACCTAAAAATATCAATACAGTACTTTTTAATATTGATACAGTATTGTGAATTGAAATATTGCGATATATTGCAGAACCGATATTTTCTTACACCCCTTGTGAGAAAGCACAGTATAACAATACTAATCGTACTATATCTGTTTTTAAAAATTAATTTAGCAGCAATCATAATAGCTCAAATTGTAGGTCTAAGCAAGTACTTTAACATGCTATTACAGAATAATAACCAAATATTTATTAAAAACATGAATTTATTTTCATTAACAAAGTAACGGAGTGAGGAAAAATATACAACAGTCATTCAGGGTTGAGAAAAAATGCCAAAAAGTGCTGTTCCTCAAGGAAAGTGCAAATATTTCGCATACCACACTTTTCTTAATATATGAGAGTACATTATGTCCAAAAATGAAACTAATAACATTTTTATTTTAGTTTTAAAAGACATTAATTCACGGTAACGGAGTGAGGTGTTGCAGTGATGCAGTGTGATGCACCATAATAATCAAAGATTTTAAGATACTGATAAAATTATTAGTCTTTGGCGACATATTTTTCATTTAATACACATATTTCTTGTTTTTTTTTATAATAAATAACATTCAAAATCATTATAGTATTTGATTATAATGGAATGTAAGATTAGACAGGCATATATTTTGAACATACTGTATTTATTTACACATTGCTAATTACATTCTGAGTTTATGCTATATACATTCATTTACAACCTTTATTGTTCTTAATTTACACTGTATTCTCATATATTTTCTTATATATTCTTATATATATTTCTTATACATCCAGTTGTAATCCAGGTACAAATTAAATAAACACAGTTTTAGAAACTAGAGATATATGTCTGTCATGCTGAGTAATTAAATATTGTTTTCGAGAAAAAAGAAATTGACCCTGACGTTCACTTTCATTTGGCCAGGCCCAAATACAGGAAAAATGCAAACAGTATTAAAAACAAAAGTAAACTTCAGCCAAAGTATAAGGCAAACTCTGCAATGTACGTGTATTAAGCTGTGTATAATATATTAAAAGATTATTCACGAAAACTTCCAGAGTCGACCCAATACAGTTCAAGAGTTCACAGGAGATCACAGTAAATCCTGAGTTTTTACTGATGTTTTCTGTTGTTCTTTTTTGTTTTTTAATGCTGCTCACATATTTCCTGTCTTTTCTTGTTGTAACTTAATAAAGAGGCTGAAATATTAAGATGCACACTCATTACAACCTTGCAAAAACAACTTAGCTAAAAGTGGCTTTTGTACAACGCTGTGAAAGCTATTTTTTTATTTAACCATTGTTACTTTTATCTACTATTTTACCTTGTTTAATTTGACTAATGAACTCCAAGTGTTGAACTGAACTGCACTAAAGTTAACGGAAATTAAATTAAATAACTTTTAATATTTAGGATACATGATCTACTGTATAGGGATTCCAGTTCTACTTGTGTTTAGAGTAGTCCACTATTCTGTCACAGCGAAGCCTAAAAAAGTTGTTGCTTTGCTTCTATTGATTTAAGTGAGGTGTAAAAAAAAACAAAAACTGGAAGATAAGACACGGGAGCTCGGCGCCAACTGCTTTCTCAACCTGCTGATTTATCCATTTTTGGCTGTGCAGCTGTGTGTCTGAAAGTGTATTTTTTTACTGTACGTATACGTGGATGGCTTTGACTGTGTTCGGGGTTGTCCCACTGCTGTCCTGCAGTGAACAGGACTATATTACAGCTTTTGACTTCTCCGCTGGCAACTCTTAGCGTCTGGCTCCTCGATGCCCGACACACACGAGCCGTATCCTGAGTGACAGGCCGCTCCCTGCAGAGCCGAGGAGGGTAATTGGCATTCAGGATCATCTGGATGATAGGGAGGGTGGCGAATTCCATGCGATGCCGCTCCCTGCCTTTTATCCCAAGCCACAAAGTTCCCCAAGACCCGTACCCCATTTGCACAAGGAAGGAGAGAGAGTGAAAGATCGACAAACAGGGAGAGAGAGCAGGAGAGACTACTTTGCATGCAGTGAGTTGGCAGTAGCATCCCCGAGGGAGACATTGTCGGTGAGGGGGAAACAGCTTTCTATGCATGAGGAGAAATCTCCTTCAGGTTTGTGTTGCAGCAACTCAACCCCCACCTCCACCATCACCACCACCACCACCACCCCCACACTCCTCATCAACCTCATCACCCTCCCTTTCCAGCTCCAAACTTCTCCCCCTCTCGCTCCCCCTCCCCACACCTTCACGCCTATGTCTGTAGGGATTTATGACCTGTCACCTCAGCAGCTCGTGGGGACGAGAAGGAGGAGACGCGGGGACGGGAGGGTAAGGTAATGGCGGTGACGGTGTAAAGCGGGGGTTTTTCACGTCACTCCGCCGAGCACGATGTATCAATCTGTCCGGGGATTTTTGCCCATTGAACCGTGCCATAGCGAGCAGTATTAACAAGAGAGAGGGAGGAAAAAAGGGAGGTTACTGTGATTGCTACCACAACCTAAGCTGTCCCAAACTGATCTTTCATTTCACATTTCACAGTCAAAAACCAACAACAAATTGGCGGGGACACTCAGCCCCCCGTCAACATATCATTTACCTTGCTGTCAAGTGCCATGTGGTGTCTTAAAGCAAGATAACAGAAATGACAATCAAACAAAACACCACAATACAGGATTGTTAAGAATGACATGTGCATTCAGTGTGCAGCGTTATATATTTCTCTGTGGACGTTTGATGGAGGGCATTAACCTGTAGATTTCTGCCAGCTCCCATAAATTACCCAGCTATACCTGTGCCCCTGAGGTAGATCATTAGTGTGCCTGATAGGTATAATAACGTAGCCTAGCGCATTGCCATTCTGAGGCCGTATAGTCATGACTAAAGAGCTCTCTGTGCAAGGAGAATTGAATTATGCCTTCTGTCATACAGTTACCGTGAATTTAATGCATACTGAGTCAAGAATCAATAATTTGTCAAAAGCTGCTGATGCATTATTGTCAACTCTGCCAAGATGAAATTAGGTGGAGTTATTGAACACGGGAGACACACCAGATTCTTGTGAAGATTGCAAACCTGCTTTTCAAAAACATCATTAAACAAACACCGCCAAATATATCAAAGTTTAATCCTTACAAATTCTTTAGGATTTACTCTGGAGACCCTTTTTAATCCATATGCATCATGCACACTGTGAGGAACGGGTTTAATATCGTAACATAGTGCATGTTCTAGAAGCCTCCGCAGGATAATGAGGAATAATAATGATAATAATAAATATTAGTTGAGTCTCTTTTGCAGCAGTGTGGCTCTGTGTTGTATGCTGCAAAAAGTTGACAGACTAGCATTGCATCTGAAGCCTTGGAAGATGGAGCTGTAAAAAAAAATCAAGTTGTTCATTTTTACTGTTTTTACAACCTTAGATGTTCACTTTACTACTTAGAATGTGTTAATGAGCCTTCAAACATTTATCTACAGCATAAATAAAGGAAATAAGTAAATAAATAAATGTGTCTATTGTGCCAATATATCTGTTCAAGTTTTTTGTCCGCCATAAAAATGACATAACAAATAGCTAGATTCTGATTATTGATTAGGCCTCATGTATTTAACCTTGTGTTATTTTTGTAGCAGTTCCAATATGAATTTTTCTCTACTTCTACCTCTCTTAACTGATGTATCACCATTTTTTTTCATGATATTATCCTCTGTATTTTGCATTTTTTGGCCTGAATCATGTATTTTCCTATATTTATTTCACAGATCATGTAGGTGCTCATGAAAACTCAGAGTAAATTGAAAGTTAGTTATATCAAAACAGACAAAAATGAAGAAAAAGTAACTCAACAAATATATTGTTAACTGAATGTAAAAATAAGTGTCTCCATCCACTGTCATTGATCCAACTCCATGAGATTTACTGGTGAATTAATGTTGCAGAAGACAACGATGTTTCCACATTCACTATGGAGCCTCTGAACGTCCAAATGGGTCACATCTGATGACCATGAAAAGATGAATAACTGTATTTTACACCAATTATTTACATGGATTGATAGGATCAGTGCAGTGATTCCCAACCTTTTTTGGCTCGTGACCTCATTTTGACATCACAAATTTCTGGCGACCCCAGACATTCAAAATGGAGACTTTTTTTTGTTTTTTTTTTGCTAAAATTAATTTATTTTTGATGTTATAGTTTGCTATACAATGTTGCAAATAAGCATTAATTTTAGATGACATTTAGTCTATATAATGTATATTATTATGGATGAAGGCAGAAAAGCCAGGTGTATTTTATTTTCCTTGGTCAGGATATGTACAGTCAGTCCAGCTTGGATTTACAAGGCTGACAATTAATACTGAACAAACAATAACTCAGACTATGAATTATGAAAGAGCTGCAGCATCTGAGACCGACCACAATGAACATTTGACAGATAAACAGTACCACAGTGCTTCAGTTTCAGCTTCACAGTTTGTCATGTCTTTTATGTATTGGGATTGTCTCTCTCAACTCACCATATATTTTCATTAGTAAGTTGTTGTTGTTTTTTTTTTAATCAATTACTAGAAATTTCAGGCGACCCCATTTGAATTCCAGGCGACCCCATGTGGGGTCCCGACCCCAAGGTTGAAAAACACTGGATTAGTGGATCAACAGGTATTAAACAGTTTAGATCAGTAGATGGTTTGTGTTGCCAGTGGCTGTTTGGGTCCTTATGGGTCAATAAAACCTGCAGGAAATACTTTATTATTCAAAAACTACTACAAACTGGTACAAATGTTCAAGCAAATAATCGTTTCTGACGGACTTAAAGCTGGGAATATTGGATAAAACTGTGTGTAGCAGATGCAGTGGCTTTAAGCTATCATGAAGGTCATAACCTGGTCCAGTCCGTCTCCCAAACGTATGCATTCTTACATCAGTCTCCTGCAGGTCATACACTGATTTTATACACCGGGGTTGGACATCTCAGGTACAGGTTCAACAACAAACATGTGCAAAATGGAGTGTTACGCCACTATTTCCAATCTGTCTATTTTCCCTGCCCACACGGATCTTCACTTTGGAAACCTTTTACAAAATAGTCATTTTTGCTACAACAAGGCCAAATGTAGAGAAAAATATCAGTTTTACAAAATATCTGCTTTTGCTTGGACTGGTAATACATCTTTAACTCAAAGGTACAATGTATAACACTTGTGTTTGAGTGGCATGTGTTTTGGAGTGTATGATTGTAATCTCCTTTTATAAACTGACAGTTGCTGGTGTACACTGTGGAGTAGAAAGAGAGAGGAAATGAAGAGATTTATATTGAAAACCTGACCCGTCCTCTTCACAGAAATCAGTGTGCAGACAGTTTTCATGGATGTAGGCAACAAACTAGAAACTGGACCTTGATTATAATTTGTACTATTTTTGTACTATTTCACTGTATCATTTTATTCATATTTATCCAGATTTTACAGCATTAATCACACACAATGACTACATGCACACATATTTTTTTCAGGCGATGGAACAGAGAGTTAATATACTACTAGAGTGTTGACCTGTGGAAAATCCATAGGTTCTAGAAGCAGCAGAGTTGAATCAATCGGTGGGGGGTGAGGTTACTGGTGTAACACACAGATTAGGAAAAAAATGTAATGGCCCTCATTTTGTTTTGTATTGAAATCAAAAGTAACAGGAAAGAACGCATTCATAGTAACCTTATACAGGGTGAGTCAGAAAAAAACGCTCTTTCCATTTGAAGAAATTGTACTGCTAAAACGGAAACACTGATTTTCCTTTTGACCATACAGTCATATTGATGTGGTTATTGAGCATGTCTGGTGATGTAGTCATAGATTTATTGCATTGCATAAAAGAGAGAAGGTCCATTGTTTATTGGGCACTGAAATACCTGCCAACACAATGTATGCCACAGTGAACAAACTTGAAATTGACAAAATTACAGGAGTCGGGGCTTTGCTTTCACACTCAGGACATAGGCCTACATGACAGTGCCCAGGGAGTTTTCATCATGGCAAGACCACAGTTTACGGATGTGCAGAGAGCTTTCATGGTGACAAAATTCTGCGAAACTGGTAGCGTCCAAGAAACCATCCGGCAGTTTCAAGACCGCTTCCCTGATGTCCGTGCCCCAGCTGCCTCATCAGTGAGGAGAAATGTGATCAAGTATCGCCTAACTGGTACTCTTCAGGAACTCCGAAATCGCATCACGGCTGAAATCCAAGCCCTACGACGAACACGAATGGCGAGAAGAGCTGTGTTAGAGATGCGACAACGAGCACAGATTTGCATCAATCTGAATGGTAGCCAGGTTGAAGGTCGTGCCGGACGACTTCGTTGAGACAAAACATTTGATGGCGAGTAAACATGCTGTAATGGTTGACAATTTCAATTTCATTCACGGTGGCATAAACTGTGTTGGCAGATATTTTGGTGCACAATAAACAATGGACATTCCCTCTGTTATGCTATGCTATAAATCAATGATTCAATCGCCAGACATGCTCAATAACCACATCAATATGACTGTATAATCAAAAGAAAAATAAGCATTTCCATTTCAGTGGTACAATTTCTTTAAATGAAAAGAGCGTTTTTTCTAACTCACCCTGTACATTTGTTTGAAAGGATTTTACATCATTACTGTATGACTTCATCAGATTCAGATTCAGAAAATTTTATTTATCCCATACGGACAATTCATTTACAGTTTACCACAGACATCAGCCCACATCCAAAGTGCAATGTGACAAACATAAATAAATCAGTGCACAAATACCAATACTACCAATAATACCAATAAATACCAATGCAGACTAAAAGACCCTATTGGTTCTTCTAACATTAAAAAAATGTTAAAAAAAAAAATCTCATATAAAATAACTAAAATGACTGCTCTTAGAGTTTAAAAGTGTGATAGCTGATCTCGTTCACATGACTTGATGACTCGACTAAGCTTACTGGTGTAACAGATTAGGAAGAAATAGAATGTCCCTCATTTTGTTTTGTATTGACATTAACGTGGACCACAGACTTTGACACAGGACTGATCATGACGGTTTATTGCGACTCACTGCAGTCCTGTTTGGATCCGCTGAACTCTAGTCTGTCTAATCGGAGTCTGTGCGGAACGGTCTGTCACCATGTTACTGAGAGCTGGGGGGGTGGGGTGGGGTGGGGTGGAGGGGGACATTAACGGGCCGGGTCTGACCAGGGAGCGGGGAGTGGAACCGGGCCACAGTAAGAACCAGACCGACCTTATTAGTGTGTGATCACAGCCGGACCCAGTTCTCCCATCATGTCCCAGTGGTTCTGTTGATCCAGATCCAGCCCCCCCGCCATTTGTGGCTGTGAATGGAGTCCTCCACGGGCCACCTGTAAGCCCATTGTAATTTTAAACACAACTAAAAACTCCAAATGTATTGGTCATATCCATAAGCTGGTTTCGCCTGTCTGATCCTTGACCCAAAATGCGTAAGTATTCCAAAAGACAAAGGCTAGCTCTGTCCTGTTTATCAGTTATAAAACAGAAGCATACACGCACACAGAGGCCACTTGGCTTTTATAATATAGAGACGTCTTACAATAAAATAATATTAACGACACTGTCATTGTCAGAGTTATTTCCACAGGCTCTTCAGATAACAGGAACTTTTGACATGGTTGTCATTGTCCAATTTTGTCTTAATACTTACAATAAGACAGAGAAAAAAAAAATATTAACAGTGCAAGCAAGTAGTTATCTTTTTCCTTTAATTGCATGTCATTAACATCATAGCTCTACAATAAAGTAAAAACTGTAATCTGAGGGAATTCTGAGATTAACCCATAAAGACCCAGTGATACTTTTGTGGCAGTTCCCAAATACATTTTTCTCTATATTTAACTTTTCATAAGTGATTTATCTCCATTTATTATACTATAATCGTCTGTATTTTGTACTTTTGTGAAGCTCATTTATTTTCCTATATTTAATTCACTGATCATGTACATGTTCATAAAAGATCAGATTAAAGTTGAGGCTTATTATATCCAAAACAGAGAAAACTGAAGAAAAAGTAACTTTTTAAGCAAAAATATCAATAACTAGTGTCTTCACCCTCCATCATTTATCAAACTCTATGGGTTTTACTGGTGAATCAATGGTGAATCAAGTGTTTGCTCCTGGAGGATTCTGTTGGGTTTCTGTAAATTGGCTTAGAGTCTGGTTTTGACCAACTCCATATATAAAGTGTCATGAGATAACTTTTTGTTATGATCTGGTACTATATAAATAAAATTTGATTGATTGAGTGATTTGATTGGTTTTCCCCTGTAAGTCGCTTTGGAAAAAAGCATCTGCCAAATGCATAAATGTAAATTTAATGTAAATGTGTAGAAGATGACGCCGTTTCCACGTTTCACTACGGAGCCTCTGAACGTCCAAATGGGTCATATCTGAAGACCATGAAAAGGTGACAAACTGTATTTTACACCAATTATTGACATGGATTGATAGGATTAGTGGATCAACAGGTATTAAACATATTAGATCAGTAGTTGGCTATTTGGGTCTTTATGGGTTTGAAAGAAATACCTGCATGAAGAGCACCGTGCTTTAACTATCAGTACAGCCTCTAAATGTAAGAGAGGATATGTAAAAATAAAAATAATGCTAGAAGATAGCAGGTGAAGAGATAACAGGTGTCTAAGTAAGGGAAGGAGACATGGTCAGGGTGGATACAGTTTAATAACGTTGAATTTTCCACCAGGGTGCAGTGGAGCAGGCGTTACGTCTGCTGCCCCAACTGCAGTGGGAAGGTCATTCCAGCGTTGGGGAGAGCCAGGAGGGAAAAGAGCTGAAAGTGGAGCAATGACCAGGCAGCTGCAGGAAAAAGGTATGGGGGTGGGGTGGGGACGTCAGGAGGAGGCAGCAGAGCACAGAGCTGGTGTGGAGGGCTGTGGCCTGGAGGTGGAGGGGAGTGGCTCCTCCATCAGCCTTCTGTCGGCCTCCACATTCTCCACGAGCAGCCGGCGGTAGCGAGGGCAGACGCGGTCCAACACAAGAGAATTTCATGAGGGTGAAGAAAACATGGGCTGAAGTATTGTGAATGAGCCGAAGGGGTGCGAAGACCTTAGCCAAAACCAATTTCTCATTCAGAGCAGCTTACAATAGGTTTTCTTACAACTCTGGCTCACGCAATTTTGTGAAACAGAGCTTCATGTGACAGGGTTACTTTAGAGTTTGAAACTCTAAAATGCTGCACTCTGGACAAGAATCAAAGGCTGCATTCCCACACTGTGAATTATGTCATGTTGGAATTATGTGTTGCTTTGGATTGAACACCCACACAACAGTAGCTTTAGTAATTCCTTTAAATGCTTTACATGTTTCATTGTCAGCAAATGGGGCCGCTTTATAATGGAGCACTGGGTACAAAGCATTTAACCTACATATTTATTCCACAAAATTGAATAAATCATCTAATAATGTCACTGATAAGCACAAATACATTAGTCAAACATCTTTTAGATTTCCAGATTGTGAATTTCAGGTAGCGTTGTCAAAAGGATCTCCTGAAAACTAATGGGACCACTAACCTATTGGCCCCAGATCCATTTACTAACCACACATTACCTGCACACTTGATAGAATATTGTAAGAGCCTCATAATTTATTAACACTTACATTTGTAGATGACTCACTTTACCTTAGCGGACGACTTAATGCAATGTTACCCACCTGCGGGTCAGGGGGTTCATATGACCAAGTCAAGTCAAGTTCATTTTAATTGATAAGGTCCAACATCACGAATGATAAATGTGTCCAAAGGCTTCACAGTCTGTTAAGTCGTCCTCCTAGTTTGGATCCACCTTAAAGCTATAATATGTAGCATTTCCACATTAAAAAAAAAATCTGAACAATATCATATTTTCTTGACCTGGGGTCTTACAGTGCACTGAATTCCAATAATGTATAATAATAATAATAATAATGTGTAACAGCTTCTGTTGGCTTAGCTACAGTTTGATTGGTGATGATTCCGTGTCCTACATTACCTGAGGCTGTCATTAGGCTAAAGCCCTATTTTGACAGGATTAGTTTTACATAGGTACGTGGGGTAAAGTAATAATTGCCAGAGATTCTAGTCCTGTCCAAATGTGCTACGTCAGTAATCATTACCCCACAATGTCCAGGAAAATGACCCCAGGTAATACTAACCTTGTGCGAATAGACCAGTAGTTAATGTGTGTAGATATTCCATCATATCCTGTTTACAAGTGGTTTTTTGCAGATTTTCAAGCATGGAGGCTCTTGAAAAAGCACTCAGTTTTCCATTAGGCAGTCGGATAAGTGTGTGTGAAACCTTGTGTCACCCCCAGTCTTATGTGTCATTTCCGTAGTGGCAACGCAAAGCATATGTAGACATTTAATAAAGGTATTGTTCACATACAACAAATGTGTAAACGAGTAAATTTAATGACAATCTATAGCACAAATATGGGAACAACTGGATTTACCTGATCGGGTTCGGACACAAACATTGAAAGTTTGTCGGGCATGGGTCAGGTTCGGACAGAAATATGTGGCCCAAGCTGGGCTCTATTTTGGACACTCAAGCCTAATTGGAAAGCGCCATCATACGCATATGACGACAGGGGGAGACAGCGGTGTGTGAATGGATTTACGGCCACTTGCGGTACTTTTACTGATATTTTTTATCCAGTGCAAATTGGCCATTAACATTACCGACGTCCTGTGGTAAAGTGGCATTACCCTATGTGCCCATTAGAGCTGCAAAATATATCGTTTGAGCATCGGCATCGTGATGTACATGTACGCAATAGTCATATCGCAGGTCCTGCAATGTTGGAGGCAAATGAACTCAACGTGTTCTCAACTAATTTCAGCGTCGGTACCTGACACACACTGCACACAGCAATCCACCAATCACATACCTTCTTAATCAGTTTGCCCAAGCAGACCACGCCCCTGCACATGGAGTGAGTCGCTGGTAACAACATTGAAAAATGAGCAACGAAGAAGAGAAAATCACCGAAAACAAAGAGGGATGATAATGAAACACGTGTTTTGTGTTGATAAGGCCTTGCACCTGTCACAACAACGAGAGGTAACACAATTTGTTTGACCATTTACGTTGGCACCACGCAGCTATTATATCCTCCCGAGTATTTTTTCATATCGCAATATGTATCGCAGGGTTAAAAAAAAATCACTGTCAGTTTTTCTAATATCGTGCAGCTCCAGCGCCCATGTAAAACTAAAACATGAATATATGTCACTACAGGGTATTTGAATAAAAAATATTACACATTACCTCATCTGAAAACAGGAATCTGGTTTAAATCATGTCAAATACATTTTCATTGTTAATGGTGTTAAGATAAAGCTAAATTCAAGGCTAGTTTTGCAACCACAGGCCTCTAACCAGCAGTAGAATAAAAGAATTAGAGATGTGGCAGTCATCGGAGACAGACCTAATTATGTTCTGTCATTGGGTTAGGCAAACAGTGGGTTTTCCTATGGTCAGTAACCTAGAGAGGAGGCCAGTTAATAATGTAATGAGATAATGAGATATCTCATTGCTATCTCATCTAATGAAATATAACAATTTAGAAATAAACATCAAAAAACTGTTTGCTTCAGTATATCACTCTGTCTACAAATGGTGAATGCTAACATCTCTCCACTGCAGACACACTGTCGATGCTACCTGCAGATGTGTATGTATTCACTTTTGGTTTACAGGAGTCGTGAAATAATCAGAAGCTGATGTTGTGTAAACTCTGTTTCCCTGAATAATCAGCCAATCTATTGTTGAATGGATGGTTAATTATGATGACAGATTCGGTATTGCGTCTCGAGCAGGGAGCCTTTTAGTCCCACACTCGATGTTCAATGGAGAAAAAAAAAATAGAATGAAGACTTTGAAGGGGTTTATTTTCATTAATATAACACATTGTTGGTTTCTTTAGACCATGAAGCTTATCCTTTCCCACCTTTGAAGCAGCATTGATAACATTTAGAATAGAAATACTGACACATTATTACTTCTTAACCCATAAAGACCTAGTGCTACTTTTTTGGCAGTTCCCAAATAAATGTCTCTCTCTAACCTTTCTTAAGTAATTCATCACTATTTATTATAATATTATCCTCTGTATTTTGTGCTTTTTCAGTGAAAATCATGTATTTTCTGATATTTGATCCACTGATCATGGAGATTTTCATAAAAACTTCGATTAAAGTTGAAGGTTATTATATCAAATCCAGAGAAAACTGAAGTAAAAGGGAGTTTTTCAGAAACATATCAATAACTGAATGTAAGAACAAATGTCTCCATCCACTGTCATTTATCAAATTCCATGGGTTTTACTGGTGAATCAATGTTGCAGAAGATGACAATGTTTCCACACTCAGTACGGAGCCTCTGAAAGTCCAAATGGGTCATATCTGATGACCATGAAAAGATGACAAACTGTATTTTACACTAATTATTTACATGTATTGATAGGATTAGTGGATCAACAAGTATTAAACAGTTTACATCAGCAGATTTTTTTTTTTTTTTCGAATATGGAAATGGTACAAGCTTCCTGATTGCTACTAACTGACTTCTTTGCACAACATAATATAGAAATGAAAATTCAAGGAAGCAAAAAATAATAATACACACAAAAAAAAAAGAAAAAGAGAAAAAGAGTCATATTCAAAAAGGAGTGGGAAGAACCATAGCTTATTTGCTCTCACCCCTTTGTCTAAATGATGGTTTGGGTCACCAGTGACTGTTTATACTTTTTATTTTACTGTTTGGGTTAAAGTTGATTTAATTAATTTAGCATTTAGTATTATGTAGTTGGTCATTGTGCTAAAAAAATTCCTTTGTATAAAGTGCCTGAGCAGACATTTGATAGTACATTTATTGAGTAAATGCACTCAACAAGCAAAAACAAGCAAGCAGGCAAACAGATCTGAGAAGCTAAAGAGTCCAGTTGCTATTTTCTGTGCAACAATAACCTTAGAAATGTGAACTATTTTTAGTTTAAAAAGCCTCTCTTGTGCTGCTATATTATGATAGACGCAGTATAACCAATGCGATAATGACTTCTCATGATAGCACTTTATTTCAGTCACACTCCATCTATTTCCCTTTCACTGTGTCACTTCTCTGGCCCTCATCTTGAATCAAAAGCTATCTCTAAGCAGACATAGGCAACCCATAACAGAGAGTAAACTATTGATAGTTGACGTTGCTAGAGTGGCTTAATGCCCCTCACCAGCTGACCTCTTCCGCCCCACAAAGCAATCTTCGTGTTTGTCTGAGGTGAGGCCATGAATATCTCCCACCTGCTTTAAGTAGAACGCCATCGACACAGGCCTGAACGGGGAGACATCTTACGCTCCAATGGCCAGTGTGGACAGAATGATGGAAGCCACTAAGAGAAGCCATCCTCTTTTCTCTGGCCCCAGTGTCTGGCTGGCAGACGGTCAATCATCTGTGACTTTGTAATATACAATTGGATCCCCCTCGCCTGCCATAACATCCTTTTGCAGATTAGACTCTGGATGACCCGCCAAGGAGGTAGGTTCGAACATATTGACTCCTATGCATATGCAACAGCCCCTTCTGAGCGGGCTTGTCAGAGCAGAGAAAGAATATGGTTGAGGGCTGTTGCTGCAGGGACCATTGATGGAGAGGGACATGCGGTGCGCTCCTCTTTTCAACAGCGACTCAGTTGAAAAAACCTCTTCCTCCCTCCCTCCCTCCTTCCCCCCCTTCGCCTTCAGAGATAATGCATGCATCTTTGCAGACTCCGCCTGTGCTGCAGGGCCTGGCTGTGAGCACACACAGACACAGGATGTCCAACAGTGCAGTGGAGATGGATTTTTCCCATTTTGCAAAAACAATACTCTATATACATGACAGTAAAACGAGTCATCCTTCAAGTCACAGAGATTTCGCAGCAACAAGGCCTCCCACCGGCTGATAGGACTGTCCATGTTTCATGTATGAAAATACTCCAACCCCTGATGGGACTCTTTGCATCTCTTTGATGCTGACTGTGTTGAAATGCAGAGACACACGTTCCCACACTGGAAAAACTGTGCAGGATCTTATTTTTCAGGGAGATCATCTTCTCTGAATTGAGTGATCTTATTCAGCATGCTCATTGTTGTACAAAAGCACTTATAACCTGTTTTCAGCTCCTGTGCTTTCTCAAGTAGCTCACCTCCTTCATTTTAACAGGCACACATTGATGCATGCAAAATGGGTTTGAGATTCATTATTAAAGAAGCAATGTTTTACACACAGTTCCAGATTATAATTATGCGTATTAGATATAAATAAATAAAACAGTCTACAGTTTTGGTTGTAAAGTTTTGTAGAAGGTACTAATTTAGGAGGTTCGACGTCCCCGCCTTCTTTTCTTGTGTCTCTGACTTATTGTTGTATCGACTCTGTTTAGCTATTTTTACTCCGACATTTTTTTTTTCTTTATACTTTCATCCAATTTCCTCTCAAACACAAAAGCGCCTTTGTGAAAAAAAAAAAAAAAAAGTTGCGAGAAGAATGACAAGTCCTGGATAGCTTGAAAAGTGTGTCAGTGTGTGTCATTTGGAGACATCATCTGAATATTGAGCAGGCGGACTGCGTTTGATGAGCAACTGAAAAAACTGTCACATCCTACATATTATTAAATAGAATAGTCAATCAGGGGCGTTTTTTACTTTACTGTATTTTAATGATTCTAGTCACTGGCACATACTGAACTGTGAACATTTTTTTTTTTTTTACCACTGTGAAAAAGAACCAAACGTGGAGAAACGAGAGCCAAAAATGCCCGAACAGGGTGACCGTGCTGAGGTCCGGTGTCGACATAGAGCCCTTCTGGGACTGACCTCAGTGGAAGAAGTGACACAGAGCCGGAGCAGAGAAAGAATGGTCCAGGTGTGACCTCTGACCTCTGGGGAAGCTATAACTAGAACACCGCACCGAGTCGTGACACTTTATCTTAATTTAAACCCAGGTTGTCTCAGCTTCTATGGCCTGGACACAGACACTTGTATGAAGGTGGCAGAACATTTTCACAGATAACAATGTAGGTTTGCTGCTGCAGATTTTCCTCCAGGTCACAGTGAAAGCAAGGTGGTTCAGGAGCAAGTGCATTTCGATGAGCAAACAGAGGTAAAATATGGATGAAGAAAATGTTATTGTGG